>NC_143055.1:43424621-43727651 GCF_052426305.1 Pelodiscus sinensis
CTTTTCCTGGGGTATTACAGAAGCTGTTCTGAAGGTAAGACCAGTATACTGTAAACAACAGTTAATTTTGCTGTTAATACAACAGTTAATAACCATAATGTGTTGTACATATGTATGTGTGTTACAGTGCTGAGCTTACCAGCATTGCTTAGGCCTGGGGCTAAGTCGCTCCATCCCCATTTCCAGTGCCCCTTGTTGACATTTACTCCAGTATTGTGTGAATGGGTTTTTTGATGGGTGGTGAGACAGCCATCTGGCCAGGTCACTGATTTAGTTTGTCCCCTACTGTGGAAACCAAGTACAGGCAAATATATAGAGCTCCAGGTCCTCACCAAGGCTATGTCTACACTTCAGACTTCTTGCTCAAGAGTTCTTGCACAAGAGCGCGTCCATACTGCCATGTGCTTTTGTGCAAGAGATGTGCTTTTGCGCAAAGGTGTCCATGGCAGTGTGGACGCTCTCTTGTGCAAGAAAGCTCGGATGGCCATTTTAGCCTCGTAGAAAGAGGAATAACTCTTGTGCAAAAAGCTCTGTGTTCTTACAATTTACTGTATTTTTTTTTTTTTTTGGCAAGAACGCATTTGTAGTCTGGACTCTCCACAAGCTTTTGTACAAAAACTCTGCAATGTAGATGTAGCCCCAGGGAAGAATTTTCAGCCCATCTCTGGACTTATCCTCACCCTGAGGCTCTCAGTGTTTCTATCCCCCTTTACATTGGAGAGGAGGGCTGAAAGGGAGGTTCACAGGGGAGCCTGGGCCCTCCCCTCCACTGAGCTTTGGTCCTTGGTCCTATGAGAGGCAAAAGTATCCATCACCCAAAAGTTCACTGAGGTCATCCCCCTGAACCACTTCCTACCATTTGCCACCCCCAAAGTCTCAAAGTCTAGCATAAAATAGCATAAATAAATAAAACTTTCAGCCTAGCAGGGCTTAGTGGCTAGTCTTTCCTTACAACAAGAACTTCCGCATTGTTCAGGAGCTTTCAGGTTAGGTCTGATCTCCTGTTTTGTCTGCCCTCATCTGCCTTTCTTTTCTTGTCATTTTATGATGCAGTAGCCTCAGACTGTGAGGCTCTGACAATCACCTACCAGTGTTTTCACATAAGCAAATGTATATCCTCTCACTGTACTTGGTATCCTTAAAAAGCACAGTAATGCTTATTTAATGCTACTCCACTTTACAGGTACTCTCAACAATCCTTTTGGACTATGTTCTTTCACCTTGTGGCATCTCAGTTCTTCGTAAAAAAATTCTTTCTTTCTATATACCAGACGCAGCACTGTTTGGTTTTTAATCTTTGCGTGCCTCACAGAATCCCTGTTTGCATGTTTGGTAGATATAAATAGCCATTCAGATCATAATATAGTTAGTTCTCATATTCTATCATAGCTGTGGTGTAAAGTATAACATGATTCTCAAGTTCAGAACTTATTTCATAGAACCTTTGTCCATTTTTCATTTTGGTCCATATTTCTTCCCATACCTTTTTAATTTTTTTCTTAGCCAAATTTGAAGTCCTGTGTTCTGAGAAGTTGTGATGTGCTTGTAAACTGATAATATACAAAAACTAGGACTAAACAGCACTGAGGATTCTTGCCTCCATGCATTGCAAATAAAACGAAAACTAACTCTGTGTTATGGGTGGAGATTAAGGTAACAAATACTTTTTTAATTAAACTACATTTTCATACATTTCTTTCCATCTGTTTTACAGGCAGAAACTGTGGCTTCCTCTCCACAGTTCTGTGATCCTAATTTGTATCTCTGGAACATCTCTGGAGATGGGCTTTTGCACCGAGTTAAAGGAGTGAAGCTGAAAACCCGACCAGCTCAGTGTACTGATTTTGTCAGTATTAAAAAACAACTTGATCTCCTGGACAAAATGGAAGTAACACATTACAGATTTGCACTTGACTGGTCATTAATTTTACCTAACGGGGATCTGTCAGCCATCAACAGACAAGTTCTCCGATATTACAGATGTGTGATTAGAGAATTACTGAAACTCAATATTAAATCTATGGTCTCCTTATACTATCCAACACACGCCTATTTAGGCTTGCCTGGTCCTTTGGTGCAGAGAGGAGGATGGCTAAATCAGTCTACTGTTCAGGCTTTTCAGAACTACGCAGCTTTGTGTTTTCAGGAACTTGGTGACTTGGTTAAACTCTGGATCACAATAAATGAGCCAAACCGATTAAGCGATGTCTATAATAGTAGCAGCAATGATACCTATCAGGCAGCACATAATTTACTGATAGCACATGCTAGGGCCTGGCAAATATATGACCAGCAATACAGATCTTTTCAGCATGGTCTAGTGTCTTTGTCTCTGCATTCAGATTGGGCTGAGCCTGCCAATCCCTATTTTGATTCTCACTTAAAAGCTGCTGAAAGATTTCTTCAGTTTGAAATAGCCTGGTTTGCCGATCCAATTTTTAAGACAGGGGACTATCCAGCAGCCATGAGGGAATACATTGTATCTAAAAACAAAAGAGGACTCTCAAGTTCCTTCTTGCCATATTTCACAGATGAAGAAAAAAAACTTGTTAAAGGTGCAGCTGATTTCTATGCACTGAATCATTTTACAACAAGATTTGTGATTCATGAACTTCAAAATGGGAGCTGGTATGAATTTGATCGGGATGTTCAATTCCTGCAGGATATCACATGCCTGAGTTCCCCATCTCGTTTGGCAGTGGTACCCTGGGGGATGCGCAAAGTTCTAAAATGGATTAAAAAAACCTATGGTGATATAGATGTTTATATCACAGCAAATGGGATTGACGACCAGTCTTTAGCGAATGATGAACTTCGAAACTATTACTTAGGAAAATATACCCAGGAGGTTTTAAAAGGTGAGATGATAAATGTTCATATTCTACAATAGCGGTTCTTAGCCATTTTGGTATGGACTATATTTTCAACACAAACATGGTCTTGTGGTCTACCTGCCTTCCATTCACATTTCACCTCTTCATTCATGATCCCAAAATGTCCCAGTGCCAACCTAAGCAATGGCTTACACAGAAAAGTAATATTAGTAAAACAGTTAATTTATTTTGGCTGTCTTGAGAAGCATTTTAATCTTTCAGAAAAAAGTTAATTTTGCTTTCTATTTTTGCTCTTCAATGTCAATAAAAACTGTAGTTTCCCAGTGAAAATCAGGCCATTTTTTTAGGTGGCTAGTAAGCACCCATTTTTAAAACAATGAATTTAACATCTTCAGTGCTATGTTTGTTTTGAAGAAATTTAATGATTTTTTTTCTCATATATGTTCTACACAAATTCCAGACACCAGAGTTACAAATCCTTGATTAAAGGGGAAATTATTCTTGTGCCAGTAGATCCCTGGAAAGATTTATTTTTACAAACAAGGCTATATTGTAGATATTATAGACTGCGTAGAAAGCTTCCAAGCTTAAGAAAGAACCAAAACATTGCCAATTCCAATCCCATGTGTTCATTTGGTATCTGTTTAATTCTTGTAAGAGATTAAATCTCTTTAGAAGATTGTATTTAATGTTGCTCCTCAAATATCAATGCATATTATAACTGAGTTATTTGCAGTGTTGTTGTAGTCAGGGAGGTTAGGTAGGGTAAATTTTTTAATGGTTCAACTTCTGTTGGGGGAAGAAGCTTTTGATTTTCACAGAACACTTCAGGACTGAGAAAGGTAACCAGAAATACAAGTTAGGACAGACTCTTAAGCCTATGGAATTTACACATGCTTTAGGAGACGACTTAAAACTAAATAGACTGGTTAGGATTAGCAGGTGGGATGTCTTACAGATTGTTGTAATGAGCCATAAAACCATATTGAGTCCATGATTTAAAGGATTTAGCAGAGTTATGAATTTAAGATCCCAGGCTCATCTTCTGAAGGTGTTGTACAGGTCTCCTTTGAGGGAAAGGACCAGCAGGTCAGATGTGCAGTGATTACTTTGTGAAAAGCATTTGCCCATGGGTGACAGGATGGTTTTGTCCTTTGTTTTACTGTGGGAGTTCTTTCAAGAACATAGTGATAGTCTAGATTCATCCACATAGTTATTGGGGCTTTTGATGCACTGGATGAGATATGCCACATGTTGTGATAGGCATTCCTCTGACCCTTGGATCATGAAAGCTGTGTGGTAGTGGATATCGATCAATGTAGCAGTGGAGATACGTTGGCAGATTTTGCATCTGTTGTTTTGGCCAGTCTTATACTGCTCTGGGTTTGTGTGTCCTGGTCTGTGAGGAACTTTTTTTTTTTTTATGTTAAGCTTGGTAGAATAGGGGATTGCTTGAAGGCCCACAGGGGGTATTTGAGAGAGATTTCTTCTTTGAGTGTTGGTCCCTATTTGAATTTCACACATGGGGCCACATACGCATCATGTGCCTAAGTCTGGAAATTGTTCAAAACAGTGAATGTTGGCCCCCACACATGCAGTAGCTATCATCATGCCCCTGAATGAGGGTATAAGAGGCAGTATGTGTCAGTGCCTCTCCAGTTCCTTCTTACCATCGCATGACATGGGTCAGAATTGTTTCCTTATTCACTGTAGTGTATAACCTGGGAAGAAAGAGAAAGCTTTTAAATATTTATATTTCATAGCTTAGTAGTTAAAGTTTACAGTATAGTATAAAGCATTTCTTTCTCCCTGGTTGGTGAACTGCTCCCCAACTCCAGGATCATGCCCAGAGTCCCATGAGTCAAGATTTGCATCTCCTGCTCTCACTCCCTCTCCATCAGTGATGAACATCAGCAGTACCTGTAATGTTTGGGTGAGGTGCATCTCAACATCTCAGTGTGTCTCTCTTTTTTTCCTCCCAAAATTTGAGAAGCCAATGAGCCTTCTTCACCAGGTGCTTTCATGCTCTCTCTGATCCTGGCCAAGGACACCCCATGTGATTGGCCTCACCTGACCAGCAGTGTAATCACTCCAAGCTAGGGATGTTAGACATTTAAACAATTAACCGATAAGCATGGGCTTAGCCATTAATCCAAATGACTACATGCACACACACCCTTTGCTGCCTCTGTATCAGAGGCAGCGGGGGTGGGGGGCAGATGGGAGTCGATGTCCATGGGGAGCCAGCTTTTAAGCTGGCTTGCCACAAACAGAGGATCCCACAGAGATTGCCTGCTCCCTACCCCCTTGCACTGCTGCCTCTGATAAAAAGGCAGCAGTTCAGAGGATGAGGGGGGCAGGTGGGAGCTGGTGCTTGCAGGAAGTACCCTCTACCTGGAAGCCATCAGACTTTGGAACTGGTTCATCAGGAACCACATCACAATACAACAACATACCTTCCCTGTTTTCACAACTCCCTTACCGACAAACTTAGCAGAAACTTCCCAGCAGATCATGAGTCAGAGGTTCAGGACACACAGTCCCAAGTGAGATATTCACAGTGGGGTAGTCTAGTAAGAGACCTCTTCGCATCCCAAATAACAGAAAGTGCTCTGTATATTGTTCCAAAGGAGCTGTGGATTTCAGTTCCCAGGGAGGCAATCTTCTGTTGTCTTGGACAACCAACCTTAGATATGCCTTTCTTCCTGTTACCCAACTTCCATAGGCTGTTCAGAAGATACATCACAACACAACCAATATCATTCTCCTAGCACCCTACTGGCCCAGACAATTCTGGTTCATAGAACTTACAATTATGTCTACCCACCCAGAATCTGCCCACTCCCAGATCTCCAAAACTAGGGCAGAGGGGAAATCAAGCATCCCAATCTGAGCTCACTCCATCTTATGTCCTGGTGTTTGGATGGGTGTTGGAAATAGAACACTTATACTCAACCCCTGTACTACAATCTACTGTCTGGCCAAATGGAGATGTGTTTTGTCCTGGGAACAACTCCAATATTCTCCAGTTATCTTGAGCATCCTGGTTATCCTAGACTGTCTCACATCACTGAAGATTTCAGGTCTTGCTATTAGTTTGCTGTAAGTGTTCCAGCAATTAGTAGGGATGTATGTGAGTAGTAGAGTAGATGATTAACCGATAAGCCTAGGCATTATTAATCTTCTCCACTACTCGCATTCCCCCCACTTGCTGCCTCTGTATCAGAGACAGCAAAGGGAGTAAGCAGGAGTTGGGGGAGCCGACATAAAAACTGGCTCCCCCCAGTACTGGCTCCGTGGTGCAGCTTGCCTCCCCAATACCCTGCACTGCTGCCTCTTGTCTACTCCATAGTCCCCAAGGGCAGGGGCAGCAGCCAGTGCATGCTCTTGGCCCCACTCCTACAGAGCCCCCACCATCCCATGCTGCTGCCTATCAGAGTCAGCAGCACTGGGGGGCAGAGAAAACTAGGGGAGGCTGCCTCTGTACATGGGAGGTGGGACAGGGGCTGTTCTGCAGGGGGCAGGGACCCCCTATGGACAGGAGCTGCTGCCACTCACACTGCTGCCTCTGTATCAGAGGCAGCAGCACAGGTCAGTAGGCAACTGGCCTGCTAGCGGAACTGGTTTTGAAACTGGCTCCCCTCATGGACCGGCTCCCACCCGGCACCCAGCGCTGCAGCCTTTGACAGAGAGACAGCAGTGTGAGGTGGCAAGGGGCTCCGCAGGAGTGGGACTGAGCATGCACGCAATGGCTGTTGGCCCTGCCCCTAGGGAGTATAGAAGAGTCAAGTAACCACAAAGATTTCATGTGGTTACTTGGCTATTCAGCTAACTGATAGCTAACATCCCTAGCAATTCCTCTCCACACTGCAAGGACAGTCTATATTGATTCAGCCAGCTATACTATGATTTATGAAAGATCTGGTCAGAATCTTCCCACCAGATTCTAAATCTGCACCTCAATGGGACCTTAACCTTGTCTGTCAATACTCACAGGTCTGCCTTTTGAACACATGGCAACATGTGCCATGACCCACCTGTCCGTGAAGGTGGTGTTGTTAGTGTTGGCCAGGAAGGTCAACAAATTCAGAGCCATATGGTAGACTCTCCTTATATAGTGTTCCACATCAATCAAATAATACAATTACCTGTATATTTGCCAACCCTCTTTTCCTCTGAAAATGAGTCTTCATTTCCTTAAGGTGAAGCATGCGCAAGCATTCTATGTGCAAAGAATCAAACCACCCATTAAGAAATCACCAAAACTTTTTATCATTATAGCAGAGAGGTTGCGCATGGAAGTCATATACTCCCAGAGGATTTTGAAGTGGGTTTCAGGATGCATCTCAGTATGCTACAAACTAGCAAAAAATTCTTTCCCTGCTGGTGTCATAGCTCACTTCATGTGAGCATTAGCCTCCTCTGTGGTATCCCTAGCTGACATCCCTCTGCAAGGTGGCCATCTGGAATTTAATCCACGTTTGTGACACTATGTTCTAGTTTGTGCCTCTGCTATGTTTTCTATTGTGAAATAAAGAGTATTGCAAGCATCTTTGCTACCAGTTTCCTTATACCTGCCTCCAATTTGAGCATTGCAGTCACCCACATGTGGAATACATAGAGCGGCTGGCACTCAAAGAAGTAGTGGAGTTTACTTACTATAATTGCAAGTTCTTCAAGATATATGGCCCCTATCTGCATTCCATTACCCATCCCACTTCAGATCCTGTTTGATGGACAATAAGAACAGGAACTGGAGAGGCATCAATTATTATACCCTAAGTCAGGAGCACAAGGAGAGCTACTGCACATGTGTGGGCCAACAGACACTGCTTTGAAGAATTTTCAGGCTCAAGCATATAGTGCACATGCATATCACATGTGAAATACAGATGTGGACCACAAGAATCTGGTTACAGTAAGTATCCAACATTTTCAGCATGTGGTCCCCACTAAACATGGGTTGTAATTGTTTAATGACATCTCATATTGGTTCCACTGTGGGGTGATAGAGGACAGTCAAAGGTGTGCAGACAGTCAATTTTGTATTTTTGCCCTATATTGAAGCAAGCTCTTCCATGTTATTAGGGATGGTTTGTCCCATGAGGCAATCTATTTCACAGGTGGAGTGTCCTTGTTTAGTGACGGTGATTTTAAGTGAGTATCCCATTCTCTTTGGAGAAAACTCTGTGGTATCTGAGTGTGTGACTTGTAGATAACAGCATTTTGGGGGCATCTAAGGTGGTTGCTGGATCTGTGGAGATAAGTGTGGTGACCCAGGGTTTTTTGTATATAGTAATTGTCAACTTCTTGGACACAGAGATCAGCTTCTGTAATGGACTCTTACACATGACTTGTCTCTATTATGACTGAGGGAATTGAAAAGGAAATCAGTCCTAAAGATTAAACTAAACTAGGAACAATTACTAGTTCTTTCTTATCCATCCCAAAGACCGTACAAAAAAAATGTAACTTTTTTTTTAAGGGAACCCTCAGGTCATGAAATTCTCATTTTTCAAAAAATAGAAGTGCATCTCCTCAAAGACAGCCCAATAAATTTGTGGACAACACTCACATCTACAAAGTTATCTTGTTTAAATAATGTTATAGATTTTCTCTCTGGTTACATATGAATGCAAAGGTGAAGTGGTAATAATGTTGCTATTTTGTTTTTTATTGTAGTTATAATTTTACTTCCTAAGGACCATTTTAGTTGTTAGGTATGTGTATCATTTTTATTGGAGTAATGCCTGAAAATCCCATTCTCCGATTGGTGCTTTTTGTCTAGGCCAGTGTTTCCCAATTTTATTTGGCCACAGAACCCTTTTAAACTCGAAAGAATTTTGCAGAATCCCTAATAACAGTCTAATATATGGAGCTGAAAAAGTAGACCACAAATAAGTAAGGATAACAATAAACTAATGCTAACCAAGGTCATGAGACCAACATTTAGTTTAATTTCACATATTTAAAAACAAAAAAAATTTTTTTAAATCATAAAATGTTATTGTAATAGAATTTTCTCATGGAACCCTTATTTTCACTTTGTGGAAACCTAAGGTTCTACGGAACACCATTTGGGAAACACTAGTCTAGGCTCCTATACACAGTTATAACAAGCATGGGTAGGTCTTTGGGTGGGAAGAGGAGCAGCAGGGGCAGGGGGGAAAGAGGACAAGCAGGAGTGGAGCCCGAGGACAGAGTGCTTCTGGAGGGAGGTGCACCACATCCTGTTTGAGGAAGCTGAGTCTCCTCTGGCCTATGATGTGGTCTTCCCTTGCATCCATGTTAGATGTGAATTTTAAGAAAGCTGTCTTGCAATTGCACTTTAAGTAGATTCCAAGTCCTACCTTGTTCTGATACTGCTTGAGAGTCATCTGAATGGAACACACATCTATAACCAGCTGAAGAAAAGATGGTTACTTACCTGTAGTGTTACTCTTTATCTTCATGATGTGTGCAGACATATAAGCCATAAACCCATACTTCATCAGCTCTGCATCAGAGTCTGAATTCTTGTCCTTCTATGTAAAGTAACTGAGAATTGGGGCAGCACCATCCAAGTAACCAGGGGAGGAGCTAAAGGCCAGAGGACAGGAGCAGTGCTCCATACATGTACTATTAGGCAAAATTCTCTTTGGTGCAAGCATGCACACCTGAAGGGAATATACACTGGCACCCACATCTCAGTGAACAACAGTTACAGCACAGGTTCAAAACACTCTTTTGCGTGGCAGGTAAGTAAAACTATTTTATTGTATAGCCTGGTATAGGGATTCCTAATCTTTCAGAGCTGCTGATTGTCAGACTATTTTTGACGCTTTTCCCCAAAACCACTCACCCATGATTAGGCAGGGCATTATGAGGGCAGATTCTTAAAGGTAGACACTTAAAGATAGTAGGATTTCAGAAGTAACTGTATGCCTAAACCCATTTTAAAATCTGGTGCTAGTAGACTAAACTCAGGACTGAAATGCATGAACTACATTCTAATCCTATTTCTCATGACTCACTATATAAAGGTTGAACCTTTCCAGTCTGACACACTTTGTTCCAGCAACATCCATGGTCCCACATGATTTTAGTTAGATGGATGTTCACTTATCATGGGAGTGGCAAGTTTACTGCAGGCCTATAAAGATTTTTTTATAGCCATCAATCCTAGCTCTCAGTGTTCTGTGCTGTTATTTAGCTTTAATTTATCATAAATGTTTTCTGAGAGCCCAGTAAGCAGTAGAAGTGTTGATAATGCTGCTAGATAAATACTGACCTCCTATGGTTCAGCAAAATAATTGTTTCAGCACCAGTTAGGTCCCCAGAGTACCGTATTAGAGAGGTTCAACCTGTATCTCCTTAATGACTATTAGAATCATTATGCAAATTAGGCATTGAGATTAATTAACTGTTTATATAACACAATGAAGTTAAATAATTATGTCTACTATTTTATAATGCAGTTATAATTAACTTTATGAATGGTGCAGTGCAGTCATTTGAGATTTTAATTTTTTTTTCATTTCATACATAAAAATAAATTAACATCCATGCTTCTTTTTCAGCTTATCATATTGATAAAGTAAAGATTAAAGGGTATTATGCATTTAAACTGACTGAAGAAAAATCAAAACCCAGATTTGGATTCTTCACTTCTGATTCAAGAGCCAAGCCTTCTATACAAATTTACAATAACCTGATTAGCAACAATGGCTTTCCTGCAGAGTATTCCCGTGAACTGTGTGATAAATCAGATGACAAAACACGCTGTAGCTTCTGCTTATTTCTCTCACAGAAGAAGCCTCTGATATTCTTTGGCTGCTGCCTTTTCTCTACTTTTGTCCTGCTTCTAACAATTATAATTTTTCACAAAAGAAAAAGAAGAAAACTGTATAGGACAAAAAACTTCAAGGACATCTGTTTCCCATTTAAAAGGGGACACAAAGCCACTCTCAACTAGATTCATCACTATCTGCTTTCTGTATAGTATAATGGGGATGGGAAAATTACTGAGAAGCACTATGTGAGTCACTCCAGTTATACACACCAAGTAACATTCAGTGGAGAAATCTAAAATTACACACAGGGAGAAGAAAAACTGTGATGGATACCTGTGATTTTTACCTAGCTTTTGAAGCAAGTTCAATGCTTTCTCCCTGTGCCTTGGAATATTCTGTTAACTAGTTTGACTTTAAAATATATTAAGCTGTGAGAACTAATCTGCACTTTACACACACACTCTCACTCTCACTCTCTCAGAAATTTTTGTGATGGACATTCAGATATGT
The DNA here is from genome assembly GCF_052426305.1 of Pelodiscus sinensis. Lineage (NCBI taxonomy): Eukaryota > Metazoa > Chordata > Testudines > Trionychidae > Pelodiscus > Pelodiscus sinensis. Next base: position 43,435,738 of record NC_143055.1, read on the forward strand.
TTGGTCATTGATAAGTTTGTTTCTGCAGCTGTTTGCAAATGTGACCGTTTTAAAACAAGACCAGTTAATCAAATTCAACACCCAAGGATTAAATAGTTTGGATCCAATTCTGGTTTTAGTTCCATAGGCATAAATCTGACAATCTTCATCATTGACATAATGGAGACTATTAAAACAGGCTATTAAGACATCACATAAAATAGAGATGCACTATACATCATATGTATTTATTTCTGGAAAATGTGCAAACTGTGAACCTTCTGTACTCCTGGTAAACTGCCAGTGAAGCCCTCAGTGTTGCAAAGATTGGGCAGCCTCTTATAAAGAAGTCTATTCTCTCAAGAATTCTGTACTCTATTAAAAATTACATTTTCAGACTATTAGGCATGTCTTTCAAATCAAGCTTATTTTCACTAAACCTCTTGTCCAACATATTTGTGTTTGTACAGATTACATATGCATCCTATAATGTTCCTTACAAACAGCATTGTCTGTGTCAAAGCTTCAGCACTCAGGCTCAATTAGGCTATTGCTACACTACAGAGTCTTTGGCATAAAAGCTCCCCAATATAAATGCATCATATGCAGAAAATTTTGTGATGTAGAAAAACCATGGCCCCCCCATCAATAATGAATTCTGCTGCCAAAAGCAGTCTTTTGTGAAAATAGCTGCGTCTATTCAACGTTGTTGGGATTTTATCACAGCTGAGTCAGTCAGGGGGGTGTTTTTTCTGTGCCTTGCCAACAAAGAAGTACTTGAATTTGCACTAGAAACCAAAACACGTCCCTTAGTTAAATGTCGATGGATATTAAATGATACTCTTTTTGGAAACCGGTGGTTTTGGTACAGCTAGTCTGTTGTCTGGATAAGTATACTGACTATGCTGGCATGGAGTCTTATATACCAATTGTAATTCTTGGTCCTTCTGCTCCCAGAGCAAATTTGGGTTCTTTGCTGTCCAGAATTTAAACACCTCATATCTCAACCATGCCTCATCCCCAGTACATGGCATGTGCTATGCTATCTAAATATTAAAATATAAAGATCTCTCTCCATGGATTCCTTTCACATTGAACTTGCATATAGATAAAAGGCTAGTATACAAATCTCTAGTGCAGTTTTCTCCAACCCTGGCTTCCCCTGGCACAAAAGGGTGAACATATCTACAGACTCCCCTTTCCAATTTTTCTCAAGTGTTTCATAAATGGGCACCAAGGGATGTACCAATTCCTGTATACTGTACATTCTCATGCTCCCCCCACCCTTCTCAATAGATGTGGCCTTTAAGAGTTTCACTGTGTTTAGGAATGTACAGCCTGCTACCTCCTGGGGAGGGGTGGAAGCACCAGCTCCCCTCTATTTCAGTCTAAATATCTGTCATGGGTACATTGCCCCATTCAATCCCTCTTTCAGTCACCTCCCTCCTCAGCTCAGAGACATGCTTCCCCCACACCTGAGCCTCATCTGCCTGAGGCAAAGTTTTGCACTACCCCAGGTGGAGGCAGAGCTGCAGCTCTGAACATGGTGCCTACTGGTGCAGCCCAGGGAGGCAAGCTGGGATGCTTGAGTATTCCTACAGGGAGCCTCCTAATTGACCAACAATGGTCAAATAAGAGGATCCCTTCAGATCACCCTTCCTCCATATTGGCCTCTGAGCCCAAGTCTCCGTTCCCAGGCACCCTGTGCAGTGCTCCCTTAATCAAACCTCCTCCAACAAAGCCACAATACTGATACCATCACCACCTGCTTCAGGCTGCACAACCCTAGCACTGAGCCCAGCTCTGGTGTGCCTGCCACCTTCAGTGGCCTGTCTTGACTGTTGCCACTACCATCCAGCCTCAGGTGCTCACCACAGGAGTAGGTGCTGCTCAGTTACAGCTTTATCCCTGCCCCTCCTGGAGGCAAGGGTACGTGAGTATTGTAATTGGCCTAGGCAGCTGCTGCAGTACTACAGCTGAATTCTCCTGCAGGACCCTCTTCTAGGTGTTGCTTCAACAGCCAGCTAGCCACACAAAAAGATGAGTAGACTATAAGGAAGACTTTACATTGAGAAGGGGATGCCATGAGCCAGTTGCATGCCACGTGCCACTGTCTGGCCAAAGGAAGAAGAGAAGCACTTTCCAGCTGTTGCACCAGAGACATAGTGGTCTCTCCCTGCCGCCTCCACTATTGTCCCATTCAGTCAACAGGAGGCAAAAAAGCCCCTTCAGAACCAGGAAGGCTCTGCCCTCCTAAGACAGGAATGGAGTTGGAGGTAATGAAATTAACATCAACCCCACTTGTGTAGGCATGACCACATACATATATGGATCATTAGGGATGTAAGAGCTCATTTAATTGGTTAACCAGTTAACCTAGTAGTCACCAACCAGCAGATAGTGTTCTACTGGTAGATCTTTGAGCCTTTGACAGGTGATCCTGACAGGTTTGACCAGGAGACTGTAAAGTGCCCCTCTAAGAACTGGCATGTTGCTCCTGCCCTCTGCTTTGAAACTGTCACCCAGTCCCAAGAACCTCTTGCTTGCTGTGCAGAACACAGGAAGAGGAGGTACTAATGTCAGGGTGCCCCTCCACCCTTGTACCCCATCTCTACAGAGCAGAGGGGGGCAGGGATGGAGAGAGTTTGCTGGCTGCTTTTGGAAGTGGTGCAGGGCCAGAGTAGGGGTGAGCCTGCCTTAGTCCCCTGCACCACCACCCAGGAGCCACCTGTGGTAAGCGGTGCCCAGCTGGAACCTGCATTCCAAACCATGGCCCCAGTCCTGAACCCCTCCTGCGCCCTAAACCACTAGCCTAGCTCTCTGTCCCACTGCTCCCAAACTCCCCAGAGCCTTCAACCTGAACCCCCTTCTGCATCCCAACTCCCAGTCCCAGCCAAGAACCCCTCCCACACTCCAAATCCATTAGCCCAAGATCAGAGTCCACATCCCCCTCCCCCCACACTCTAGCTCTCTACCCCCAGCCTGAGAAAATTGAGTTTGAGGGAGGGAGGATGGAGTGAACAGGGGCAGGGCCTTGTACAAGGGGCAGGAAAGAGGCAGGGCAAGGGTGTTTGGGTTTTAGGTGGTTCCTGGATGGCATTTAAATTTAAAAAGTGATCTCATGCTTAAAAAGGCTGAAGACTACTGAGTTAACCATTTAAAGGACGGGGGCCCTTCAGCCTGACATGGGGCAGCCCCTGCTTGCGGGCACCCATGCCTGCAATGGACAGAGGATGCTCCATCCAGACAGAACAGACCATCTGAAGTGGGCCTCATGGGGACAGGAGCCCCATGCCCATGGCGGGCAAGGAGTTGCTCCACCACCCCACCTGGGATGGGACAAGAAGCAGCTAGCAGGCTAGATCCAGCGCACAGCCACCTCATCAGCACCCTTTCCACACAGCAGCTTACTGCTGTTTTAAAGACCTGGTTGCTAATTGCTCTGCCAGCTGGGGACGCACAGAAGACTTCATGCACTGTTCCCACCCCCCAGCAAAATCCTTCAGTTCCTATTGGCCAGTTTCCAGCCAATAGGAGCTGAGAAATTTTACTGGAGGCAATGACAGAGCAAAGCCTTTTTCCCCTCCCCCTCTGTGCTGGAGCAGAGCCATGTGGAGCTGCCAGCCCAGCAGATTGGCATGGAGCCTGTTTCAGGTTCCTGCTGGGCTGATGGCTGGGAGCCACCTTGGTAACCACCACCCAGCCACAGTCTGTCTAGCACCCTGTTCCCCTCCCCAACTACCTGCCCCAGGTCACCACCCAAAACTTCTGTATCCCCGCATCCCACCTCCTCCAGATCAACTCCCTCCCAGACTCTGCACCCCTTCTTCCCTCCTCCCCCAAGCCAGAATCCTCTCATGCACCCATACTCCCTCCTGGTCCCTACACCTCAAGCCCCTGATCACAACCCCCTCCTTCATTCAAACTCCATCTCAGACCCCACACCCTCTTTTGCACCCCAGCTATCTATCCCAAGCTCCCTTCTATACCTCTCCCGCAATCCCAGACCCCACATCTCCTCCACAGAAGTGCAGCACTTGACCACAAAATCTTGGGAGTGCCTCCCCATTAAAAATTATTAGCCACCCCTGGGTTAACCAGAACTGGTAAGCATCACCAGTATGAACAGTGATGCTTACCAATTAACTTATCACATCACTAATCATACGTTGTTAGGTACACTCACCATCCTATACTACATTTGAGGGCAACATGCCAGGCAAAGCCCCCTGATCAGCACTACAACTCCAATCTCTGGGACACTAGTGCAGGTAGGGTCAAGACATCCTTTCACACATCTGGGGAGGGATTGAGTGCATATGCTGAGGTATTTTTCTCCATCTTGGTGATACAGCAGAGAGCATGCAATACCACTTTCAAGTGTAGGAAGCAACTGGAGGAAAGACATTTCTGCTCAAGGACACAGAGGCTATGTCTGCACTGCAATCTTTCGGAAGAAGATTTGGAAGAGGCTTTTCTGACATTTGGCTGATCTACATAGGTAAGCCTGGGGAAAACCTCTTCCGGAAGAGTCCTTATTTCTCATAAAATGAGGAATATGGGGCTTCCAAAAGAACGCATCTTTTTTCAGAAACTGTTTCGAAAAAGCAGACCCGTTCCCTAGAATGCAGCGCACACACAACCAGAGAAAAGCAGCTTATTTGTAAAGATATTCTAGTTAAGCAGAAAAAGGGAGTACTGGCCTTGATACAATATCAAATTAGTAGATAGGCTTCATTTTAACTGTATTTAGTGCTCCAGCACCCACCAGGCTGGAGCACGCAAAAATCTAACTGGGGCCCACCTACGGCTCTGGTGTGTGAGGTGACTGTCTTTCTCCTTCTCAGGCAGGGGCCCACCTCAGGAAGTTTTGCTTCTTACTTGTGTACAGCTCAGACTGATTTTTCTGTGTATCAGCAGCCCCCAACCCAAAAAAGGTTCCTCATCCCAAAATTAAAGTCTCATTGCAAGACAATACTATTCTCAGCCTGTCCTCCTGCTAGTTTTAACATGCTCACATCTTCTATGATTTATTTCATAGGCAGAAAAGTGTTAGGGGAAGTTGGCATGTGGGAGGAAATGGTGGAGAATGAGTGCCTGCTCTGGGAGGAATGAAGGTTCAGCATCTTTACTCTATGGGGGTTAAATTGGGGAATCTTACAATGAGTGGAGGGAAGAATAGAACAACCTCTAGTGAGGGCAATTGGGAGGCACTGCACAAAGAGCTCTTCCATGGGAGTCCCACAGAAACACTGTTGCAGGTACAGTAGGGAGTCCATGAAACAGCAGCACATATAGTCTGTACAGGGGAAGGGAGGATTCATGCAACGAACTTTGCCACCACATGCTACTAAATGTTCAGCCCCTACTGTCATCTTTAATCTGCAGTTTGCAATTGCTTCTTTATTCAAGTTATCAAAAGTTAAGGAACTGTCAAGGGTAACCAGAGAAAGATCAGTCTGGGATAGTAGCATAAAAATATTAGTTTGTTGCTTCTGCTGAAGTGGTTAGTTGTTTCTACAATTTAAAAATCTTTCAGAGTTATCACTTCAGTAACATGAAAAATCATTTCAGGCTGCTTTCTTCTATACTAAGATTTTGAGAGGCTATGAATTAAGTAGACTGCAAATGAATGGCAAAAAATGTACAACAGTATTCTATAGCATCTTGCAAAACTAACTTGGGGGGGAACTGCTTCTCCAAAGAATCATAGTTTAAGATTTTAAATAAATGAGAGAATTATTGCCATTATTTTTCAGCTCTCAAAAAAAAGGCAAAATGTGGAATATTTGTTTTATTCTTAGCATGACTTCCCATTTGGTACTTGTTGTATTAAGTAGAAAGTTAAAGATGTCCCGCTCATGGCTTCAGAATCTAGACAACTGTAAGAAAGAAGAATGTTAAGTTATAAACTATATACAATTTTAATCTTTATGATGTCAGCAAAAATCCTCTAAAATCCTTTAGATATTACTGATATGTTGGCAAACTTTTAATATATTTCAAAAACATATCTGATAAATAGTATACAAAGCTATTCCAATTATTAATCATACTTGTGAAACTAATTTTAAATGCATCTTGAGACTTTTGCACACCAAAATTAGTATATTTTGCAGACAAAAGAGAAATGTACTTGAATGAAAAAAGTTAATGGTATTAATTATTTTGTATCAGACTAATGAAAAGATCCCAAAGGAAAAGCTTGTAGCAGCATCTGAACTGGAAGTTCTCCACAATATTCAACTTTGTTTTATTGTTTGATGTTCGTCCTCTAAGTTACCAATGTATCAAGAACCGCAGTAGCCGAAAGTTAGTGCAAATATTCAAAGTTTAAAACCTTATATGCTCTTCAAGGGGATGTCATGTTGGTGGGTTTATCGCTACAGAATGGTCAAACTACTATGCAGTGAATATGCTGCTAAATCTTCTATCAATTCACTTGTGCCATCACCAGACTAAAGAGCTAAAATATTACTGCCAAATTCAAAGAAGTTTGCATGCCAATGCCTCAAATCAGAAAGAAATCTGAAGAGTGGCTCAAGAGCAGAAAAAAATATTGTCTGAAGACCCCAGCTACAGAATACCTAAGAGAGCAAAGCCCAGACCTGATCACCGCTTAGTTTCACCAATACAATTGTGTCAACACATCTGCACTAGCATAAAGGGGCTTTACACGATAGCATTGCTTATATTGTTTCCTGGATCAGAATAAACTATATTGTTTAAGCAATTTTGTATCAGTGGAATTGCAGTAGAAAACCATAGTGGGAATTGTTGCTAAATGATATTGATAAGTTTTGGTGTTTTGAGTACATGTTAAGTGGACAAATCCCTACTAGCAAGTAAACTTTTCCTGTTAGATGTTCAAGAACACTGCCCCACCCACCCATATCTAGCATATTTTGGGAACAGGGAATAATAATAAAGTCTTTAGCACAAGAGTCTTACTAATCAAGTTACATACATACCTCTGAAGTTATAATAAAGAAATGTTACTGAATTAAATACTAACCTATTATATAGTTTTATTCATCAGCCTGCAGTACTGTTCCCTTCTCAGAAACATAGATACCGTCTAAGAATTTTCTGATATCCTTGTTCTTGACTGTAGTGGCCTGCTGGATCAAGGCAGCTACCGAAAAAACAAAACCATTTAAGATATAGCAATGATACCTCCCTAATACAGCCCCTTCTTATTTCAACTAACACAGAACCCAAAGAAGAGATGAAATAGCTAACAAGGGATATTGACAACTTGAAACGACCTTTAAGCAGCCTATATTTCAAATGACAATTTCTCTGAATGTATTTTACAAGCATGTTTTTCTGTTGCATAGAAGATAAAATAAAAGCTACATGGAGAAAGCACTAAATTTAACTAAGTCATATTAAGACACACTGACAAATATTTACGTCAGGAGTCAGCAACCTCTCCAAAGTGGCATGCCAAGATTTAACCCTCCTGCCGTGGGTCATGCCACTCTCCCGTGAGAGGGGCTCTCTCCACCACGCACCCCGTGGACCACCTGGGCCAATGCAAACCTTTACGTGGACTACCAGTTGCTAATTGAAATTCACAATTACATAATTATTCCCAAGCCATTTTTGTAATACTGCAGCTGGGGATAATCTGTTTAATATTTTAAATTGAACAGTTAAGTGTTTTTCTCATGTTAGTTTATCAAACTTCATTTTAAATAAAGTAAAATATATCCAATACAAAAGGTTCCAATATTTTCTTCATGGCATGGGTGGGGAACCATTTTTGGGGATGGGGAGGGGAGGAGAATTACTGACCCACAGAAAAATAAGTTGGGGAACCACACAAGTGAAAAGTGAAACAAGAAACCACCCACTCTTGTCGAGCCAAGGAGGGTGCTGCGGGGTCTCAGTTCAGGTCTCTCACATAGTAATAGTTACATAGGCTTCATTTTATAGCTTTGTTTCATTACCTTTATTTTATAGCAGCTGCTAGGTACTGAAATATATTCTGTATCGGTATTATAAGCTAGAAAAAAATTGTTTGAAATTGTCTTCAACTTTAACTTAGTCTGTAAGAAATGGTCTGTTCCTTTGCAAGACAAATTGCTTTCTCTGAAATGAGTGGTCCTTTGTGTGGTGAATGTGTGAAGGCAAGCAACAGAAGACTGCAGCACAGATGATTAGCATGGCTAACAAAGATATGAGATGAGGCTGGTCAAATTCAGAATGGCAGAACTGACCACTCTAAACAGCTGCAGTCACTCCCAGTATCTGATGGAGCATGATAACGAAAGCAGCTTTGAAGCAAATGCCAAATCACTTATGACACCTGCTGTTGCCCCAGCAGACAGCTTCTGTCTTCATACCACAGGAATTAGGGACACCTGGAGTACAGAGGTTCAGCTGTACTTAATTTCTAATGTTCAGAGACAGATTGTGTTTAAATATAAGAAGTTCCTGAAATAAATTGACAACTGCAAATGAAGTGGCTACTCCTAAAGCATAAAGACATCTCCCTTTCTCCATAAACATTTAGTACACAAACCTGAGTTGGATACCAATTCAATATCATTCCCTTCAAGAATCAACTCATCCTTCTGGGCTTGAGATACTGCACAGGCAACACCTAAAAGAAAGTAAAGTATACATTCACATGTAAAAACAATTTATTGTAAGTCTTACTTTATGTAACTTAGCAACTGTTGCTTGAATGTTTGTTTCAGAAACCTTGATTTCATTTATAGAGCCATAAATAATTAGCTGCCCGTTATTTATTATAGTAGCATCCAGAGACAAATATTAGGACCCAAGATCCTCGTCAGCTGAGCTGCCACCTAGTAGGCAACATACTGGAACTCAAATCAAAACCACCTGAAATTAATAATAAATAAGGATGTTCAGTAGTGAGTAAATGACTAATTGTGTACTTGATACAATTTGTACTGAGTTCATGATTAGTTATAAGGATACACTGTGGCTCTGCAGTGGCAGTAGATCAAGGACCGGGCACAAACCAGGACTGAAGCAGTTCCAGCTCATGCAGAGTCTGGACTGCTGCAGCTCTGCCTTCCTTGCCTCTCCACCACAATGCAGAGACAGTACTCAGGGAAAAACGCTTTTAAGATGGCTCCCCCTAGCACCAGCTTCATCCCTCCTTGCTGCCTCTGATATAGAGGCAGCAACAGGGGCGAGGGATGTAATGCGAGTAGTCAACTCAAGTACCCAATACAATATTAAGCCAATAGTGTATTTTTACAAAACCTCTGTTTTGGATAACCTTACATCTTGGTGTCTGTTAGACTCCAAATCTGGTTGTACATTATTCAAGCTACTACTTGGGCCCTTCACAAATTGATGTTTAGTTTTGGACATGTCCAGTGATCCCTGTAAGTTGGGCACATGTGTGCCACTCAGGAGAAGTTCAAATGCCACCCAGCTGATAAGCAGAGCACCCACCACTACATTGTTTCCACTGCTAGTGCACATTCACACATGCCTCAGTGCATATAAAATTTTATTGTGTGTGGACTGAAAAAAATCCACAGAGGTGACTCGTGAGGGGAAGGAGTGGGGCCACTGGCCATGTGTCCCCCCAGCCAAGAGAGGGGTCGGGACTACTCTTTTCTTTTTCAGTCCCCGTCTCATCTCTCTCCACCTTTTCTCCTACCCAAGGTGGTCCATGAGTGGGGCAGCATTAGGAAAGGTGCAGCAAGGTGGCTCCAACCACACTGCTCTGAGGGAGGAGCAGGACTGCACCAGCACTCCTGGGAATGAAGCAGCGTGGGCAGAGAGCCTTTCTGCACCTTCCCCTCCACTGATGCCAGTGAATGCAAGGGGGGGAAGAGGAAGAGAGACTCCTGCTGCTGGTACAGGTCTGCAAGTCCATGCCCCTGCCTCATACTCAGCAGCAGGGAAGGTGCAGGAAAGCCTCTCTGGCCATACTGCTTCCTTGCAGCAAGTGCTGGGGCAGTCCTGCCCCTTCCCTGGAGAGCAGTGCTGCACAAGCTAGAGCCTCTTTGCTGCACCTTCTCCACCAGCACCGACAAGCAAAGGGAGAAGGGGAGGGTGCAGTGCGGCCTCCTGCTGCTGGCACTGGCCCTGGCCCGTTCCTCCTACCTCGGGGGACGCACATGGCCAATGGGCACCCCTGCACATCTCCCCAGGGTCTGCACATGGATGGTAGACATGAGGGAGAACATTGGACATGTGCCACTCTTCTGCCCACCACAGAATCATGTGGCTCACTGAGATGGAGGGCCACTCATGTTGCCCACTCACTAGTCTTGGTTGCCCATCACTGAATATTGTATAGAAACATTTTGAAATGCCTCCAATGGCAAATATTTAATCTCTGCAGTTAGAAAATGCAGTTAGAGCTCCATGTGCATTTACTGCCACAAACACATAACATGTTGATCAAGTAGAATAAAAATGTGCCAAAGGAATCTTGTTAAAAATTGTACTTTTAAAAAGATTTCCGCAAAACAGGCTGCAAACTAAACTTGACATTTGCATACTTAAACGTGAAATTCTTACAACTGTTAATTTTTCTATATTCACTTAATTAAAGAGACTTAATGCTGACCCCCCTACATGCAGCTACAACTTTATCAGCTCCATCAAGAATCCTAATTTAATCTCCATTTATCCTGGTTTATTAACCAATTATGATTGCCAGATGCTGACCACTCACACTGAAATCAATGTTTTGCGAGCATCTAGCACTTTTGGAAGTCAGGTCATATGCAACGTCTTCTGTAAATGCTTCTTACAAAGTTTGTAAGATTGAAACTTTCTAGAAACAAGTTTGTTGCACCAACAAATATTCACGGTATTATCTTATAGCTTATAACTTAAGTTGTTTGCCTACCATACTGGATAACATGTTTTTGGGTTAATTTATACTAATTCATTACTATATTAATTGTATTTGGTATAAATAGAGTAGGTACTATTTAATCTCTAGTTCGGCACATTCTGGTCCAGCAACATCCATGGTCTGGCATGATTTTAGTATCGTGAATGTCCCCTTGTCATGGGTGTGGCCAAGTTTCACATGGTTCCATAAAGTTTTACAGCCACCACTTCTATTACTTTTCTGTGCTGTTACTTAGCTCTAATTTACTCTTAAACATCTTCTAAGTAAGCAGCAGAAGGATGGTAATACTGCTAGACAATACTGACCTCTTGTGGTTTAGCAAATTCTCTGATTCAGCACTGGTCAGGTCCGAAGGTGCCGGACTAGAGAGGTTCAACCTGTAATATGTTGTAGGTATTCATGGTATTAAGCCAAAATGCAAGAGATCCACAGGCTTGTATCCTGTATGAACAGCTAAAGCATATTTACAGGGAATATGCATAATCCACCTCTGTCCCAGATACAATACTTGCTCAAATATCTCTCAGCTTTAGGGGAATCACATAAAATAACTACACCTATTTTGAGCTGGATCACTCAACACCAGAATCAGTAATTCAAAAGAAAGAGCAAAGCAAAGAAATTGCTAGAGGAATCAGACGCAATGTTTTCAGGAATGAGATAATCCTAATGAATATGAAAGCATTAAACTTCATAGTCAACTGACCTATAGAGAAAGTGTACCATAAATTCTTAGGGTAAAGAAATAAAAAAGGGCCATGGTACAATGGGTCAGAATCAAGCAATGCCAAGACCCTATAAATATCCACGTTTTTAGTCTAGAAAGTTCTCTTTAAGGTCTAGTTTCCTAACCCTGCACCTCGCTGCTCATGCACTTAGATCAACTATTAGCTTAGCTTCATAGTATAGCTTTGCTGCCCTACCTACCTGGACATTCAACTTCCTTGGCACACCAGAGGGCAGGCTGGTCCTATGTCTCCTAATACCAGGTCTTCAAGAAGGGGATATGAGCATGCTGGGTTAAACTATTCTCTTATTTTGTAACGCTACCAGAGGGAATCTTTGAAGTGTGTATGTTTTAGCAACTATATGCATTTTGATGTTTCTTACTCTTACTTAGAGCTCACTTGTTTCTGGTCTGATGTGGACAGTGGCAAGCCATAAGCCCTAGCCCATCACGCTCAGATCTACACTTTCTACTTCAATTAGCAATGTACAAGACCTCTAACTATACTTACCTGGTCTCATGCGCACTCTGCGGATATATTTCTCTCCCAGGAAGTTACGGATTTCCACAAGTGATCCATTTTCCTGTATAACTACATTGATAGGGAAGTGAGCATACACAGACCTCATCTTGTAACGAAAGCCCTGGGAGTAACCAAATAAAAAAGTATTACAAATGAACTTTAAAATGTCATAGAACAAGCAGGCTGCAAAACTAGGAACTATATTTAATAGCTACTGGACAAATATGATGAAGTGTTAGATCAGCTTTTGAAGAATTGAGTCTCAAAGGTATTCACGCTGTTGTACATAGCATCTTTCATTTAGCATAGCTAAAAAAATTCTCATAATATCAGACAACTTCATTCTGAAGACTCAAATGACAAATATTCTGTTTCAAAATAAAACTTACCAATGTGACACCCTTGATCATGTTTTGAACATGGCTGCAAATTGTTCGAACTGTTGCCAGCTCCTTTCTGTTACCCCACCATTTGTCAACACGTAGCTATAATAAAAATTAAATCAATTATTCAGTTTCAATTCAGGATTAACATGTTTCCTATTGTAGAAGCTGTAGAAACCATTTTTATATTTAGCTAGAAGCCATCTTGTATATCAGAAACCATTTCAGCTTCTCTCAAGCACGTAGACCAAAGTAAACTTTGTCACCCCGTAAAAAAAGGCCTACAGGATGGGCTATTGGTATGTGTTAATTGGGCTGGTTGGGACAGGAGATGTACTCCCTTGTACCTGTCCACCATCTTGTTAATAAGACTTTGTTTTTCCAAATGTAATTAAAGATTTCTGTAATTGGATGCCCTGATGTCAAACTGTTTGGCTAAGGGTATAAAAATACTAGAATTAATTGTATTAGCAGCTTTGCTGGGACCACGTTTGGCTCATACTGTGCTTTATTAATTAATAAAGCTGTTTGTTAGCTGCCTAAACAGAGAGGAGTGATTTTTTGCTTCAACACTGTAACGAATTACACTGGTTTTGGTGTAACTGTCAGCAAATCCATCTCCACATTTGCAAAATGGAGCCTTTAACACTTAAGAATGCAGGTGGAACCTCCCTGGTCTGGCATCATTAGGACCACTCTCAGAGTTTGCTGGACCAAAGATCAAGGCTCCCCTCCCAGCCTGCTCCCTGCCCCACAGTTCTGCTAGGGCTCCACTTCCCACAGTGCCAGGATTGTGCTCCCCCACCTTGCTGGCTAGTCCGCTGCCACCTGCCAGCCCTGTTCCTGAAGCTGGTCAGTTGGGGCTCTGTGGTCCTGCCAGACCACAGATATTGGCAGACCAGAGTCCTGGATAATAGAGGTTTAACCTGTATTGATGCAAAGTGCTTTAAAACACTCAGATGACAGATATGTATGAGTGCCAATTATTGTACATGGAAAGTACAGGGCAGTAAAGTGAACTTCCTAGCATTGGTCCATAAACTTTTTCCTGAATGGATTCTCCGGGTAAGAAGCTCATTTCTTTTTTATATACATTCCAATCTCTGACCTCTTCACACTGATAGTTATGGATAGCAAGTTTTGTGCTTGTTCATTAGCAAAAGTATTCACCAATTTTACATATCAGCAAGCAGCCCTGACAGTGGCATATTTCTTAATCTATACATTAAAACAAAAACACAGATGTGCTAAGCCGTACTCTTCACCTCTCAAATATTTTATGTGGGTTTTAATTCTCATCTTGTCAAAAATTCATTCAAAAAATATTCAAGGTTAAGGAAATGTTTTTAGGGTGCTTTACTTAGAGAAACTTGGAAATATTCCTTCCCAGTAACTAGAATCAAGCTTTCTATCTAGCTTCCTTGTAATCACCACCAAAAAGAAACTGAACTTGGAAAGGAGTACATAATAAAGTACTAACGAGCACTCCTCCAAAGTCATGTCCTGCTTAGCATAACTGGAAGACACATTTCAAAGAGCAGACCAGGCAGATACAGTCATTAAATGACACATCCAAGACAATTTAACTCAGATGTACTGAGCTATCACAGCAGAAGAATTCTAGGTTACCTAGCTAGTTACATGTAGTTACAGTTTAAAATAAAATACTTTGTTATTTTGGAAACCAAAAGCCTTTCAGAAAATGGATTAGTTCATTCCACATTTCTAACTACATACATACCACAGAATGTTAACACTGAACCCTCACCCCTCCAAAAACAGCATGCCTAATGACAGACACTGATAATACCTGACTGCAGAGCAGAACTGAACCCTTAACACCCAACAAGTTCCAAGCCTCTTAGAAACTTGCATGATCCCTATCAGTGTAGCTGAGCAGCCCACAATCTTTAGTCCCACACCACCTAGTGAAGTCAGAAAGCACTGTTGTCAAAATAAACAGACAAAAACTGAAACAAGCACAGTTAAGTGACTTTCTAAAGATTACATAGGAAGTTCATGGCAGAGCAGGGTTCCAAATTAGTGCCCTAGAGACCCTGACTGTGCTCACCTTCTTGTGCTTCTTTCCCAAGAGGGAGAGTTCTACATTTATGTGGTTAAAATCTCGGCGCAGGGTTCCTCTGGGACCTTTCACAATAACTGTCCGGCCCTTCAGAGAAATGTCGACTGGAAGACAAGGAAAGCGAGTTAACGCGCGGCAGGACGAGCGCGCAAGGCCTACGTGGAAGTAGCAAGGGGCTGTACCTTTCTCCGGGATGTCGACAGTCTGGTTACTGAGAATGGTCTTCATTCTACAACGACAAGCACAGGGTGAGGGCAGAGACAACAGAGAGGCCCCGCACGGCGCCTTGCCCAGCCCGCCCGAACCGGGACCCACAGGCCAAGGCAGCGGCCGCTCCACACAGCGGGCTCCGACCCGTCCCCTCCCCCGGCCTGGCCACCGCCACTAAGACCCGACCCGACAGCCCCCGCGCGGCTCGGGAAAAGGGCACCAGCGCCGGCTCCCGGCCTAGCTTCCCGGAGAGGGGGGGTGACTGTGCCCGGGGCTTTCTCCCCCGGGCCGGGGCCAAGTGCCTCTCCGGGGCGGCCCCAACGGCCCTTAGAGCCCCCCCGGGCCGGGCCCGGCAGCGGCGCAGCGCGAGAGGGCCCCGGGGCCGCGGATGGCAGCAGATTGCGAACCAGAAACACTCTTCACCTCGCTGCAGACCGAAAGGAAAGGGAGAGCGTCTTTCGTCATCGCGTTCTTGTAGGCCCTCCGCCTAGGCTGACGTCATCGCGCTCGGCCAACCGTCTCCGAGACAGAAGCGATCGACCGCCGAGCGCATCAAGGCCCGCGCAAAAAGGGCATGGGGGCAGGCAGATCCGGTGAGTTCCGAACAAATCGATCGGGACGGCTCTTCAGGGCTCGGAGGGGGACAGAAAGCGAGCGGCCGAGGCCGCGGCGCCTCCCCGCCCAGGGGTCATGGCGCTGCTCCCGCGCGGCCGCTGCTGTGGCGCCGCCGCCATGACGAGCCTGAGGCTGCTGTTGCTGGGGCCCCAGGGGCGGGTGAGTGAGCTGGAGAGTGGCCCGGTCCAGGCAGCTGCCGCCCCTCGGCCGGGTCTTCCCCGCTCGCCCCGCGGCTCCGTGCATCGCCCCCGCCCTGCCTGGTGGCTGTAGCTTCGCCTGGCTAGTAGCCGCGTCTCGTCCCCCTGAGACCGAGCCCTCCTGCTACCGGGCGTGGCTCTGCACCGAGTGGCTGGGTTCCTGTCCCTGTGCTTTCGTGGGCACAACCCATTTCTCCAGATGAGTGGAGCATTAAAAGCCCAGATCGAATAAGGGAGGGGTAAAAAGAAAAAAAATGGGAATTAGATTGTTCAAGTTACAGGGAGCTGAGAAGAAGAATTTTGACTGCGACACTGCTGCTTTGTGTTTCTTCTGCATCCTCCGTGGTGTGTGAGAGCTCAGTTGTGGAGAGGGAAGAGTAGCAGTAATGGCAGGACTCTCCCACGCTATGCCTGCAGCTGAACTCTGCTTTGAGATGCCAGGAGGAGTAACGATGTTAAATATTAAGTAATTTACTAGTTGAGTAGTTGATTTACATTTTGGGAATGTGGAACTCCACATGCAGCCCCAGGACCAGCAGGAAGTCCCGCTGACTCCAGGCTGCATGCAGGTGCTAGCTTGAAATGTACAAGAGTCCCCACCAGCGGTTTTGTGCATTTCAAAACAGGAGCATCCTCATGGAGCCTGGGGTAAGGAGGGACTCAGAGTCCCCTGCTGACTCTGAGCTCCATGCTGTGCTGCCACTTTGAAATGCCACTCAGAGCCCAGGTCAACTGGGGAGTCTCCAGCTGACCCTGGGCTCTACACAAATGCTCCGGTGGTGTTTCAAAGGGGCAGCGCTGCACAGCTGATCCCAGGCTCAGCTATGTGGCACTACCCCTTTGAAATGTCACCTCAGTGTTTCAAAGCAGCACCGCATGGAGCTGACCCCAGAGTCCATGCAGCGCTGCCCCTTTGAATACCAAGTAGTGCCGCACGGAGCTGACCCCAGACTCTGTGCAATAAACGGCCTGCAGGCTGGACGAGGTTCAGCAGGGCTAGACCCTGGCAGGCTGCCAGATGCTTTATTTACCTTTGAGTCCGCAGCTATAGCTGCTAGCAGCTCCTCTTGGCCGCACATTGCCATTGCTGGCCAAAGGGAGCTGCAGGAAGCAGTGCTGACAGAGACACCACTTTATTGCTTATTGCTTTGTTCACATTTACATGTTCAGCTTCTTCCCTTGTTTTGATTTTCCACTTCTTGAAACTTAAGGGCTTTGCTGCATCCTTTATAGGGAATGAGACCAGGAAATGTTATTTTCCAGTCTCCATCTGCTGTTTGGAGTTCCTATTGCCTGTTCTGGATTTTCAAATGATTGTACTCGAAAATGAGCAAAAGTTCTGCTATTGGGTATGTGCTCGTAGCTCCCATTTAAATCGAGGAGAGCTGAGCACAAACTTCCAAAGATGGAACTTAGATTTAAATTGTGAAAATAAATCTTCCACAGTAGTTCTAAATAATTAGGCAGTAATAATTTATTATCTTAAATTTTAGGATGGACAGCTTGCTCTTCCTCCAGTGCCTGCCCATCATGAACTGTTATTTACTTCAGACTAGTAGCACCTTACAGACTAACAAACATGTAGATGGTATCATGAGCTTTTGTGGGCATGGCCCACTTCTTCAGATGACAGGAGTGTTGTACAAGTAGGTACAACTAGTTAGTCTTTAAGGTGCTACTAGACTATTTGTTGTTTTTTAAGTTTTTCCTGTACAGACTAACTCGGCTACCGCTCTGAAGCTTATCTACTCACTGTCTCTCTTTTTTCTTCCTCCCCTCCTTTTCCTTCTCTTCCCCCCCTCCGCCTTCCCTTATTTATTCTTGGATCTGGACTTTTAACACTCCTGTCTTCTGAAGAAGTGAGCTGTGCCCACGAAAGCTCATGATACCATCTACATGTTTTATTAGTCTGTAAGGTGCTACTAGTCTATTGTTGTTTTTGAAATCTTTCCTGTTATTTATTTACATGCTTCAAGTAAATTGTTAACTTTTTAGCTTCTGTATGAAGCTAAAATAAGTCCTTTCACCTCTCAAGAGATGTACACCAGCATATATCCAATACATATAGCACATTTATAATTAAATAGATAATACAGTTCTGCTTTGTTTAGGTATGTGGAAGCCATTTGTGCAGCCAGTACAGAGCATCAGGTTCTTTGCCAGATGAAAAGAAGGAATTTCTGCAAGATGGACCTGATTTGCAAGACTTTGTATCTGGGGATTTTTCAGACAAGAGCATGTGGGCTGAGTATAAAGGCAATCTGAAACGCCAGAAGGGAGAAAGGTAATTATAGTTTTAAGTAATTATACTCTACTCTAATGTAGTATCATACTTTGTTTACTACAGTAAAACTCCATTGGTCCGGCATCTGATGGTCCGGCACTCCTGATGGTCCGGCACCATCAGGAACCCGGAAGTACTCTGGGCAGCCGGACCACTGGAGCTGCTCTGCCCCCGGCTTCCCCGATTCAGCCGCTGCTGAAACTGACCAGTGGCTGAATCGGGGAAGCCGGGGGCAGAGCAGTTGGAGTGCTGCCGGTAGGTCCCGTAGTGCTGCCCCTCAGCGCTGTGGGACTAACCCGGCAGCACCCCAGCTGCTCTGCCCCAGGCGTCCCGGATTCAGCCGCCGCTGAAACTGACCAGCGGCTGACTCCAGGAAGTCCAAGGCAGAGCTGCTCTGCCCCGGGCTTCCCGGAGTCAGCCGCTGGTCAGTTTCAGCAGCGGCTGACTTGGGGATGCCTGAGGCAGAGCAGCTGGGGTGCTGCCGGGTTGGTCCGGTAGTGCCGCCCCTTGGCGCTGTGGGACCAACCCGGCAGCACCCCAGTTGCTCTGCCCCAGGTGTCCCCAAGAGCAACTGAGGTTCAGTTGCTGACCAGCAGCGGCTGAATCGGGGATGCCTGGGGCAGAGCTGGACTATCGGAAGGGGGTGCTATGAGGGGTTTGGAGTGATATCCCCCCCACACCACCCTAGAGCCCTCATAACCCCCACTTCCGATAGTCCGGCATATCTGATAATCCGGCACCCCCTGGGTCCCAAAGGTGCCGGATTATCGGAAGTTTACTGTACTTGATATTTCTGGGTACTCTACAGTATACAAATACCTTCATGTACCATATTGTTTTTATCAATTTGTGTAGTACCGGAATGGCTACTTCATACTTCATTTTAGAAGGAACGGTCATTTGAAGAGGGGAAAGTATTAGTTCTTATATGACCTCTTTAAGCACAACACGTGTAGATAAGACAGCTAATAGTAATTTTAACACAATTGATAAGATTAACTGTTATAAATACAAGTAAAAAACCCTAATACCTAAAATACCACCTACATAGCTCTGTTTTAATTATAGCTGGGGAAGGAATCACTTACTTGATGAATAAAATAATACTGAAGGTTCACAGATCTAAATAAATCACTTATGATTTTGGCAAGTTTGATTTTTTTTAACCTATTCCTGAATGTATTCATGGTAAAAAGGAAGTTGCACCACAGTTGTATGTGGTTTATTAATAAGTAATTTAGTAGTGTTCAGTAACAACCACTCTGTGTAAAGTCAGTAGTAACATAAAGTCTCATTCAGAAGTAATATAATCAGCCCTGGTGTAAGTTTTGCCCTAATTTAATGTAGTATCTGTAGTCCTTGTGTTGGGACATGTTCATATTAGCTGCTAATTGCTTTAGTGCACTAAATAATACATTATGGAATTATAGGCATCCATCTTTTATACAAACCCATGTATTATTATGACAATCTGTGTTATTCTATAAAATTTAGTTCTAATCTGAAAGAGTGATGATAAAAATGACATTTTGGAGCGCTATGTTTAGTGTGTCAAATATTTCGAGATCAAATATGTCCATTTTTCAAGTTAAATAGATTATTTTTAGGGACTTCCAGCTACACAAAGTCAGTCTGAAATCTTAAAGACAAGCTGGGTTCTTTCTGGTTCATGCGTCTCCAACAATAAAGATTCTGCAATTAAACCTAGGCCCCCAATATTGTAAAGAAAATTACATAGGCAAAGTTTGCTTCCATTTACACCCGTGAAACTCTATGAGGGTCAGGGAAGTTACACCTGTGTAAGAAAGGGCAGAATATGTCCCACTCTATGGCACTGTCCAAAAGATTTTAGCTGTCAATACTGTATTGGTTATGTACTTTGAAAAATGCACTTTAAATAGTATTCTAGATGGACAGTAGTAGCTATGATTCCTCTGGTGAAATAGCCACCAACATATCTTGAAGGCATTGGAGTGTCTGTGCCATGAACAGTAGCATGTTATAAATATGTATCAGAGGGATAAAATGCCCAATTTTTGTTTTTGATATATTGTTGGGTTTGTTTCTGTATGTAGACAGATTCATGAAGATTAAATTCAAAAGCTGTAGTTATTCAGAGTTTTTAATAGCTATGTAATTTTATTGCCAAAGTCTGAATTGCCATATATAGCGTGGCAGCAGAGTTGGTGATCAGGCTAATAAAATGAGTGTGGAACTGAGAAATATGGTACTTTTAACAAAACATTAAACTCATTTGTGAGTCATGATCAGCTTCAAATAATCTCTTATACCCAGCAACTGTAACAAAAAGTAAAGTAGATCTATGGAGTTAAATGATTACATGTAGGAAATTTATTAATACTTACATTTGCTTGATATCATTTAGACTGCGACTTCCTCCATGGCTAAAAACTGAGATTCCCATAGGAAAGAACTATAATAAACTGAAGAATACACTAAGAAATTTAAATCTTCATACAGTAAGTCTAATGCCTGACAAGTTTTCATCTAGGAAGAAAGCATTGTTTTCATGGTGTGAAATTTGCACCATTGTACAGGAGCAGCAGAGAGTTTGTGCATTACTTATACATTTTGTGGCTTATATGGATAAGATTGTTCTTTAATTTATTGTAGATCTTGTGAATTTTTATGAACTTTTTATTAGATCTAAAATGTGCATAATTGATTCAGTTTAGAGTGTGAATACTGAGAGTCATTTTTATGAACAGAGTTCAGGGAATTGTATAACTTAGAGGACAAATGGTATTATGGGTAAGACATAAGAGTGGAGTCAAGTGAAGTATGTTCTCTTCCCAGCTCTGCCACTGACTGGAGCATCGCACTTAAACTGTCTATGATTTAGTTTCCTCATCATAATTTCATTACCTGTCTCAGAAGTGAGACTAAATTTCATTGATGGAAGGTGTTATAGAAATGTCATTTATTATTATTAATGACATTTGAATTATAGGTGTGCGAGGAAGCACGTTGTCCCAACATTGGAGAGTGCTGGGGAGGGGGTGAGTATGCTACTGCCACTGCCACTATAATGGTAAGTCAAACCACTTTTTACAGTAGGAAATATGTTCTATTGTTAGAAAATTTGGGTAAACAAAAATCTCCAGCATAGTGACATAAGTATATTATGTTAAAGTGCACATAAGTATAAGTATATTATGTTAAAGTTTATCTCTTCTTTGGTTTTCAACAAGAGAGTCTTTGAAATAGCACATTCAGTAGTTTCTTGACTGAATAATACAAAGTTTAAAAATATAAAGTTAACATAATCTTTTCTTATTTCAGTTGATGGGTGACACATGTACAAGAGGTTGCAGATTTTGTTCAGTAAAGACAGCAAAAAATCCACCTCCATTGGACCTTAATGAACCCTACAATACAGCAAAAGCTATTGCTGAATGGGGCTTGGATTATGTTGTATTGACATCTGTGGACAGAGATGGTTAGTATGGTATCAGTAGTGTTTTCCATGTAAACTACCATATACACTATGCAAACATTTTAGAGTCCTTAGTCAATTTGGGTTATTAGAGGTATATGGTTTAAACTTTTATATGACTGATGAAAGGAATGAATGACACAGAAACTTTGCAGAGCTTACAAAATGCTCTTCCTGATTAATCTTTACTTCTTATGCTGGTGAAATACACACAGAAGATATACAATTATGTAACTTGTTAATGTTGGTTTCTATTGGAACTGATTCAGTCTATTTAAATGAAGGCTAAATTTTAAAAAATATCATTACCTTTTCACAAAGGTTGTGATGGTTCATTTGTGCTGTTGCTCTCTTGGTGTAAGGACCGTATCAGAAAAAGAGTGTCTTGTCTTCTATTGAAAGATCAATAGCTTAGCTTCCAACAGAAGCTTTCAATAAAAGACCAGAGACAATTTCTTATTGTAAATATTTCTCTTTTTCTTAAACTATTTCTGCGGGATTAAAAATAAATTAAACTATAATCATTGGTGTCAACTCGGTGGGTACTCTGGGACTGTAGCACCCACGGGAAAAAATGGTGGGTGTTGAGCACTTATTGCCAGCCCCTCTGTGAATATCTTCACGTCCCTCCCAGCACATAGATCAACTGTTCTGTGGCATGCAGGAGCTCCTGTGGGGAAGGAGGTGGGAGCGAGGGCAGGGTTTGCTCAAAGTAAGGGCTTGGTGCAAGGGGTGGAGTGGGGGTTGGACAGGAAAGGGTGGAGTGATGGTGGAGCCTGGGGCAAACCCAGGGCAAAGAAGCGGGTTTTAACACATCCCCGTCAGTAGAAAATTGGCACCCCTCAAAACCATATAGAGCTGTGCTAAGGTTCAAGGGCCTAAGGCAAATTCTAATAAGCAGAGTAACTTAGAATTAAGATTCAGATTCTGTCTAACCATACTTACTTTGGGTATAGCTAAGTGTATGGTAGCATACATAGTGCATGATTTAGGCCAGAGGTGGGGAATCTTTTTTGGGTCAGGGGCCACTGACCCATAGAAAAATCAGTCAGGGGCCACACACAAGTGAGAAGCAAAGTGAGAAGCCCCTGTCTGAGAAGGAGAAAGACACTCCTCACATTCCTCTCACACACTAGAGCCTTGGGGCTGCTCAGGCTAGTAGATTTTGTATGCTGCAGCCCTGTGGGTGGGTGACAGGGGAGCTGGAGTACCAGCAATACAGAGGATCCATGAGTCTCCATGGCCCTTAGGCTTGAGGTTCCTCACCCCTGATTTGAACATAAGTGGTAAGTTAAGGATGGAATCTCAACTTTAACTTGCAATTACTTTACATTTGTGTAATTAGACTCAAAGCCACAAAGAATTACGCAAAAGTAAGTATTTTTCTTGAATGTAAAAATACCAAAGCATTGAATTGTTTCTAGATATGCCTGATGGTGGAGCAGAACACTTTGCAAAAACTGTATTACATTTGAAGGAAAGGTAGGTTATTAATTTGTTACTATTTGTTATTATTCAGCATTTACTGTACGTTGTTGTAGTAGTAAGAGGCCAAAAGCAGTTTGAACTCCATTGTGCTGTTTGGTGTACAAAAATATAATAAATGGCAGTCCTATCTGTGAACTCTTTGATTTTTCATCCATACTTGTGTAATCACTGACAAGTTAGATTAAATGGATAGGTAAGAATGTTCTCCTGATTA
Source organism: Pelodiscus sinensis (assembly GCF_052426305.1). NCBI lineage: Eukaryota > Metazoa > Chordata > Testudines > Trionychidae > Pelodiscus > Pelodiscus sinensis. The sequence goes on from NC_143055.1 coordinate 43,458,762, forward strand.
ATTTAAATTTATCCCAGATGCCTTTTAAAATTAAACACTAAACTGTTTCTTTGGACCACATATTTAGACAAGTGGGAAACATCTACCAATTGTTTGTGGATGTTTATATTTCAATGGTAGGGTTCTAGCGCAGTATTAATGGATTTGGGAAAAGAAAAAAACTGTTGTAACTGCGTTCCAAAGATAATCGGATTTATTTTCCAGCTCTGACCTCTCAGCTTTGCCATTTTTTCCAAGGAGCTGCTTTTGGCATCCCTGATTTCACCTTTATACTTTCCCATGAACACCTCCTACTACTTTTCACTTTATGCATTGGTGCCAGCATATTATTTTAGCACATGCTTGCATCTTTGTTAGAAGATTGTAGATTTCATTCCCACAGCTTGACTTGGAATTCATTTTATTTCTTGCACTAGTTCAAAGCAGTTGTTGTACCTATATTATGTTTTGAATAAAAATTAACTATCAAGTATTTTCACAGCTCCGTTGTTTTAGATGTTTAACTTGACTTAACTTTATTTTGTCAATTTAAAGTTATTTGTTTTAAAAAATACTGAATTTTGATGTCTTAAAACTTTTAAAATAATGTGATATTTTAATATCATATTACTGAAATATTTGAACACCAATAATAGAAATATGACAAGTAAGTTCATTTTTCATTCTTTGTTTTTCAGGAATTCAAAAATTCTAGTAGAATGTTTAACCCCTGATTTTCGAGGGGACCTTAAAGCAGTGGAGAAAGTTGCCTTATCTGGACTAGATGTATACGCCCATAATGTGGAAACTGTTTCAGAGTTACAGAGGTGATTAGAGGTGATATAGGTATATAAATAAATAATAGGGCATATATAATTAGGAAGTATTCTGTAATATTCTTATGAAAGCAATATTTAGATGAACAACATTAAACCTTAACTACACTTCCTTTTAACTCCACTCACTGGTAGTATCTACATCACAATGCTATAAATAGTAAAAATCCTCCATATCTTATTATCAAATAACATTTCAAGATAAAAATTAAAAAGTAGACCTTCTATCTACCATACATTTTTAAGTAAATTTTCATATGAGAAGCTTATTTATAAAAGAAAGGTAAATACTTATTCTAACAGAAGGTAGGCGAGGTCTATTTTGTACAAAAGATAGTATACAAGAAAGATACATGTAATTACATTAAGACAAAAATAGTTATTTTCATTTTCACATGCACGTTGAACCTCTTTTTGGAAGGAAAGAAAATGTACGTGGTAAGCCAATCCCTATACATGTTTTAAATATGTGTTCAGATATACCTGGCTGCATAATTATTAATTATGTTGATTGCCCTAAATTCAAATAATGTTTTGTTCTATTTCAGTTTTTGTACTGCTTAGTATACAGGCAGTCCCCGGGTTACATGGATCCGACTTACATCGGATCCCTACTTACAAACGGGGTGAGGCAACCCCGCACTAGCTGCTTCCCCCCAGCAGACCAGGGAGACGCGAAGCTAGCATCCCCCCTCCCCCCAGCAGACCAGGGAGACGCGGAGCGGCTTTTCTCAGCAGACATCTCAGCTTGAGAATAAAGGACTGAGGGAAGTGAGGTGTGGGAGAATAAAACTGAGCTCTGGAGAAATGTTTGGCTAGAGTTTCCCCTACAATATGTACCAGTTCCGACTTGCATACAAATTCAACTTAAGAACAAACCTACAGTCCCTATCTTGTACGTAACCCGGGGACTGCCTGTATTTTGCTCTTATTCTGTAGGGCATGTGAGCATTGTAGATTTTCCATTAACCTCCAACCTATAACAATCCCCACTAGTATAGATTCCTGTGCAGATTTCCACTGACATTTGTAATAACAGACCCCATTGCAAGGCCAGGTCTGAAATATTACAGTGAGCACTAGTGTGGTAAGTTGGTTTTCTATAATTCTGATAAAACTGTCAAAGATGGCAGAATAGAGAGTCATCTAAATCAATAAACTGTAATATGATTAGTTTGTTTTAGGCTCATATACTCTGTGTCAGTGGCATGTCCAAATCTCAGATGATGATATAATATAATAATAATTATTTATTATATATAATAATTAAATAGTAGATATGTTTTCTTTCTTGTCCTGAGGATATTTAAAATCTATTATGGAACTTTCCAAAATATTTAAAAGCCTTTAATTTAGTATGGAAAAGTGGGGCAATGTGATTATAAAATTCATGATGCAATGGCCTATGCTCTGCTTCAGATTCTGCAAGACTATGGAATTATGTTTTCAAAATGAAGTTTTATTTGTCACACACTGAATATTTGGCCAACAGCCCACAACATTTCTTTATCATCACCATGTCTCAGTCCCATCAGTGGGAGCCAAGTCCATTGTCTTCATATTAAAGTTATGTTACACTTCTCAGTGAAATTTCCAGAATCATCTGCTTTCCTTCCTTGATAGCCATGGGTGCTATACATGATTTCTACCAGCAGAGGACTGCCTATTATAGTAAAGTAGTAGATGAAAAGTTTTATACCCCTTAAAAAGTGATTCAGCCAACCCAATTTCTTTGAGTGACTAATGTTCTTTTCTCTTCCAGGAGGGTCTCCAGTACAACTTTCCATACGCCCACATACTGGCCTTTTTTCCTAATAACTTGGAAATTCAAAGTGACATCATCACACTCTGAAGTCTACAGCTGTATTCAGCTTACATATGGTTGGGCCATATTCATACTGCTGGTCAAACTATGTAAACTGAATTAGCTCAAACTGGTTTTAATGTATACGTAAATTTTCCTGTGTTAATGTACGCTAAAACTTCCCAGCATAGACAGTTCTTAAATGGCTCTAACTAAATTGTCATGTAGACTTCAAACACAGCTCAGTCAGGGCTGTTTCCCAACACAGGCAAAACAATTTCATCTTTACTATTGTTGACTCTTTTTTGCATTATGGTAGAGCATTGAGGCCCTAACAAACATCAGGGCCTCACTCTGCTAGAACCCATACAGACATTTGATAAAAGACCATCCTTGCCCCAAAGACCTTACAATCTAAATAGTGGAGTTCTGTACAGAACAGCTTGCAGGATTGGGGCTTAAGCAGATACTTACATGAGCCCTACCACTGTAGTGTCTTAGCACTTCTGTTAATCTTTAAACCAGATTCCTTTGTGTACCACACCAAAATATACTTAGCACAGGGAGTACTGTTGTCAAAGAGCCAGTTACAACTCCTTGATTCTCAGGCAATCCCAGCCCAAGGGACCATATGCCTGTCCAGAATTTTCATAGGGCACTAGTGCTTTCCTCTGCCCCCCTCCTTAGCCCTCTCTGCCCTATTATACCTCTTCCCTTTCCTGACACTTCTACAGTGGAGAAAGCGGGCAGGGTAAAGTGAAGAATGGCATTAGCACTAGCTCTGTCAATCTTACAGCAGCTCTAGTACATGAATTCTCAACCAGTCAGCGGTGACCCAATTATATTCCTTTTGCATTATGGAATAATGGGGGATGGAACTGAGGTTGAGAATCTGGCCCCTGTTGGTTAGTGCAGAAAATATTCTGCAAAACTGAGTTCACCAACCAGCAGCACTTTGGTTGTATCAATAATAAGAGAAGTAATGGAATTTTTTTTTAAGTGAAAGCTTTGGTTTTGCAGGAACATATACCATAGAAAGTTGCTAAAATTTCAGATCCCTGAGTTTTTTGCACTTGTGATTGTTTCCGTGTCCCTTAGCTCATGTATCTGTGTTTTTCTTCCCATGGTCAATATGAATATTTTTAAAGGAAAGTACGTGATCCTCGGGCCAATTTTGAGCAATCCCTCCAAGTTCTGAAGCATGCTAAGAAGGTCCAACCTGATATAATTTCTAAAACATCTATTATGCTGGGCCTAGGCGAAACAGATGAACAAATATATTCAACAATGAAATGTAAGCATAATGTATATATAAAAATTTTGGAACATAATTGCAAGCTTGGGCATTTTAACATAATTAAAATGGACACAAATGCATATAAGTTGGTCTGTTGGGAAAAAATATTTTCTAATTTTTTTATGGAAACAGATTTTGTGTAACTTAAAAATTGAAACTCTGCAACAACTGTTGTCCATACTCTTTTCATATGGACAGGAATAACTTCAGAGTGTTCCAAGGGTCTGATCGAGCTGCCATTGAAAACAGTGTGCATCACCACCTCTTGCATTAGCGGGAGCTAGATCAGGCTTCATATGATTTAACATTCAGAATCATTTCAGGATCTCAAATATGCATCTGTAATGGCTATTTATGTCACTGTACTTATTTGTTTTATAAGTAGCATAAATGATTTTTTTTGTTTGGAGAATTCTTTTCATTTTGATGCACTTATTGTTCCTCTTCCCTGATCTGCAATTCCTTCTTATTGAAACATATGCACTTACCTTTAATTTTTAGAAAAATAAAGATTAATATAATGTAAGTAGAACCCAGCATAGGATGAAATTGTTGAATTTCATATAATTCCTCCCAGCTCCACAGCACGGGGAGACTGTAGGCCTGTCTACCTACAGCTGATCAGTGTAGTTTCCAGGAAGCATGAAAGTTCAGACTTAGTGCCTCCTGCTCCAAAACACACTTGCTTCAGCATATTCGGCACGATGCAACCCACCTCTTTGGTGTGCAAACCACCCCCTCGTACTCATCCAATTGCCCTGTTCCTCCCTCTCTCAGGAAAATATGGTGTGTATTAACCACTAGGGGTACATCTAGACTGGCGTGATTTTCCGCAAATGCTTTTAACGGAAAAAAAGCACTTTTTGCGGAAAAGCGTCTGTGCCAATCTAGACACGCTTTTGCACAAAAAAGCTGCAATCGCCATTTTAGCCATTGGGGCTTTTTTGCACAAAACAGTACTGTGCTGTCTACACCGGCTCTCTTGCACAAATGATTTGCGCAAGAGGGCTTTTGCCCGAACGGGAGCAGCATAGTATTTCTGTAAGAAGCACTGATTTCTTACAGTAAGAAGTCAGTGTTCTTGCGGAAATTCAAGCGGCCAGTGTACACAGCTGGCAAGCTTTTCCGCAAAAGCAGCTGATTTTGCCGAAAAACTTGCCAGTCTAGACACAGCCTAGTGGAGTACAGGCAGTCCCCGGGTTATGTACAAAATAGGGACTGTAGGTTTGTTCTTAATTTGAATCTGTATGTAAGTCGGAACTGGCGTCAGCCGCTGGTGAAACTGATCAGTTTCAACCCCGGCTGAATCTGGACGCCAGTTCTGACTTACATACAGATTCAACTTAAGAAACCCAGGCGTCCCCAAGTCAGCTGCTGCTGAAACTGATCAGCGGCTGATTCCAGGAAGCCTGGGGCAGAGCAACTCTGCCTCGGGCTTCCTGTGGTCAGCCGCTGGTCAGTTTCAGCAGCGGCTGACTTGGGACGCCTGGGGCAGAGCAGCTGGGGTGCTGCTGGGTTGCTCCAGTAGCGCGGCTCCTCGGCACTACTGGAGCAACCCAGCAGCACCCGAGCTGCTCTGCCTCAGGTCCTGATTCAGCCGCTGCTGAAACTGACCAGCAGCGGCTGAATCAGGACTCCTGGGGCAGAGCAGCTGGGGTGCTGCCGGGTTGGTCCGGAGCGGCACTGCGGGACCAACCCGGCAGCCCCCAGCTGCTCTACCCCAGGGGTAGTCAAGAAAAGACAGGTCTGCTTGGGGGGGCAATAGCTGTACCTCCCCCCCCCCCCAGCAGACCAGGGAGACGGGGGTGGCCGGACGCCCAAATCCTCCACGGCTTTGCTCCGTCTCCCTGGTCTGCTGACCTGGGAGACACGGAGCAAGCAGGCAGCGGGACAGTCCAGGCGCGCCGTGCTGTCCCACTGCTGGCATGCTCTGACGCTTTGCTCCCCATCTCCCTGGTCTGCTGGTCAGACCAGGGAGACGGGGAGCAAAGCCTTGGAGCACGCCCGCAGCGGGACAGCCCGGGCGCGCTTGAGCTGTCCCCCTGCGGGCGTGCTCCGCGGCTTTGCTCCCTGTCTCCCTGGTCTGCAGGGAGACGGGGAGCAAAGCCTTGGAGCACGCCTGCAGTGGGACAGCCCAGGCGTGCCTGGGCTGTCCCACCGCCGGCTTCCCCCGAGGCTTTGCAAAGCCACGGAGGGGCTGGGGCTGCGGGGGAAGCCGGCGGCAGGACAGCCCAGGCGCGCCTGGGCTGCCCAGCTGCCCGAGCCCCTCCCCGTCTTCGCTCCGCGTCTTCCTGGTCTGCAGACCAGGGAGACGCAGAGCAGCTTTTCTCGCCCCGGAGTACACGGGCAGCGGGACCGTGAGGTCCCGCAGTCCATGTCCTCCGGGGCGAGAAAAGCCCCATTCGTAACTGCGGATCCGACATAAGTCAGATCCGCGTAAGTCGGGGACTGCCTATAGTTTCTTTGCAGAACCATTTTCTTGTTCACGTTAACTGTAATTGATGTTCACATGGAAACAACATATGCCTTTAATGCTACTTCATTCTGGGCCAAATCCAGCACCTAGCCTTAATAGCTAGGACAGACATTGAGAAAGGGAGGTGAGAAGGAGCTGGTCAGAACCTGATTTCTCAACCCTCCCTTGGCTCAAAAGAACCACGCTCATGGCACTGAATAGCATCTTTCAGCAGCTAGGTAGGAGAAGGGTGGATTTTTTTCTTAAATTTCACTGAATCCAAGTTTGCTATAAATTAGTTCCACCCTATGTTGATATCTTAGCAGGGAAGGAATATATGCTTCCCAAGGCATCAAAACTAGCATATCCCTATAAGGATGTGGAGCTTGTAAAAATATTGGTAATTTGCCTTCGATTTATGGTTTGTTCATTAGAGTTGTATGCATAATTTCAGCATCAAGCCTCTTGTAATCATGGAGTAAAATGAAGCATTTGCTTTTTGTGTCTAGTTGCAGACTATACCAAATTGAAAGTCTGGCCTAGATATGCTAATAATTCATCATTTTTATCCAAAAGGAAATAAATAATGAATGCAGGTACAACATAAAAGCTCAAAAATGTAGAATGTGGACATTAAAGGTAAACTGTAGTATGTTAGAGAAGAGATTCTCTTTCCTACATTTAATTATAGGACATCATTAAGAGTGAAAAGTGTGATGCAAGTCAAACTTCAAAAGCTGATAATATAAATAGGTAATATGCACACAAGTGATGTTATTGATACAACCAGGAAATGTTTAGTCTAGGTCAATTTTTTTTTTTAAATCACTATTTTAATACTTCTGAGGAGAGAAATCAGGTTTGCAGACCTCATGCAAGAAGTGGGATTTCAGGAAGGCATCTAGATATGCGATATTGGAGGCAAAATGAACCAAGCCGGGAGAAATATTTTTAAAAAATACAATTAAAAATCAAATAGAAAGCTGCATCTTCATGATTCAGTGTGGGCAGAGGCTCCTTAGTGGAAACTATGGGGAAAGTAAGTGATTATCAGATTTGTCAATTAGCCTATCCTAATGAAGTACCAGGAAAAATGTCAGATCCCGCTCAGATACACATCAGCCACATTCACACGGAAGAAGACAGTAAAAGAGTGAAAGCACTAACACCGTTTGAAATCAGTTTTTAGTATATTTTTGTTTACAAAATACTTTGTACTTCTAGGCTGTGTCTACACTGGGCCACTTATTCCGGAAAATCAGCCGCTTTTCCGGAATAAGCTGCGAGCTGTATACACTGGCCCTTGAATTTCTGGAAAAGCAACGATGCTCTACTGTACAAAATCAGCTGCTATTCTGGAAAAACTATTCTGCTCCCGCTCGGGCATAAGTCCTTATTCCGGAACACTGTTCCGGAAAAGGGCCAGTGTAGACAGCCCAGTAGTCTTTTCCGGAAAAAAGCCCCAATTGCAAAAATGGCGATTGGGGCTCTTTTCCGGAAAAGTGCATCTACATTGGCCACAGGCCCTTTTCCGGAAAAAGGGTTTTTCCGGAAAAGCAGCCTGCCAATGTAGATGCTCCTTTTCCAGAAAAACTGAAAACGGAATAGTATTCCGTTTTAAGCATTTCCGGAAATTCATGCCAGTGTAGATACAGCCTTAAGGTATTATACATAAGTCCTGCAATTTATCTTTAGCGCTTCAATCATGCCCTCTGATGCTATGCATTGGAGGATAGAATTTAATCGCTTATTTAATGATTTGCACTCAGAGCTACATTTTAGGCAAGATGATTTTTAGACTGATGATAAATCATGATTCTGTCATCTGCTTTTCTTTTTTATAGTATTACGTGAGGCAGCGGTGGATTGTTTGACCTTAGGACAATACATGCAACCAACAAAACGCCATCTAAAGGTACAAAGGCCTTGAATTAATGGGAAGTAGACTATGGCCTGCACCTGATAGCAACAGTGTACCACTTCCCTTGTAGAATGAAATCTTGCACCCATCTGCATACCTTTTCACTATATACCAGCTATGGATGTTTGAAGAGGACACCCCTTGGATTGGGTAGCCTTTCTTGCTCCTCCCAATCTACCTTTTCTCAACAGTTAAGCTTTTCAATGTGGGTCTGTTAATGGGCTGCATGTTAGAAATACCTGCTTACTGATCATAGAATCATAGGACTGGAAGGGACCTCGAGAGGTCATCGAGTCCAGCCCCCCGCCCTCAAGGCAGGACCAAGCTCCGTCTACACCATCCCTGACAGATGTCTATCTAACCTGTTCTTAAATATCTCCAGAGAGGAAGATTCCACCACCTCCCTTGGCAATTTATTCCAATATTTGACCACCCTGACAGTTAGGAATTTTTTCCTAATGTCCAATCTAAACCTCCCCTGCTGCACTTTAAGCCCATTACTCCTTGTCCTGTCCTCAGAAACCAAGAGGAACAAATTTTCTCCTTCCTCCTTGTGACACCCTTTTAGATATTTGAAAACTGCTATCATGTCCCCCCCTTAATCTTCTTTTTTCCAGACTAAACAAGCCCAGTTCATGAAGCCTGGCTTCATAGGTGATGAACAGTGTGAAAAGTATAAAATCTAAAATAAGTTTCATCTTGCCACATTTTGTCTGAAAGTGGAGTTAGCATCCTGTTCACTAACATAAATCATTTATGTCAAAGTTATTACCATCTGAGTGTAATTACTTTTTTCCATTCAGGTTGAGGAATATGTTACTCCTGAAAAGTTTAAACACTGGGAAAAAGTGGGAAATGAGCTCGGATTTCATTACACAGCTAGTGGGCCTCTAGTGCGCTCTTCCTATAAAGCAGGTAAAGTACTGCACAATTTTAAAATAAAATTTTAAAGTAATTACAGATGCTTGCACTAGTGGTTCTTTGTTTTTCTACACAGTAAATGTGTTGCCTATTATAGTTCATCTAAACAAATGGGTTTGATCATAGTTGCTATTACTTGAACAATTACAGTGGTACTTAAGTCTCAGAGGAGTAGCCGTGTTAGTCTGCATATTTGATCAAGCTATTATTTAGTATTGCATTTACAGTTCCAGGAATGGATTTATTGAAAACATTATATAATTTTCAGCTTTTGCCAATAGCTTCTGAGCAAAGTGGGTTTTAAAGATGCCCTCTTTCATCTCACGTGCCTTCACTCAGGGCTTAGAAATAAGTCATTTTTATATAACTGATTTTTCTTTTACAAAGTTTAGTGTACTAAATTGCAGCTGGTCCTGGCTTGCTGTGCATGGACAGCAGAAAGAGCCAGGTGTGGTTTTGTTCCTGCTTAATCTAAAGCACCTTTTGAAGTACTTGGGTCTCATGGTACTGTTTAAAATAGGGATCAGTTCCATTTTATTGTTTGATATGCTGAGATAAAAGATGTTAAATGACTTTCAGACTAGCAGAGTTAGGGAAGACAACCAGGAGTCCTGGCTTCCAGCTTCATGTTGTAATTCTCAGGTTTGGATTTTCTAGTATATTGGACACACTATGACTACATGTACACTGCTTTATTTGTTCTATTTAATCCCCAAAGCACCTAAAACTGATTTAGGTATTTTTCATTTTAAATTAGGTGAATTTTTCTTGAAGAACTTAGTATTAAAAAGGAAGACAAAGATCATCTGAAGGTGGAAATGGACCTACTTTAAGGCACCTACATATTGGAATATTCTCTTTTCCATAAGTTCAATTAATTCCAGAAATATAGCATCCCACATTGTGGAATAATGAATGAATTTAATATTTCTGTAACTCTACTCCCTTAGTAAAACAAGTGACTTTAATTCATCTAGTAGTTTGTTTCCATAAAATGATAGCTTTGGAATGTATCAAAACAGATTCAGGTTTGATGAGCAGAGGAATGATGAGAGGGGGAAACAGAGAAATGGCTTGTCTATGTAAAATAAAACTGATTGTGAAATCAGGAAGAGTGTATTAAATTAAAGAAAGAAAATCTTGCCAGTGTCAGTTGTGACTTTTTTCTTCTCCTGGGAGTGCCATCTCCACCATTATTTATTTATTTAGTGGGGACTAATACTTGTTAATTTGAAATGTGTGAAATCTTAAAATGTTCAAATTTTTGTATTAGCACTTCACATTCTGTCCTTCCACCATTTTCCCTTTCAGCCCAACCAGCGAGAGAAGAGTGGATCAGTCTAAAAGAATCAAGAATGGTTGTGTCCCTAATTCTCAACTAATTAACATAAAAGAATGATTGCTTTTATTTGGGACCCTCCTAACTTTCCTGTTCCATGGTCTTCACTGCGTGATCTGGCCTTGATCTATTGCATTGGAGGGTTGTGGTATTAATATTTAAAAAATGACCATCCAAGAAATGAAGTAATTGTCACTAGTTGTTGCATTGTATTTCCAATTAAAGATTCTTATCTTTTTTAGAATTAGTGATATAAATTATGTTTTAAATCTGCATGAAAATTCATTGCTGTAGTTTTTGGCTAATTGCAATAATCTGAGTGTTCACTAAAATGACAGTATTTGATATGAACACCAGAAATATAAAAATAGCTTACTCATAAGGCTATCATGCAGCTGTGAAAAGACACTAAACTGTTTTCTCAATCTGAGGAATGATGCTGCTGGAAAGTTTTTCCAATATTACTTCATGGTTTAAGTATTTTATGAATCACTGATGGGTGGTTCTGAAGGTTTAAAAATATGAGTGAGCGTGAAAAACAACCATTTCTGAGCTTTTATAAACTTGAATCTACCTAATAAGTTGTAACAAAGTTTACTTATGCCTGATTCTTAAATACAGGGGGTTTTACTTTAAATTTTTAATATTAATCACTTGTTACTTAGATTTATATTTTTAAAAAGTATCCCCTTAAGAACTTTTGAGGACACACATGCTAAAGATAACAGATGAAAAATTCCCCCTTTGCAAAGCAGAATTTGTTCAGGCACTCCATTTTGGGAAAAGCTTTCCCACCATATTTGTCCAAACGTCTCCCCCTCATTGTTAAATATTTTCAACCTTTCTTAAATGTTGATGCTGTACCAGTTTGCTAGAACAAAACCTGTGCACCACTAAAATCTTAGGCTGTCTACACTGGCGGGTTATTGCGCAAGTATGGCTGTTCTTGTGCAAGAATCTGCAGAGCGTCTACACTGCCTGCCTGCACTTGAGCAATGAAATGTACAGTACAGTGTGGTAAGAGAGGGCTCCTTGCGCAAGAGGTGTGCTCTTTAACAGGTGTAAGCCCTCTTGTGCAGGAGCTCTTGTGCAAGAGGGTAGTGTAGATGCTCCGCAGGGACTTCTTGGGCAAGCAAGCCCTATGGCTAAAATGGCCAACAGAGCTTTCTTGCACAAGAGAGCATCCACACTGCCATGGACGCTCTTTCACAAAAGCACAGCTCTCACACGGCAGTGTGGATGTTTTCTTGCACAAGAACCCTTGCGCAAGAAGCCGCAAGTGTAGACAGTCTTATTGTGTAAAGACTACAGGCTTGTTAGATTGAAAAGACCAGAATTTTCTCTGACATACACCAAGGTAAATCCCAAGCAGCCCCAGTAAAAGGGGAAAATTGGATCCACTGCTTTTTGAGTGGGTCAGTCATCCCACCACAATTGCTGCAATAAATCCTGGCTAAGCACCATGCTTCAATTTTGTTGTCTTCAGTTAGTTTGTGTATTAAAATTTGGGATGTGAATGTTTAACCAGTAAGCCTCACGCTTAACAGGTGAGGCTTACTGGTTAAGGTTAACGGATAGGAGCTGGAGCAGCTCCCATCTGTTGCAGGCAGGGGGCTGTTCCAGACCCACGGGCCCACCAGAGGCAAGGGCTGCACAGGCTAGGACAAACCCTGCCTGCAGGGGGGGAAACCACAGCTGGAAGTGGCGCCCGTCCACCCATCAGTTACCCAGTTAAATAATATATTTAGCCCATTAACTAATTAAACAGGATTTTACATCTGCAATCTAAATATTTTTCAACTTGTAAAAGGCACTTGTATTCAGTCTTAAGAACTCATCCATAGGAACTAGGAGGAGGAAAAACAAAGAATGTGTGTCATCACTGCTAGAAAATAAGAAATGTTGTAGAATATTAAAAAACAAAATCATGGTTTGGCCAGGTTTGAGGCGTTTCAGCCCAAACATTAAAAATAAGAATTGTACAAAGGATGTAAACAAGATTTCATAACAGCCCTTTCAATTTTAAAACTTTCTTTCTAAATGTCTTAAAAGCAGTGTGAGATTATAAACTCTTTGGGAAGGGACTCTCCCTTGTTTATACCAGCAATGGGTCAACAAATGTACTCAAAGTGTGACTTCAACTGTAAAATGCTTGAATCATAAGGCGTTACAATAACCTATAATAATGTTGAAGGGGAAAGATAGATATGCAAGAGGAAAAAGAATAATTAGTCTAAACAGAAAGTCTAGGTTAATAAGATTCCCATACTGTGCTGAAATTATGCATATTAAAAACAGGAGCTCTAGACCCAACAGTTAATGACTTTAAAATTGATATTTTAGATATTAGGCCTAAGTGGTAGACAAATAATGAGAGGATGAACTAATCTATCAATCACTCCTTTTTTGGGTCAAGAAAGAGATTTTTGTTGGGGAAGTAGGAAAGAACAGAGAAAATGCCATCCTACTGTTTCCTGGCACCATGGGCTTTGTCAGCCTAATCCTGAAACAGACTGGGCCAGGGAGGAGAGTGGGATCCAGATGATATTGCCACTCATACCAGCTGCAGCTGAATCCCAAACATCAACTGAGATAGCAGCAGCAGCTCTGGTCCTGCATTTAAATTTCTCTTTTCCCCTAAAAAGACAGTTATTACCATTTTACTGCTATCTTACAGATGGTTATATAAGGGATTTTTCCCTGCTGAAAGCTCGCCAGCTAAAGGGAAAGGGACCAAGGAGTGTTGTTAAAACAAAACTCTTAATTTTTAATCTTTCATATGGTTTTTCCCCTTTTCTGTATCTAAAAAATATTAAATGGATTTGTAATAGTGTATTTGCCATTGTAGTAAGCAAGGTAAGGTCTCTCTGTATACTAAACTCTGAACTCTGTGTAACAGTTGGCTCATGTTGTACAGTTGACTGAGTTATGTTAACACCTTTGGTATAGTGGTAACAAGCTCCTTACCACTATACAAGTTGAGCATCTCACATGATTTTTTCTTCCTACACAAACTCTGTAAAATGAGGGTACCTCACAGGTGGAGTAAAACTCCAGTGGTCCGGCATCCAATGATCTGGCACTCCTGATGGTCCGGCACCATCTGGAACCCGGAAGTGCTCCGGGCAGCTGGACAATTGGAGCTGCTCTGCCCCCGGCTTTCCCCATTCAGCCGCTGCTGAAACTGACCAGGGGCTGACTCGGGAAAGCTGGGGTGCTGCTGGGTTGGTCCCATAGCCCCACCCCTCAGTGCTGCAGGACCCACCCAGCAGCTCTGACCCCGACTTCCCCAAGTCAGCCGCTGCTAAAACTGACCAGCGGCTGACTCCGGGAAGCCCGGGGCAAAGCAGCTGGGGTGCTGCTGGGTTGGTCCCCTAGCGCCACCCCTTGATGCTGCAGGACCAACCCAACAGCACCCCGGCTGCTCTGCCCTGGGCTTTCCGGAGTCAGCCGCTGGTCAGTTTCAGCAGCGGCTGACTTGGGGAAGTCTGGGGCAGAGCAGCTGGGGTGCTGCCGGGTTGGTCCTGCAGCGCTGAGGGGCGCATCCCCCCCCACTCCACCCCAGACCTTTCATAGCCCCCCCTTCTGATGGTCTGGCATATTTGATAATCCAGCACCCCCTGGGTCCTAAAGGTGCCGGATTATCGGAAGTTTACTGTATTAAGGCCCCAATCCTAAAGTTAAACACAGGTAAATAATAGAATAGGCCTAGGTGAGTAAGGCTTATTGGTTAATCCTATCCACTACACACACTTCCCCCCCTTGCTGCCTCTGTCTCAAAGACAGCAAGGGGTGGGGAACAGGAGCTAGTGCCCATGAGGAGATGGCTTTAAGCAGGTGCCCCGGGGAAGCACCAGATCTGCCTGGTCCCCCAACCCCATGCTGCTGCCTGTGATAGAGAGGCAGCAGCAAGGAGTAGGAGGGGGGCAGGCAGGAGTTAATACAGGGAGCCAGCTTTCAAGCCACTCCCCCATGTGTATCGGCTCCCACAAACCCGCTGCCTCCTACAGCGGCAGCGAAGGGGGGGGGCAGGCAGGAGCCGGTGCTCATGAGGAGCCAGCCTAAAAACTCTGCAGTGACATCTGTCCCCGCCGCCCACAGGGGAAGGGAGGAGAGAAGAGGCTGCCATGAAGTAGCCCTTGTCCGTGGGAGGGTCCAAGCTCCCCCAGGACAGAGACTGCTCCACATCCCACGGAGCACCTTCTGTCTGCAGCAAGCCTGGGCCTGCGGAGGGCGGAGGATGCTTTGTGGTAGCTGCCCCATCTGTGGGGAATCCAAGCTCCCTGAGGACAGAGGCTGCTCTGCATGCCGCAGAGCAGCCTGTGTCTATGGGGAGCTCAGATCCCCCATGGACAAGGGCTACTGCCACCTCATGGCTGCTGCCTCTTTATCAGAGGCACCAGCACAGGGTGGCAGGCAGCTTGTCAGTGAGAGGAGAAGTTTTTTTAAACTGGCTACCCTCATAGACCAGCTCCTGCCTGCCACCCCACACTGTTGCCTCGGATAGAGGCAGCAGCATGGAGAAACAAGGGGCTCCCTGCGAGTGGAACCAGAGTGCACTGGCTGCCAGCCTGGCCCCCAGGAACTATCACATAGTTACATAACCAGTAACATTGTATGTGGTTACACTATATCTAACAACTCTACCAGGAAGTCCATTACAGGAACTGACCCCAAGTCTCCTGAGCCCAGTTCGTCCTTCTGCTAACAGTGGATGATCCTAATTGAGCATCTGAGGATTGTCAATCATTCAGAGTATAAATAGGATGTTGAAGAGCAATTCCTAATATTCTAAAACTATACAGGCAGTCTCCGGGTTACGTACAAGATAGGGACTGTAGGTTTGTTCTTAAGTTGAATCTGTATGTAAGTCGGAACTGGCGTCCAGATTCAGCCGCTGCCGAAACTGACCGCCAGTTCTGACTTACATACAGATTCAACTTAAGAACCCCAAGCATCCCCAAGTCAGCTGCTGCTGAAACTGATCAGCGGCTGATTCCAGGAAGCCCGGGGCAGAGCAACTCTGCCTCGGGCTTCCTATAGTCAGCGCTGGTCAGTTTCAGCAGCAGCTGACTTGGGGATGCCTGGGGCAGAGGGGTGCTGCTGGGTTGCTCCAGTAGCGCCGCTCCTCGGCGCTACTGGACCAACCCAGCAGTATCCCAGCTGCTCTGCCCCAGGCGTCCTGATTCAGCCGCTGCTGAAACTGACCAGTAGCGGCTGAATCAGGACTTCTGGGGCAGAGCAGCTGGGGTGCTGCCGGGTTGGTCCAGTAGTGCCCAGAGCGGCGCTGCGGGACCAACCGGCAGCGCCCCAGCTGCTCTGCCCCAGGGTCCACAACAAAAGCCTGGTCTGCTGGGGGGGGGCACACTAGCTGCGTCCCCCCCCCCCAGCAGACCAGGGACATGGGGAGCAAAGCCACAGCCGTGGCAGGGTCCCGCGCCTCTGAGGCTTTGCCAGAGCCAAGCCTCAGAAGCGCGGGAACCCGCCGCGGCTGCAGCTTTGCTCCTGGTGCCCCTGGTCTGCTGGGGACCGTCTCCAGCAGACCAGGGACACCGGGAGCAAAGCCGCAGCCACGGCAGGGTCCCGCGCCTCTGAGGCTTTCCCAGAGCAAAGCCTCAGAAACGCGGGAACCCGCCGCTGCTGCGGCTTTGCTCCCAGTGCCCCTGGTCTGCTGGAGACGGTCCCCAGCAGACCAGGGGCACCGGGAGCAGCTTTTCTCGTCCCGGAGGTCGAGGTGGAGGGACCATTGCCTGCGAGCTCCGGGGCGAGAAAGCCCCGTTTGTAAGTGCGGATCCGACATAAGTTGGATCCGCGTAAGTCGGGGACTGCCTGTATTAGCCCTTACACTCACAAAAATTATTTCTCCCTACTTCCAACAGTTAACACCCAAGATTACTATAAGAAAGATTACAGCAAGTAGTATTTTAAAGTTTACTTTGTGCATCTGACAGCATTGTCAGTAGAGCTGGTAAGAACAACAGAAAATTAATGGAAGACTTTTTCAGTTTCACTTTCAGCGAGATTTTATTTATCCATTGAGGAGCTGGGCTCAAGTTAGATACCTAAATACTTAATTATGAGTTAATTCCCAATGCAATCACTTGAGCGTCCTGGCCTTGATGTTTCAGTTTTACCTGTCTGTGCAGATAACTCTTAGCGAAAAGTGGGAAGAGGATTTTTAAAAAGGAAGTGTGAGGAAGATTCAAACAGTATGTAAAGCTACTTTTTCCACTTTTTTTTCCAGATCTAGATTTCAAGTTGACTTTAACCCTTTAATTGTAGATGCTGTGGTTCTCTTTCTACTCAAGTATCATTACAAAATGTGCATTAACCTACAAAGTCTAAAATTTGAAACAAACCTACAATTGGCAGAATAAAGTTTGATTCAGCTGCTAATTACTTCATTGGAAGTCTATCTATTGACTAACAGAAGTTGAAACGGGGTCCTAACTCAACAGATACTGCATCACAAAAATGTAATATGTTCTTTAACAAAAAATTGTACTTACAGGCATTCACAAGGGATCTCCTCAGAGGTTCTCCTTTACATATACATAATTGACGCTCCAACTCTTCATTATTAAAAAGTGTGGTCTTCAATTTTAGGAGGAAACATAGGTTAACAAAAAGATGTCCCCAATACTCCTAAAAGCAATCAAATTATCCACCATATCCTCTTACATTATTTTAAAAATTTAGTCCAGATTTTAGTTGTATACTAAGATTATAGAAACAAATATAAAATTTAACTACTTCAGCTCCAGCAGGATAGATGACTTAGCAATCAGTTTGAGTACACAACAAAATAGAAAAAGGGTGAGGTTACAGGTATTCCTTCCTAGGTAGTGTCCATAACCGTGTACTCTTTCACAGCTGCATTTGCTCCAGCATTATCCGCTTGCCGGTCACTTTGTGCAGCCGACAAGTTGCAGAATTAGTATTCTCCCTCCAAAATAGGCTTGCTACTCACTTGCAACATTCCTGGATGTAGAACAGTTGGCCTTGGACAATTCTGACTGACCCCATAGAAAGATATGAAAGGATAACTAGCTTCTCCAACAAAAAAGATTTTGACTTAGGACTAGATCCACAACAGGGACTTAAAATGCTGAGATTTGTGCCTTGCCACCTATTGGGAGTCTAGAGCTCCAGAACAGGCATACAACACTGACTGTGCAATGCACTGGCAGAGTCGAGTACCTAACAATGGGATCCAAAAAATGCCAAGGAGATTGATAGGCCCCAAGCACCTCTCTCACTCAAAGGGACGAAGGCACCTAAATCCATGCTGGGGGCGGGAGGAGTGCCTTTCCGGGAAAAGGGGTACATAAAGGATGTCATTGATACAAGGACTTGTGTCTTCACATCACACGTGAATACCCTTACTACTGGCCTATAGGCTCAGTCACTCTTCTCCTGGCTACCCATTGTCTTCGGTCCACCCTCTCTGGGGCACCTGGTGCTGGCCACTTTCGGTAGACAGGATACTGGGCCAGAAGGACCTTTGGTCTGACCCAGTATGGCCGTTCTTATGTTCTTACTGACTATGAGCTATTTCACACCAAATGAAAAACTTAAGAGAGTCCTGACCCACCCAAAGTCTAGTGGTTAGGCCGCTCTCATGAGAAGTGGGAGACCCTGGATTTCTCACATACTGATTGAGTGCTTTATCCCCCATTTATTGCCTTTAACCCAGTGATTAGGCAGCCACCACCTGCATTTTGTGCAGGCCATGATCCAGTAGGCAGCTTGTGAGCATGCCTACTGAATCAGTCCCTTCACCATGTGACTCCCCCTTTGCGCTTGTGGGAGGAGGTGGTGTAATACCCATTTTGAGAATGCCACTGGAGTTTAGGCATGGGCCTGGCACCTACGTATCACAACTTAGGCAGTTGTGAGCATGGCCCATGGCAAAAATGTGGGTGCCTATGGATATTAAGCACCTACAGAATGAAGCAGAGGCTGAGCAGAGAGGGGTTTTGAGGAGCTACATTTTGGACACCTACATTCTTTTCTGGTTGTAGCCCTTACTGCAGATAATTAAGTACATTTGTATAAACTTTCAGGGGTTAAAATGGTTATCATAACCTCATTGCAATAGAAATCAATGCACCAATAGTATGTTTATTGCTGTAAACTATGCTGCACCTACAAGAATATACACAGCCAAGTGTTAGGTTAATAACTGTTAAGCAGTTTTCAATCCCATGAGCACAACCCATGAGCCCAAATTACTTGAGAAGTTTTGGGGCCTCCATGCCCTTCTAACAAAGAAAATTAAGGGTTCATGGCCCCCGACACCTATTCACAGCACCTATTTGTCACAGCCCCCAAGATGAGAATACGGAAACAGGTGAAATACAGACTTTTATTACTAAAAAAAGTATTTAATAGCACAGATCTATTAGGACAATGAAAAGTAGAAATTAAAGTGAAATATATAAAAAGCAAACATAAGATACATTCCTGCTAATCAGAGTGAGGTAGAAAGCGAACTACTTTATGGTTTTTAGATACTCTTAAAAGTGTCATGGGAAAATTCTTGCAGATTCAGTGGGAAGAACATCTGCTTCCAGCTCATATATGGTTGCAGGAAGGGGAGAAAAGGACCACTGAGTACCCATCACCTTGAAAGGGAACATTTCATTCAGTGTTCAGCAAGAAGGGAAAGCAAAAGGGCCAATGCTTCTCTTTGTTTAAGACACTGGGGTGGTAACACTGTAACAGGAGAATTTGGACCAAAAGATCGAATTAAATCCATAATTTACAAATGACAACAAATGCTATACAGTACATATAATAGAGCCAAGACCAAGGAATCAGTAGAGACATATCTGATAGGTCACATTATTGTTGCAAGCCCATTACAGAATTAATGGCAGATGGGGATCTAGCTCCCTGATACAATTATTAATTATTATATTGCATTGATGCCCAGAGGTCCCAATCAGGATTGTGGCCTCATTGTTAAAACCAGATCTATACTCTGTTTAATGGCTCAATCCAACACTGATAAAAGTCAATTACAATCTTTCCACCGACTTTCACATGAGTAGATCAGGCAACAAGGAAAACAAAATTATACCAAGTCAAATTAAAATCTTCAGCAAAGAAAATGACACTACTGAGTACCACTTATTCCTGGATCAAAGTAAGAACAATTCTGTCAATTACATTTGGCCTTTATGTTGTTTATAAAATTTAAAGTGCAGTTTGTGAGTATTTCTAAAAGCAAAAGTTCGCTGACTGAAGTAAATGTTCATAAAAATTGATTAGTAAAACCAGTCAGGCTCGTATAGTCTTCAAGAACCGAAAAAAATACAATAATTTCAAAAATAGAGAGATTAGAAAATAGATTCTGGGTTCACATGTACCTAGTACACTGCTATCATCTCTAATGTAAAATAGGTTTACAGATTAAGAACAGTATGCTCTTTTAAAAATTCACACTGGTCCACGGTGATTCTTAAGTACCTATTAAAACTTATACTCTGGGTTTTTTGACAGGTGGATCTTGCAGGCTGAACTTTGGAATTTCACATGAAGAAGCAAAAGGAATCCTTTTTGCAGACACTTTCTTCCCAATTGTTTCAATCTGGAGGAGGAAAAAAAATACTATGTAAAGTTTGTGCAATGAGAATCTTGTCAGCCTGTCAGGAACCAGTAAACTTGGGGCTTTGCCCACACTTCTTATATGCATTCAGTGGATAAAAGCCACATTAAATGGCTGTATTTTTAGTTCAGTTTGTCTACTAAAAGTGATCTCTCATATTACACATGCAAAACAAGCTTTTTAAAAATTGTTACAGTAAAGACACACCTCAGTCCTGGAAACACTTAGCTATGTGCTTAATGCTAAGCAATTGAATGTTCATTGGTTTCAATGTGACTGCTTATATGAGAAATAAGAAGTGGGTGCTTAAGAGTTTCCAACCTCTATGTTAAAATTTTAATTTTAAACACAAATGATGGATGATATTTGACTTTTAAAAATTTTACACACAGAACCCCTTCAAAGCTAAGAGTTTTCAACCTGTTTTAACTAGTCAGGAAGTTTGGAGGCATCATCATTGGTATTTCCGTATGGTGAGCCTGATTTTCCTCAAATGACCACTTAATTCAATAGACGTCAACATATTTGTTCTCAGCTACACTGGTGTTAGGAGAGAATTAGGTCCAACTAATTCTGCTTAAGGACAGACAAGATCAGAGACCCCACCATTGAATAATTGAGGTGTATCTTTACCTCTTGAACAAGAACTCCTCTGTTTAGTTTAGGAAAAAAAAAAACTAACTACTAGAGCAGGGAACACTCCAACAATAACCACATGACAAAATGGAATAATAGCATTGTGCTAGACAATCGATGATGGATAATTTCAGTTTTCAAACTAACCATTGGTATATTAGTACATTCTGAAATAAATCAAGTTATTTAGACAACTGTGTACCAACTGTGTCAGATTTGTACACTTCAGCATTTAGTAAACAAAACATTCAGCTATAAGGCTTGACTAATTTGGTTTCTAGGTCTCATTTAGAATTTAATTGAGCCTGGAAGTGATAAAATACATGAGATATCGTTCACACAAATTTTAATATTAGGCATCCTGGTACTCTGGCAGCATCAGTTAACGCTATGTCTTCATTATTGACCTTTCGGCAGCATAGCTGTACTGCTGCAACTGCAGCACTGCTGTAAGGTTTCCTGTGTAGCTGTGGAAGAGCTCTCTCATATCCACATAATTAAACCACACACAATGAGCAGCAGTAACTATGACAGTGGGAGAGTATCTCCCACCAACGTAGTACTGTCCATCTCAGCGTTTTTAATCAGTGAAACTTATGTCAGTCAGAGGTGTGTTTTTTTCATACTTCGACCAGTAAAAGTTTTGCTGACAAAAGTGCTAGAGTAGACTATGTCTAGTAAACTCATTTATGTACATTACTGAATACTGATGGAACAGCTTGATATGGTTTGGATTTTAAAGCAGTATCAGTTTACTATCAGAACAGTACTGTAGGAAAAGTGCTGTCAGTCAAGATTAATAAAAGGATTAAGGTATAGCTGTACCAATATAATACAGTAGAAAATCTTTAATAAAAGGATTTTTACAGGTTAACTATAAAGCAAGGTATTAAGCACACGTTGAATCACAAGAAGATTCTAATCATACATTTCCAAAAGGAGAAACAGCTAGTTACCTGAAAGCCGATGACTTGTAGCTCATTATGAAGATCATCAAGAACTCTCCTACCATCAAAGATGAAAGCTGGTTTCAGCATTTTTTTGTGAATGCGCTCATAATCCAGCTCCTGTAAATGCCCCCACAGAATTTCCATAAGTGTAAGAATGCCTCAATTTTTTCCTGTTTTTAAAAAAGGTATTCTTTTTACCTTAAACATGTCCCACTCAGTGCAGATCACAAGGGCATGAGCTCCATCACAGGCTTCATATGGATCTTTAGTAATAGTGACTAGCCGAGAAACTGCAGCAGAAAAAAAATGAAGATTATGCTTCCCCTTTCCTGGCAGCACTCAGTCTAATGTGTACTCTGACCAGACAATTTTCCTGCTAGCCCTTCCCAAACACAAACTTTTCACAACAGTCTAGGCACATTTACTATTTAATACTGTATAAATGCCACATGGTCTCCATTAGCTGAGCTTACTGCACATTCTAGTGGCTTCATGCATTCCTTCATAAGCTCCTGTGTGTACCATCACTCCCCTTTCTTCATGCCAAGGTCTCTGAGTGTCCCCCATCCACCCATCCCCCGGTATTCTTTATTTTCTGTTGGGGCATTCAAGACAGACCAGATCTACACTAGGAGTCCTTCGTTGGTATAGCTGTACCAGTATAATACAGTAGCAAAATGCTCCTTGTGTGGATTTGATGTACTACAATCCCCAAAAGCATACAACATTAGCTTTCAGAGAATTAGAGAGTTATTTTCTGGACGAGCCAGGTAGCTGGACTATCCTGGCACAAGACTCAACAGGTACGGGGTAGGAACCTGGAAGTGGAGAAAGAATGGATAGAATAAAACTAGTTTCCTTCCTCATTCCCTCCCCTTTCTCACCTACTTTTTGAACTGAAGAAGGAGATTCTCTTTGCATCTCTTTAAGATTAATGTATCAAAAGGGACAGACTGCCACAGAGATAACTTTCACAAATGCAAGGATTTTAGAATTACAAAGAATGAAGTTAAAAGTTGACAGTGCCCTTTTTTAACGGAGGCAAACCCCGATTTAATAATTTAACTGAGCATCTATCTCTGCCACACTGAAAATAATTTCCAGGGTGCAAGATGGATTCTGCCTGATAACACACAACAAACTGAGTTCATGAGAAGCAGAATTTTCTCACCTTGGTCATCTTCTGAGACACCTGGGTGAGAGAGATCCAGGATTATCTGTTCCCTTGGTACTTTAGGGTCATAGATATGGAGCTTTGCTCCTTCATCCATTAAATACTTGCTAATGTAAATACTGGAAGACTCTCTAAGAAAAGAAGTCAGCCAGTTAAGGAAAGTCTTCAGAGAAACATCTGATTTATATAGAACATGAACCAATACTCAGAAATGTGCAGTGCCAAAGCTTTCAAAATGAAATTATTAAATGTAATGGCCACTGATAACACATGGGAACAGGAAAGTAAATCATAAAAAAAGGAGGAAGAGAGTAGCTTAAAAGGATTAAACACAAATTTTTAGTCCCAGCCACCAAATGAGAAAGCCTTCATTGTACTAAAAGATTTTAAAAAATTTTTTTTTAAACAATCTGGTTCATTCAGAACTTAATGTAGAATCTGGCCAAGCAGTGTAAATGGTGCCCAATACTACAGTAGGTGGGGTGTAAAAGGATGATAGATTGTCTGCCTGTAAGTAAACACAGGACACTAGAATCTGAGTTTAGATGACTCCTGCATTATGGTTTGAATAATTAGGAGTCAAACCAGCAAGCACATCTGATTAGCTCCAACAACCAGGTTCTAAAGCAAAAAGATCTTTCAGCCAGAAAGAATTTAGTCAGAGGTGATCCAAATAGGAAAACCTTAGAATTTGGCAAATTTGGCATAGAAATTTTGTTTAAGGTCTATGATGTGTAATTGTTTTTAAGTTACCAATAAAGGAAGGAGAAAGAGAAATGGTTTGTATGCTTTACTGTGGACAGTGGAGGGATCTAGCTCGCTCACACTGGGTTCAAAATCTGTGTTCTGCTTAAGTACTTATATTGCCCTCAGCACTTTACTATCTTACCTCTAGTCTAGGTTTTTGCATTGGGTAAAAGGCCATTTTTATATTTGAACACAGCCATTGTCATCTGAAGAAGTGGGTTTTGCCCACGAAAGCTCATGATACCATTTATATGTTTTGTTATTCTTAAAAGTGCTACTAGACTATTTGTTGTTTTTTTAAAGTACACCCACTTAAGACAGCCCAAGCCATTTTATAAAACCATTGCAGCCACAACATATTGAGGGCATCTATTTGATCCTCTTCCCACCTGGACAGTTGAATTGGTGATAAACAAAGTAGTTGTAGCTGAATAGATGGAGCCCAAGATTACATAAGTCATTCTGGAAAGTGTTAATTAGTTTCATGCATTTTATACCTTGTATCTCCTGTATCCTTTTTGAATGCAAATCCTAAAATAGCAATCTTCTTGTCAGTAACCGTGTTAAACAAGCTATCAATAATACGGGAAGCGAATCTCCTTCTCTGGTAGTCATTCATGTCTATCACCTGAAATTATGCAGAATATGGATGTATGAATGAGGTTACACTTGACCAGAGACATGCAATATGAGTAATTACTGGAGAAAGTGTCACTGCCAAGCCTCTTGTTTCTGATAAAAGCACTTAGTTAAAACTGAACTAGAGGGATGTACATGCTTTAAATATTAACATAGTTGCAATTCCTACTTTAATAGGTAAAAATATAAGTAACTGATGGACTAATCCAGCTTTTTTAATCATGGTAGCAGAAAGAGCAGGCTTAATCCTGAGCCCATTGAAGTCAGTGTATATTTTCAATTGATTTCACATCCAGAAGCTACCTGAAACCAAATTTTGCCCCACTAAAACTTCCAGTGAACATCTGCTTAACAAAGGATCTTGAAAATCTGTGTCCTAATTTCAGGTGCTGCTCCATTGTATGAAAGCTTTTCCCAGCTCTTAATGGTTGATTTCACTTTTAAAAGCTATTTCACTTTTTCTTTCAGTGCAATATAGATTAACCAAATCACCCTTTGCCCCTCAAAAAACAAACAAAAAAATCCCCATACATATATGTCACTATTCAAGGCCAATTCATAGAAAGCAACAGAATAGAGCATATTGGTAAATTCCAGGAAGAAAATTAGCTTAGAAAATGAGGGCATAATGTCAGAGCCAAAACTACTCTTCCCACTAGGTTTATGCTTGTATGTATATATTACTAGAAGATATACCTGTTATTGCTTGGATTCTTAACTCAATTTTTGTTTTTCTTCATTTAAATCATTGATTTGGAATGGGAATGGGGATGAGGGATTTGGTGTGCAGGCTGCCTCAGGGGGAGAGGACTGCTCCAGCCCTCTCACAGCAGCTGCTTGGGGCCAGGGGAGAAATGCCTCTTCATTACCACTGTAACTCCAGTGGATTCACCCATCTCCTAAGCCAGCTTGAGGAATGGAGCTAACTGTGCACTTTCCCCAGGCTCCCTGATGAAGGGGAACAGCCAGCAATGTTTCCCCATATGAATGGGGGGGGCCCTCCAGCCTCCCTCCTCATACAACCAAAGCCTGACCTTGCTTTAAATCAGGCATGTCAAACTCGAAGCCTGCTGAGGGTCTCTCAAACAAAAGCTGATAGCTTTCAGGGCCACTAAAGAAAATGTACTCTTATCAGAAAGTCCTAATTATTTATAGATTATGTTTTAGATATATTTTAGAATATTTTTCAGATTTTGTTTTAATATAATACAATAATTTGATGTGTAAAATTGTAATTTGCTCATATAAAATAATTTAAATATAAATTTAAGGTACTTTTTAATTTTATAGGATACCATAACTTGTTTTGTTGAAATAAAAACAAGTATAGACCACAGTTAATCAAATAGAACACACTTCTGTGAAAATTTCAGATATTATGTAAGTCTGAGATTTTGCATAAACATATAATTATTCCTGCAATTGCAAAAAATTGCCATATATTTATTGATATAAAATTAATATACATTTTCCCCTGGAGTACCAGCACTTTTTTAAAAAAAAAACAGAAAAAGCACTGAGTACATCTATTTTACACAACAGTCAGGCAGCTTTAGAATCATAGAATCATAGAATAATAGGACTGGAAGGGACCCCGAGAGGTCATCGAGTCCAGCCCCCCGCCCTCAAGGCAGGACCAAGCTCCACCTACACCATCCCTGACAGATGTACCAGTTTAGTGTATACTGTAACATGTCAATGCACAAAGACTGATATGGATGTAAGTGGCAGTGTACTTTTATGCTTACTTTTTGAGAAATGATCTTAAAGCCTATATAGGTTGCTCTCCACCTTTGTTGTAGCACTGCAGTTTTTTGTCCCTCCTCCCAACATTTTAGTTTTTTATCCCTATTCTGTTTAGGACCATTGTCTCTACTGACCAGGTAAGAAAGCCAGGTTTTCCCAGAGATTGTGGTCAAAGGCATACACATCTTAGATAATGTAGGCAATTATTCCCCTCCTCCCTGAATATGAGCCCATTCTCATTGCAA
The DNA here is from genome assembly GCF_052426305.1 of Pelodiscus sinensis. Classification (NCBI taxonomy): domain Eukaryota; kingdom Metazoa; phylum Chordata; order Testudines; family Trionychidae; genus Pelodiscus; species Pelodiscus sinensis. The sequence continues at coordinate 43,485,064 of NC_143055.1, forward strand.
CAAACAAAACATGCACAGAGGCATATGGTCCTCATCAGGTATAAATTGCTCAGCAAATGTACATTAATGGTAAAGTAATGTCACTTGTAATGATCTGGTTTTCTATAAGTAGTGTGTAAATTACTCTTTGCCCAACGGGAAGAAATGAGGTGATGAGATAGTAGGAAAAGTCACTTAATAGGAGGGTTTAAGATTAATGTTTTAGGCCCAATAAAAGTTCTGTACCTAATTACCTTTGAGGATCTGAGTGTTACTGTTGTAGAGATATGTCTGGAGGATATAGCCCCATCCTGCAGAATCAACAGCTTTGTCTACACACAAACTTGTATGGTTTATTTAAGCCAATTTAAGCCATGCAAACACCTATGTGAACACAAATTAACTCAGCTACCCCCTGAAGCAATTTACTCTGTACAGAAAAAAAACAACAAATGGTCTGGTAGCACTTTACAGACTAACAAAACATGCTATCGGACAAATTAAATTAAGAGCCATTTATTTTGATGTATCTTAAACCTATCCCTAATCAATTTAAGATAAACCAAACTTTCTATTGGTGTAGCTGCAATCACTCTAGGGGGTTTCCACTCACTATGGGCATGTCTACAGATGAAACACTACAACAGGGCTCTGCCATTAGCATCTGTAATCCACCTTCCCAAGAGGTGGTAAACTAGGTCAATGGAAGACCTTTTTTTCCTGTCTTTCTTTGTCAGACTCACCCCAGTGACACCTGATTGTTTTGTCTTGAGCCAGACAAGTTGAAACAATGTGTGTAAATGTGTCCCTTTCTTCTCAACTTGTTGTTAAATGAAGCTCCAAGTGAGTGTTAACCATTTCCCTACTATCCCTCATTTTAAAATCATCCACCTAATGCAATTAACGCCTGCAGTTTCACACACTCAGGACAATGATAAGATGAGGCCCTCTTTACCTATGATGTTCTGTAACAATCAACCCACATGTTTTAAAAAGTACACAGCACACAACCAGTCTTAGTAGCCACTGACCTGGAAACTTGTCTCTCACATGATAACACAATGCACTATCCTCATGATACCATCTACACCAGGCATGTCCAAAGTCCGGCCCGCGGGCCAATTGCGGCCCGTGTTCCGATTTAATATGGCCCCTGCTTCCTACCCCTCTCCTGGCTCCCCGGCGCTCTTTTGAACTGGCGCGCCCAGCGCGCCGCTTCCGGCCGCGCCGCCGCCCATGGCCTCCGCGGTCCTAGAGCCTGCCCTGTAGGGCACGTCCGCAGCCCCGCTCCCCTGCTCGGCTGCGGGTTCGCCCTGCTCCCGGGCTGCCGTGAGGCTGGCGTGCCCTGCGTTCTCTGCCCGCCTCCGACCCTGCGGGCCCTCTGCCTTGGGGCTGAGAGTGCGGGGACGGCCCTCACGCATGTTCACTTCTTCAAATCTGGCCCTCTTTGAAAAAAGTTTGGACACCCCTGATCTACACGTTTTGTTAATCTATAAAGTGCTACTAGACCATTTGTTGTCTGTTACAGAAAAAAATACTAACTTGGCTACCCCCTGAAGCTCCTGACAGTCCATATTGTTATGCTTTTGCTTAATCAAATTGACTAGTGAGGGTCTTTATCAAATTAAAAGCAACAAAGTGCTGGAGTCTACACATGAGTTATTGTGAGATTTTCTATAAAAAAAAGTTTAGAATTATTTGAAAGTGTATTAAATAAATAAGTTGCCTTCACTAATGCTGGACGTAGACACGGGTAAGAGGTTGTGGCTAAAAACAGATATGGCATAAGGAAACCAAGGTTCTGTTCCCAAGTCAACAACTTCCTGTGTTGTGCTGGGCAAGTCATTTACTCTAAGGCACAAAGTGGTTGCAGCAGTGGTCTCCAACTTTTTTAACCACAAGATCACTTTTTCAACTGAAGTGCAATGTTACATCTACCTCAAACCCAAATACTCTGCCCCCTGCTGAAATCAATATTGCTATATTTAGCCATGGCAGCGCAAATAAAGCTACCTGGGATGGGTCTGCCAGATATTGGATTTATGCCCTCAGCGTAACATAGGAATAGTATTTATTAATAAATATTTTGAATAGCACCTTCCACCTATGCCTATTTTGGGATGCGGAACCTCATTACATTTATAAAGTACTCTTACAGCCTCAAGTGGAATAAATATTTATCATCTTGATAGTTAAGTTATAGTTTTTATTTTCAGTGCCAAACAGAAGGATAAATGATAATTTGCCATAGACAATGTTGAAGTTACAAGCACAGGAATGAGTGGCCCATTACAGAGGGAACAGTGATGTGTCCTGTATATTAAGTTTTACACAGTGAATGGACTCATACCTGTTGCCAATAGCGAGCTACCTCAGGCAAGTTCAGAGCCTCACAAAGGTACACTAAATTCAGAACATCCTTTTGAAAACAGCTACCACCAAATCCTGAAAGAAAGGAAATGGTTACTCTACAGATTGTCTTCATCTGACGAAGTGGGTCTTTGTCCACAAAAGCTTATGCTCCCAACACTTCGGTTAGTCTATAAAGGTGCCACAAGACTCCTCGCCGCTTTTGCAGATTCAGACCTAACACGGCTACCCCTCTGATACTTAGCAATACTTGGAATCACTTTATGTCTGTAATACCCCAGGGAGCTGATGCAGGCCGCTTTCTGACAAGGGTGTTCAGTTTCTTTGCTTGGTTTTCCTGCTCTGTGCATGTGTGGCAGTGTGTACACTGCTCTTGAAACTAGCAACTACACACATTGTGATGGGCGGGGGGCTATACAGGCACTTCAAAAATGGCACTCCACAGGTCCTGAAATTTGGCAATGAACACCAAAATATCAGAATGTTTTCCAGTGCCATGCTGCCAATCTCTTTAACCAGCTACACTCAAAGTTCTTCTCAATCCTGTTCTTCAACCCTATTTACTTTAGCAGCTTATAGGACCTAACATTCTTTTGCCACTGACCGCAAGAAAGCTGCTGCTTTTTCCCATAAGGACCTCTACATCCAGAGATGAGAGGTAAACTAGTTTTAAAAAGGTTCTGGGTTCTCAAACACTATCATGGTCAGGATCCAAAGAAGAGCTAAAAAGCTGATGAGGGGGTTAAAATAGTGAGTAGCAAGATCCAGAACACTCAGACTCCCCTTTACCAAGTCCAATGGGAAGGTATCTGAACAGTCATATTTGGATAACACATTTTGGTTCTTGCCAATTTCTCTATTAAACATTTGTGGAAGAGACAACATTTGGTAAAGTAATTTTAAAAATTAAGTATTTTTAATATGGAGATAAATGGGGTCACATCTCTTCCTACTGATCCAAGTAATGGGCATGCTCCATGAAGTTTTGTGTCCCGAAGGAAGAGCCTCAGGATATTTGGCCACTCAGACTGGGGCAGTACAATGTTCATACTGATGCCTTCCCTGGCATCTCTCAATCTCCAGTACCTAAGTCTAAACAATTCATGCTGCAGACTAGAGTGTAGACAGAGATTAGAAAGCTACTCATCAACCAGCCACTAGGGAATTCTCTAGAAAAAAGGTGGGCAACCTGAAGTTCATGGGTGGCCTGCAGCCCATTAGGGTTTTATATGTGGCCTGAAACATATTTTGTTTACTGCTGCCCACATGCAGGATTGTCAGATTGCACTTGTTTCCATCTTTGTAGTTTCTCTTCCTTAATGGCATTATTACAGTGACACACATGTAAAGCAAGGCCACAGGAAGTGAGGTGCATGGTGATTGATGGTAAGAGTTGTGTGCTCCCTCTGCATCCAAAGTGCTGCTACAGTTCCATCAGCACACCCTGAAAATTCTAGGGACAATAAGCACTGTTAGCAAAACGACTCTTTGCTGGGGGACCATCTTGGTTATGACAATCTTGTGACCCACTAAGATGAAGGCCACTTATGCAGCCCACTCACTAGCCTAGGTTGCCCACTGCTGCTCTAGAAGGATAAAATTGTAATCTTTCTTCATCGATGGCTGCTCAGCATCCTAACTAGTCCATACCAACTGGAAGTGAGAGATTCTAGAGAGGACAATCCAATCCCTTTTATTAAATATAAAAAACAACAACATTACAACCACCACCACGTCAGTAGGTATTTTGTAAGTGGTCATGCTTTGAACTATTGTTTTAGAATACCAGTACTTATTTCTAAATGTTTCCAGTTAAACCATTGTGCTGGATAAAGACAGCTCTCATACCAATTGTAAAAGTTTAAAAAAAAAAAAAAAAAAGACAAAAAGATTCTTCATTTACCAACACTGGCCTTTAGAAACTTATTTCCTATTCTTTGGTCCATTCCAATGGCTCTTGCTACCTCTTCAACATCAGCTCCTGTAGCTTCACATAGAGCACTGATTGAGTTAATGCTGCTGATTCTTTGGGCAAGGAAAGCATTAGCTGCCTGTCAACAAAAACAAACACAACAGAGGTGGTTTTCCTTCTGTAAATAAGATGTCTGTAAGCCAATAGAGTATTCTGGTTTTTGATAAGGGTTTTTTTTTTGTTTTTTTGGTGCATCTTAAAAGAGGGAGGATTACTTCAATGTGTACACAGATTTGTTTTTGCTCGATATTGCCATTTTCTGCTGTTTTCAATATGTATGATTTCATTCCCAAAATATACCGGATTTTGGATAAGGTCTTTTCTGATACAGAAAAGCCAACTAGTAAGTTCTAAACAAATGATTCTGATATGCAACACTGGAACCTTTTATAAGCATTTAGAAAATGAGTTGCTATAGCTGTTGGAGGTTTATTCTAACATTAATGCTGATATTTTGTATTTAAGTGGTTGTATTGCTGTGGCAATCAACAAATACCAACCAGTTTGGAAAGCTCAGAGGACCAAGTATTGGTTGTGAGGATTTTTTCTTTGGGTACCCAGTGCTCATACACAGCACAGAGAGCATGGACTGCCTTCTGTCCCTCTGGAGTCTCATCTCCCCCAATCAGGACTCTGTCTGGGTTCTTTAGGTCTTTGATAGCTGTTCCTTCAGCTAGGAATTCTGGGTTAGACAACACCTAAAGACAGACAGGAAAATAAAGTTTGAAGTAAAGCACAACAAGGAATCGGGGGTGGGGGACGAGGAAATACTTCAGCCCACAACTTCTAGGTTTTTATTTTTACCTGCAAATTCAAATTAGGTTTTGTATTGGCATCAAATATCCGACGAATACTCTCTGCTGCACGTACTGGGACTGTGCTTTTCTCAGTGACGATCTTATAGCCATTTGAATTTTGTACAATCCGCCTAGCACATGCTTCAATGTACTTCAGATCAGCTGCCCGACCTTTTCCCATCCCATAGGTCTTTGTTGGAGTGTTAACCTAGTTACAAATACATGGGAAGGAAAAAGTTATTACAATCTCAACAAAATGTTCACAAGTCTGAAGATACAGGAAACTCCTGCATACATAAGATAGCACTCCAAGAATAGGAAAGCTTCTGTTCCACTGGTTCATCAAGTTACTGGCTGCCAGATCAATTAACAGCTAGCAGACCTATCATCAATTACTCATTCTAACTTCTTAGGAAATATCACTGAGCTCTGTTCATCGCCAAATAAAATTTATACTAGGGGCATTCATAGCAGCTCTACAGGCATCAGCGGAGTCTAATCTTTATTCAAAATCACTTTTCCATGACCACAAAGAGCCACTTCTTATCTTCTCCCCAGCTCAAGCTATAATATTTGCAAAGATTCAATTCACCCTTATTTGCCTCTATTCTAAGGGATTGCTCTGATGCTAATACTAGTGAAGCTAGCCCCCATCCTGGAAAAGCTAACTGCAGACCAGCCACAGAGTTCCTGAAAATTGCTATTCTTGAGTGTGGAGGGAAGCAATCTAAGGCAATATTTCACTTAATTGTACATGGAGAGTCCTTGTTACAAACTGAAGGCAAGAATATAGAAACTAAAACACAACGCAACATGTTTCACCAGTCAGGGACAGGAACTCAGCTGGCAATCTACAGACTGAGTTAATGGCTCTCATCCAATAATTGGTTTTCGGACGATTCAAGGCTGAGATCAAGTACAGTAATTACTCATTTAACACATGCCCGCTTAACACGTTTTCGCAATAGCATGATTTTTTTTTAGGGAACTTTTTCGAATAACACAACCATCCCCGAAATAACACAAAAATAATCAAGTAGTGGACTACTTTGTGTGGTGGTATAACTTGATGAAAACAGTTGTAATACGCATGGGCAGATGAACATGTGGTCACAGTGCTCCTCCGCTCACTCATGTGTTTATCTTCGTGTTTTAACAAACTGCAGCGACTTGTATTGCTAGCTATCTTGTGTTGCTAGATATCTAATGTTGACGTTGACAACGGAGCACCAACAAAAAATTGACTTTGCCACCACCACCTGAAATGCAACCCCGACATTTTCCATTATTTTTAATGGGAAAATTGACCCTGCATAGCACGTTTTCGCTTTGCACAAACATTTTCAGTAACGCGTCTATAGTGTTAAATGAGGAATTACTGTAGAGCATTAATATCAAAATTTACTGATTCATGCAGAAGACTCTTCAGGGGGACAGAATAACAAGAGCTCTTCCCAAAAGTACAACTCTCTGTAAAGCATCTGAAGAATAGAACAATAACTAGCCTGCAGCCCTGGGCTACTTCTTATATAGTTCTTTTGGATATGGAACTAGGCACATGACTTGACACTGCAAAATGCCACAAATATGCATTTAATAGAACCTGTTTCCTTGCGTTTTAAGAGGGTGAAAATATTGAACACTATTTGACACGATCTAAAAAATAAAAAAAAAGTTGCAGTCTTGTAATCTCCACTGATTAACTGGGAAAAAAAGTCAGAAGACTCTTTATATCCATGTAAGTATTATACAATTTTTTTTTTTTTTTTTTTTTTTGCTAATCTTACAATGAATCTTACTAAGGGGACTGCTATTTCTGCATGAGTCCTGTCCACTTCAGTGGAATGCTACAAATAGAAGTTTATGCTAGTAGATTTTGTTATTTTGTATCGTGTCTTCAGAAAATCCTGAGCTAAGTAACAAAGCTTGTTATTTGTACAGATAGAGTCCAAAGGTTTGTTGGGTGTTTCAAAGATAAAAAGAGTGATAAATAATAGCAAAAGAAGAATATTAAAAGTTTTATCATCCTCACTGCAAAGCTAAGCGCACTTTCCTGCTAAAAACAGCATAATGCTACACAAGTCTGTTATGCCTCATGGAACCATATCACTTCTCCAAACAAAATAAAGGACATGTAAAAAAAAAAAATGGAACACCCGCCCCCCCGCCCAAACACATTTGAGCACAGCAATGTAATAATAATAATAAATAATAATAATAATAATAATAGAAGTACACAAGAAAACTACTTACAGAAATAAATACCAAATCAGCATCTCTAATGGCATCATCAATACTGGTGGAAAAGAAGAGATTCTTTCCTCGGCAGGACTCTACCACTTCTTTGAGTCCTGGCTAGAGAAAGACACAGGCAAGTATGTAATAATCAAAATTTAGTTAAGATAGGTAACAACATACTCAGACAGCACACAACTTTAAGTTAGGGAGGTTAAATTTCGATTAATCATCTAATTAATTAGTAGATGGAAATTCCATCAACTACTCAATTAGTTGGTAAGGGGATGGGGCGCTCACTATCCCAGTGTGCCTCTGCATTTTGAATGCCTGCAGGGCTCTTGCTACCTTTAAAAGGCAGAGTGGCAGCAGTTGGGACCCAGCATGAACAGGGACTGCTTGAATCCCTGCTCACACTGTTTCCTCTGCTGTACCTCTGCCTCCTCTGCCCCCTCCCCCGAAACAGTTCTGGGGGAGAAAAAGGCTTTTAAACCAGCTCCCGCTCCCCCCTTGCTGCTTCTGTATCAGAAGCAGCAAAGAGGGGGGGAACGACAAGTCGAGTAGTGACTCGACTACCCGATAAGCCTAGGCTTATCAGGTAGTCGACTAGTCACTTACATCCCTATTTTAAGTACCACAAAAGGTTCTGTTTTAATAAAGATAAAATTTAAAAAATTAAAAAGTAATTTCAATCTGTCAAAAAATAAAACTTGTGTGGATTCCCAGAGGATCATAATGAGAACAAACTAACCATAGCCCTAGCTCACACAGAAACATTGCATTGGGATGCTTCCTCAACACATTCCCCTACTTGCATGTGGTCTCTGGTTATTCATACACCTTGACAAATTGCATATATTAGGACCCCATACAAAAATGTTTTAATTAGACAGAAACTAATGCCACTTTGCTAAATAATATAGTAAAAATTCTGAATTTAGCCCAATCACAAAATCATCTACTTATGAAAATACTATCAAAAGAATGACACATGAAAGATCTTTTTTCAGTAACTTTCCTCAAGGTAAAGGTTCAGCCTGGGGGAAGGTAGAGAAGCTGCACCATACCCACAGAAAACATTTTTTGCTGTCTCATTGTTTACAAGACAGCTGACCTAACAGAAATAAAAAATTAACTCAGGTAGAAAATCATTACCACAGAACCTGAGCCATTCCCAACAAGCACCAGAACCCAATTATGAATAAGTTTAACATTTCAACTGTGATTTTTGCTGGGATTCAGACACAATATTGGTCATGTAGAAACTGAAGGATTAACTTGTATTTTCTACATCGCAGCTGGAGTACAAAGTGCCAGGGGTCAAAAAATCACTACTGTGTGAACTTATTTTTGAAAGTTTTGGGGTATTCTTTGTAAGCAATAGAAATCCTGGTGGGAAACAGCTGTGCTTCTTGTACGAAGAGACTAGATGTGTTTTAAAATTTGCTCAAACGGTTTAAGTTTTAATAAAAAAACAAGACATTTGCTTACCCATGTTAAGAGCTAGTTTCAATTCTTCCCACAATTCTTATTCACTAATCCAAATGCTACAAACTTTACCATGTTATATTTTAATGAAGTTTTGGAAACAAGAGGCAAAGGCTATGGTTTAGATTTTTTAAAACAAAGGTTAACAGACCAATTTTGCCCAGTATTTGATATTTCATCAAGGGTAATAATCAGAGGCAACATCAGAAGACAAGCAACAAGCTTGTATCTTAGTTTGGCAAATCCTTGCGTTTGATGACTGAGCAAAAACATTCACTTTTGCCATTTAAAAGTTTGGGCAAAGTATATATTGAGCCCTGACATGTTTTCACATCAATTTTAGTATTTATAACAAGAAAGGGGGAGAGCACTAGCCTTTAATGAACAAAATATTTAAAATACCAAGCACTAAAAATGGTAATTTGTATTCAAAACACTGGAAGTCTTTTTGCAGTGTAAAACCCAATAATATTACATATCAACAGATCTGTGACACTGAGATTAGTATATGTGTTTACTAAAAATAGGATTTTATAACAAAAAAGTGAAGTGTTATTGGGTAGGAAATTAAAAGCTCTTGATACCACTGGTGATTATGAGGGTAACATTCAAGATTTAAAAAAAAAAATCTGACTCTTAATAGGAAGGATTAAATCTCTAACAAAAATCCTAAATTTAAGAAACACTGGATTCTGGTGAACAACTAGCATAGGTCCAGATTCTGCTACCTTGATGCCAATCAAAAAAATCAAGACTGCTTGTGTAGTGAGGTACTTAAGCGTGGCAGAATGAGCCTCACAATGATTTCTCCTTTTCCTGTATGTTGCACAGTCACTTGCATGCTGGGTGAAAGTTTGATTCACCACTCCACAGCCATTTGCAATGGTATAGGAGACAGTGAAGAATTCACCCTTTTTAACTTAAGTGTTGACAGCCTGTTTGCACAGGTATGAATAGCACAGTTAAGTGCAGTCTCCAGCAGCCAGTTTTCACAGCCCAGAAAACTGTTCTCTCCTTTCCTGGAGCTCAGCGGCATTACAGTTAAAACAGAGTTAGGAAACACATCTGCAATATGGCTGATGATCCCCTGTCTGACAACAGTTACAATTTGTAGTGTGGATGGGACCTAACCACAGTGATCCAAAACATCTTCCTGAGACATGGACAGACATTCACATTATAAATTGGAACTCTGTTGTAACAAAGGAGAAAACTTTGTTATAACTGGGTCTTCTAACTCAACTGGCTGCGTCTAGACTGGCAAGTTGCCAGGTGTCTACACTGGCCGTTTGAATTTGCACAAGAACACTGACGATCTAATGTAAGATTGTCAGTGTTCTTGTGCAAATACTATGCGGCTCCCGCTCAGGAAAAAGCCCTCTTGCGCAAATGTATTTGAGCAAAAGTGCCAGTGCAGACACCTAAAAAGTGTTTTGCGCAAAAAAGCCCCGATGGTGAAAATGGTGATCGGGGCTTTCTTGCACAAAACCGCGTCTAGATTGGCACAGACGCTTTTCCGCAAAAAGTGCTTTCGCGCAAAAGCGTCTGTGCCAATCTAGACGCTCTTTTCCGCAAATGCTGTTAATGGAAAAACTTTTCCGTTAAAAGCATTTGCGGAAAATCATGCCAGTCTAGACGCAGCCAACTGTGTTTAGTGCACACAGGACCCAAGAAAATAATCATTTTATATTATTTACAGCAGGGTGGGCAATAACACGGTGGCAATTCACCAGGGTTAGCCTCTGGTGGGCTGCTGCCTGCTATATTTACCTGCACTTCCACAGGTACTAGCAATCACAGCTCCTGTTGACCATGGATCTCTAATCCTGGGCAATGGGAGCGACAGCTGGACACTGCTTCCCACTGCTCCCATTGTCTGGGAACAGTGATCTACAGCCAACAAGAGCTGCGATCACCAGTACCTATTGCTGTGCGAGTAAATATAGCAGGGGGGCTGCAAGAAGCTAACCGTGGCAGACGGGATCTGGCCCCACAGGCCGGTACTTGCCCACCCCTGATTTACAGGATACAGTAGACATTTTTTCCTGACCAGGATGCAGAGGGCTTAACAAAGACATCTCTGAAACACTCCCCAGCATCCAAGAGCACTAAGTTTGTGGTGGCTAGGGGTAATTTCAAACCCTTATTTGCAGCACATGGTTAATGTGTAGCTATTGAAGAAGCATTCTGTATGAATGAGGTACGATGCTCCTAGAACAATCATCAGGAATCAAAGATGGGCAGAGGGGAGACTGTAAAAGCAGAGAAAAATATTTTATATTAAAAGACAAATCCTATAATATATACAAGTTTACCTCGTAAATTGGAAGCGTATCAGAGTTCCAGGCATTGATTCTAGCTTCATTAACATCAACAACTGTAACCTTGATTTTAGGGCACATATGTGCAATGACGCTACATGTTGGCCCACCAACATAACCTGCACCAATACAGCAGATTTTTTTAATTTCAAACATGGTTGCTCTAGCGGAGAAAGGGGACAGAAAGGAGGAGAGAGAGAAAAAGAGAAGCAAGGTCATTGTACAGTAATATAAACAGTAAAAGCCACTGATATTCTCCTCTTATAAGACCATGGTCAATCAACATTTCCTTACTGATTTTCCTTACTTTATAATTAGTATAATTATAAAAAGGGCACCCCAACTGAGCGGCTAGTTAGTCTCTTGTGTCCAGGAAATATTCTAAATCCCAGCTATTCTTGCTAGAAACATTAGAAAAATGACTTCAGTCTTTAGGGCGAGGAAGGCTACGTTCTAAGGACATTCTGCTACCAACTTTGTAATGAGACTTCATTAGAAAAATGCTAAGTATTTTCCATGTCCATCTTAAAACAGGAACTTAAAAATAAAGATAATTACTGTTTAATAAATCAGCTAGTGTTGCCTGCATGATCTAAAGTGTAAACTGAGTCTACTCTTTAATAATAGTTTTACTTCACAGTCTAATTTTAATTTGAGTTAGTTTCGTTAGTGTTAATTCATAATAAACCACTCACTGCTAGCCAAACAGTATTCTGTATGGTACTGAGCAACCTCATTGAAGTCTTTGAGATTGGAGAGTGTTCAGCCACTTCAATGGAAGAGGAAATTATAATACAGTAAACGTCTGATAATCCGGCACCTTTAGGACCCAGGGGGTGCCAGATTATCAGCTATGCCGGACTATCAGAAGGGGGGGCAATGAGGGGTCTGGGGTGGGGGGATGCCACCCCAGATCCCTCATAGTCCCCCTTTCCGATAGTCTGGCTCTGCCCCAGGCGTCCCCAATTCAGCCGCTGTTGGTCAGTTTCAGCAGCGGCTGACTTGGGGACGTTTGGGGCAGAGCAGCTGGGGTGCTGCCGGGTTGGACCCGTAGCACTCTGCCCCGGGCTTCCTGGAGTCAGCCGCTGATCAGTTTCAGCAGCAGCTGACTTGGGGACGCCTGGGGCAGAGTAGTTGGGCTGCTGCCAGGTTGGTCCCGCAGAGCCACCCCTCGGCGCTGCGGGACCAACCGAGGAACACTGCAGCTGCTCTTCCCCAGGAATCCTCAAGAGCAGCTGGGGTGCTGCCGGGTTGGTCCAGCAGCCCCAAGGGGCAGCACTATGAGACCAACCCGGCAGCACCCCAGCTGCTCTGCCCCCAGCTTCCCCGATTCAGCTGCTGGTCAGTTTCAGCAGTCGCTGAATCGGGGAAGCGGGGCGCAAAGCAGCTCCTATTGTTCAGCAGCTAGAGCACTTCCGGGCTCCTGATGGTGCCAGACCATCAGGAGTGCCGGAGCATTGGATGCCGGACCAATGGAGTTTTACTGTACTTACAAAGTTTTGAAAATTTAGTATATCAAATACAGCTATCAAATCAATCATGTTGAACAGTGACTCAAATTTGACTAAAAACTTAGTTGCATACTATCAAAATTAGTTTTAGAAATAATGTCAATATACCTTATGTTAATTTTTTTCCACAACTAATTAATGTATTCATTTTAGAAATTTCTAAAGAATGTCTATCAGTGCCTTCTTTGAACACAATGGATACTCAATCCTGATCCTTCTTAAATTGGAAGGTATTTTGCCATTAGTTTGAGCCCTTCATACCATATAATTATATTGAACATGTTTCAGGTATTTTGGGATCACTGTAGTCATGCCAGGATTCGGTTCTATTTTCCCTTGTGCTCTACAATTCATAAATCTTACTGGAAGAAGCTAACATTTTCCAAGTTATCACATGTTTTGCTGCTATGTCTTTCCTCCCACTCCCCAAAACATACCAGAATACTACTGTACATACAATAAATTGAATCTCAAAGCAAGAATTCTTAGTATGCACATGATCAAGATGAGGATATTATTTTCCTTTTAACCAAACTTGGCTCATGGCTGATGCTTCTATCAATCACTAATTTAACAACTATTACATCATTTTGGTAGTTTGCATTCTAAACAGGGGTAATCCACCCTGTAAATATGTAATAATAAAGTGAATGCTAAACAAAGATCACTGAATAGGCCTTAGCAAGCGCTATACTTTATTCTAATGTAGTGAGAAAAGCTCGCCTGGAGTCCTATTGTCCATGCTGTATCCTGACATGTATATCATCCGTGAACAGAAAAACGACTTCAGTCTTTAGGGCAAGCAAGGCTACGTTCTAGTATGTAACATTTCAACAATAGAAAATATGGTTAACGGAGCCAGACTATAAAAGAAATTGCCTGGCCGTGTTAGATTCAAAAACCATCAGTGAACATTTTTGTGGTCAGCCTCCCCGAGAACAAATATTGCGAAAGATTCTGAAGAAATGCAAGAGTCACTGAAAGCGCGGGACAAATGCAAGACTCAGGCAATGCCACAGACCTGGATGGAAGTTCACTGTGTGCTTCTGATCCCAGGAAGCTAAAAGAGCGGCAAAAAAAAAAAAAAGCCAGAAAACCCATTACCAGCGGCACAGTAGTCTATACAAAAATCAGAGGGAGTCCCTCTGCTCCCTCCTCCCCGGGGCCAAGGCAGGACAAGCCCCCACCCAGCCCTTTGTCCTGCTGTGTTTGAGATGGCCCGAGCTATAGGGGGTGACCCGTGCTCGACACTTGGGGTTCCGGGAGCAGGGTCGCCCTCCGGTGCACCGGTGCTCGGCGGGCAAGGACGGCGAACCCGCCCCCGGGCAGGGGATACATACAGCGGGGTCGCGACGCTCCGAGCGGGCGCTGAGGACGCAGCCGGCACAAGGGCTGCTGGCGAGACCGGGAGAGGCGCCGGGCAGGGCGGCAGGGGCCGCCTGAGCCGCTATTTAAGGAGCCTCATCCCGCGGGAGAGGGCCGGCCCCGGCTGGGGGCGTGAGCTACGTTCGGGACGGAGGCGCTTCCTCCCCGCCCCGCCCGCCGCCAGCGGATGCCCGCCAGACAGCCCAGCCCAGCGCGGCGCGGCGGGTTCCCCGGGCCCGGCTGGCGGGGAGAGGGGCAGGAGGCGACCTACGCGCGCTCCCCGGGCCAGCTCCGCCCCCCGCGCTGCAGCGGCGCCTCTCGCCGCCCCGCCACGCTCACAGGCGGCCGGGCAGCCCCAGGGAGGCTGCTGCGGGGCTGAGCGGCGCTTCTGGGCTGCCTGGGTCGCAATAGGCCTGGTGGCCAAGCCGCCCCCGAGTGCTCTTGGAGCAGGGGGCCGCGGGCCTTGCCGCCGCACAGAGCGCTCCGGGGCACAAGCGCGCTTCTCGGCATTGGCCTAGTTTCACATCGGGCTGCGTACACGTCAGCGCAAAGCGCAGGCAGCGGTGCCTTGGGGCCGGAGCACCTACCGGGGGAAATGAGCTGGTGCTCAGCAGCCGCTGGCAACCAAGCTCCCCTCTCTGCCTCCCTCTCTCGCCCGGGGCCTTGGTCCCGCTGCTGGCTCCTCCCCTCTCTTCTCTGAACGTCCCGCTCCTGTAAACAGCTGTTTCCTGGTGGCCGGGATGCTCCAGGAGGGAAGTCGGGCCGACGAGGAAGGGGTGGATGTGGGAAGGGGAAGGTGGGGTGAAATGGAGGTAGGGTAGTGTTGGACGGGTCAAGGGAGAGGACTTGTTTATATTGCTCTATATACATTGACATATAAATAAAATAATTATTTGCCAGTTGATCTGTAAGTATATGGTAAAATGAGAAAGTATGCAATTTTCAGTAACAAGTGTGTTCACTTGTATTTTAAAGTGATTTTTGTAAGCAAGCAGTTTGTGAGGTAAATGGTGGGGTATGCAAGAGAAATTGTATCCTGAAAGGAAAGCTTTAAGAGACACTGCCTTTTAAAAAAAGCAACAAATGGTCTGGTACCACTTTATAGACTAAACAAAACATGTGGATGGTATCATGAGCTTTCCTGGACACAGCCCACTTCAGTTGACTGGAGTTATGAGTAGGGGATTTGAAAATTCGAAATAAATAGAAGGGAAAGGGGTGGGAAGAGAGTGATGCTCTGTCTCCCACCTCCCTTCCTGTTTTTTCTTTAAGTATCTGGAGAATGGGTGCTAAACCTAAGCAGATAAAGATCAAAGTCAATAGATAGATTGCTAAAACAGAAAGGATACCACTCAGAAAGTACTACCACCCCCACTAATACGTTTCAGTTCAGTGGGGATCTGGAATCCTATTTTTGCCGTCTCTGCCTGAAGGAATATTTCCAGCACACGGATATACAACACACTGCTCCCTCCTGCCAATCCCACAAGAGGAAGGCTTCTATGTGGACCCCCACCAACGGATGTAATGCAAGTCTGGATTTCTACACCGACTGCTTCTGCAAATGCACTCAGCTGACATTATCAGCAATCAACAACATATAACATACAACCTCAGTCACGCAGAACGCAATGCTATTCACAGCCTCAGAACCAATCCTCACATCAGAATCCAAGAAGCTGACAAAGGACGCAATGTAGTCATCATGAATAGGACAGATTATGAACAGCAGGTGAACAGACAATTCACTAACACCAGATTCTACGGGCCTCTCTCCTATGACCTTATGGAGGAATACCAAAAAACCATGAAAAAACTGCTCATGAAACACCCTGATGCTACTCAGGACCAAATTTACACTAATACCCCTCCTAATCCCCGACCAGGAACTTTCTATCTACTATCAAAAATACACAAACCTGGTAATCCCGGATGACCCATCATCTCCAGCATTGGGACATTTACCACAGGATTATTTGGCTATATCAACTCCCTCATACCCTGTGCTACCAACACTCCTAGCTACCTCCATGATACCACTAACTTCCTGAGGAAATTCCAGAACATCAATAGTCTTCCTGAAAATACCGTCCTGGCCACCATGGATGTAGAAGCCCTCTACACCAACATTCCACACAAAGACAGATTCCAGGCCATCAGGAACACCATCCATGATAACAACATTGCACATCTGATCACAGAATTCTGTGATTTTTGTCCTCACCCACAACTACTTCCAATTCAGAAACAATTCCTATCTCCAAATCAGCGGCACAGCCATGGGCACTCTCATGGCACCACAATATGCCAACATCTTCATGGCTGACCATGAACGTTTCCTCAGCTCTCGCCTCCTAACACCTCTACTTTACTTATGCTACATCGATAACATCTTCATCATATGGACCCACGGAAAAGAGACTCTTGAAGAATTCCACAAGTATTTCAACAACTTCCACCCCACTATCAACCTCAGCCTGGACCAGTCCACAAGGGAAATCCACTTCCTGAACACTACAGTACAGTTAAATAATGGATACATCTCAACCACCCTATACCGGAAACCCACCGACTGCTACACTTAACTTCGTGCTTCCAGCTCACATTCCAGACACATTTTTTCAGTCGATTGTATACAGCCACGCCCTACGATAAAACCAGATTTGCTCCGACCCCACAGACAGAGACAATCACCTACAGGATCTTTACAGAGCAGTCTTAAAACTGAAATACCCACCTGGGGAAGTGAAAAAAAATTGACAGAGCCAAAAAAGTACCCAGACATGAACTACTTCAAGACAGACCCAAAAGAGAAAATAACAGAACTCCTCTTCTTGTTTCTTACAGTCCACAACTCAGACCCCTCCAATGCATTATACACAATCTACAACCTATCTTGGAAAATGATCCCTCACACTCAGAGGTTTTAGGAGAAAAACCTATTCTTGCTTACAGATAACCCCCTAACCTGAAACATATTCTTTCTGATAGCCATGTCACACAACCACTTCATAAGCCTCCAGGAACCAGCCCTGCAACCAAAAAAGATGCCAATTCTGCCCACATATCTACACTGATGAATTCATCACTGGAGCAAACAACATAAGCCACAAAATCAAAGGGTCATTTGACTGCACATCTAGTAATTTGATCTACGCCATCAAATGCCAACAGTGCCCCTCTGCTACGTATATTGGTCAAACTGGACGTTCTCTGCAGGAAAGAAATCAGATATACGTAAAGGGAATACTCAGAAGCCTGTTGGTGAACATTTCTGCTTGCCTAAACATAATCTGACAGATCTGCAGGTGGTGGTCTTGTCACAGGCCAACTCCTCAAGCCAAATTCATAGAGAAAGCCTGGAATTACATTACATACACAAATTCAATTCATATGCTAATGGACTGAATCTTGATTTAGGTTGGTGGGGCCTCTACCACTGAGTGTGCTAACTACTTTCTGAATAGTGATCATAGAATCATAGAATAATAGGACTGGAAGGGACCTCGAGAGGTCATCGAGTCCAGCCCCCCGCCCTCAAGGCAGGACCAAGCTCCGTCTACACCATCCCTGACAGATGTCTATCTAACCTGTTCTTAAATATCTCCAGAGAGGGAGATTCCACCACCTCCCTTGGCAATTTATTCCAATATTTGACCACCCTGACAGTTAGGAATTTTTTCCTAATGTCCAATCTAAACCTCCCTTGCTACACTTTAAGCCCATTACTCCTTGTCCTGTCCTCAGTAACCAAGAGGAACAAATTTTCTCCTTCCTCCTTGTGACACCCTTTTAGATATTTGAAAACCGCTATCATGTCCCCCCTTAATCTTCTTTTTTCCAAACTAAATAAGCCCAGTTCATGAAGCCTGGCTTCATAGGTTATGTTCTCTAAACCTTTAATCATTCTTGTCGTTCTTCTCTGTACCCTTTCCAATTTCTCCACATTTTTCTTGAAATGTGGCACCCAGAACTGGACACAATACTCCAGCTGAGGCCTAATTAGTGCAGAGTAGAGCGGCAGAATGACTTCACGAGTTTTGCTTACAACACACCTGTTGATACAACCTAGAATCATATTTGCTTTTTTTGCAACAGCATCACACTGTTGACTCATATTCAACTTAAGGTCCACTATGACCCCTAGATCCCTTTCCGCCATGCTCCTTCCTAGACAGTCGCCTCCAATCTTGTATGCATGGAACTGATTGTTCCTTCCCAAGTGGAGCACTTTGCATTTCTCTTTATTAAGCCTCATCCTGTTTACCTCTGACCATTTCTCTAACTTGCTAAGGTCATTTTGAATTATGTCCCTATCCTCCAAAGAAGTTGCAACCCCACCCAGTTTGGTATCATCTGCAAACTTAACAAGCGTACTCTCTATCCCAATATCTACATCATTGATGAAGATATTGAACAGTACGGGTCCCAAAACAGACCCCTGCGGAACTCCACTTGTTATCCCTTTCCAGCAGGATTTAGCACTGTTAACAACAACTCTCTGACTACGGTTATCCAGCCAATTATGCACCCACCTTATCGTGGCCCCATCTAAGTTATATTTGCCTAGTTTATCAATAAGAATATCATGCGAGACTGTATCAAATGCCTTACTAAAGTCTAGGTATATGACATCCACCGCTTCTCCCTTATCCACAAGGCTCATTATCCTATCAAAGAAAGCTATCAGATTAGTTTGGCATGACTTGTTCTTCACAAACCCATGCTGGCTATTCCCTATCACTTTATTACCTTCCAAGTGTTTGCATATGATTTCCTTAATTACCTGCTCCATTATCTTCCCTGGGACAGATGTTAAACTGACCGGTCTGTAGTTTCCTGGGTTGTTCTTATTCCCCTTTTTATAGATGGGCACAATATTTGCCCTTTTCCAGTCTTCTGGAATCTCCCCTGTCTGCCATGATTTTTCAAAGATCATAGCTAAAGGCTCAGATACCTCCTCTATCAGCTCCTTGAGTATCCTGGGATGCATTTCATCAGGACCTGATGACTTGCTGACATCTAACTTTCCTAAGTGATTTTTAACTTATTCTTTGTGTATCCTATCTTCTAAACTTACCCTCTCTCTGCTTGTATTCACTACGTTAGGCACACCTCCAGACTTCTCGGTGAAGACCGAAACAAAGAAGTCATTGAGCATCTCTGCCATTTCCAAGTTTCCTGTTACTGCTTCTCCCTCCTCACTAAGCAGTGGGCCTATCCTGTCCTTGGTCTTCCTCTTGCTTTTAATGTATTTATAAAAGGTCTTCTTGTTTCCCTTTATGCCTGTAGCTAGTTTGATCTCATTTTGTGCCTTTGCCTTTCTAATCTTGCCCCTGCATTCCCGTGTTGCTTGCCTATATTCATCCTTTGTTATTTGTCCTAGTTTCCATTTTTTTATATGACTCCTTTTTTATTTTGAGATCATGCAAGATCTCCTTGTTAAGCCAAGCTGGTCTTTTGCCATATTTTCTATCTTTCCTACACAGCGGAATTGTTTGCTTTTGGGCCCTTAACAACATCCCTTTGAAATACTTCCAACTCTCCTCAGTTGTTTTTCCCTTCAGTCTTGCTTCCCATGGGACCTTACCTACAAGTTCTCTGAGCTTATCAAAATCTGCCTTCCTGAAATCCATTACCTCAATTGTGCTGGTCTCCCTTCTACCTTTCCTTAAGATCATGAACTCTATTATTTCGTGATCACTGTCCCCTATACTGTCTTCCACTTTCAAGTTCTCAATTAGTTCCTCCCTATTTGTTAAAACCAAATCCAGAACAGCTTCTCCTCTGGTAGCTTTTTCAACCTTCTGAAACAGAAAGTTGTCTCCAATGCAGTCCAGAAACTTATTGGATAGCCTGTGCCCCGCTGTGTTAGTTTCCCAACATATGTCTGGATAGTTGAAGTCCCCCATCACCACCAAATCTTGGGCTTTGGATAGTTTTGTTAATTGCCCACCCTTGATCTAGATCATTCCTGATAGTGGATGTCTAACCTGCTCTTAAATATCTGCAGTGATGGAGATTCCACAACCCTCAAATCCTCCAAAGCACTTTCCCTGCCTCTGAAAAACCTTTTTACTTTCCAGTAAGTTTTGCAACAATAAGAACTGTTGACTTGTAGGGGAGCTTTGTGTATGAGGGAGGCAGTATTTTCCCAGGAGCAGAACCTAAACTAGGGAACTTGAAGAAATAAGAATGACCCTTTCAGAATTCATTCATTAACGTATTTCAGGTCTTTACTCAATGAGCTCCTCTCTCATATGCATAAACAAACTAATTGATAAAATGCTGTGAGTTGCACCCAGTTTGGCCCCTGTAAGTGCCAGTTTTCACTAAAGTGTGACAGCACACAGTTGTCTGGTATGGCCTAGAGGAATCTATGATCTAACACTGTATAATTAAGTGAGACAAGTTTCTGAACCCTACTTGGAAATTATGCTACTGCCTAGGCCTTCAGGCAGCACCTTTCTCCAATCATGAGTCTATTGCTGTGTTGTCCTCCATGAAAATAAAATTGTATGAATGCATGGATTCTCCTAATCATGGCAAACAAATGCACTCAGGCAATTTGACTTGCCTTGTAAATGGGCCCTGTGGTGACCTCCAATCTCACCTTTTAAGGGTTACAAAAAGTATTTTATTGAAATCTTTTGATAACTTGCATGCCTTCAGAGCAATGCTAATTCTCAAGAATTACAGTGTACAAAAAGACTGCAACAAAATAGCTCTTCAATTCATATCTTTGGAAAGAGCAAATGTATAAGTATAAAGGTGCATCTGGCATGTGTACTTATAAGAAAGAATACTGCCATTGAACCAAAATAGCTGTAGTTTATCTTGAAGTCCCTGAACTCCCTTAACTACAAATACAGGCTTTGTCTACATTTAACATTTGAAAGCACAGCCAAGGCAGTGCTTTAAACTAAGTGTGGTCACAGTGTGAGCACTGGGTATAAACCACTTCCACTAATAGTTAACTGTGCTGGTAGCATTGTTCCCAGTGCTGTGGCCTGATTCAAATTGGTGCTTTACAGTGCTGTAACTTGTTGCACTTTGGGGTGGGGTGGGGGTTTCCACATCCCTGAGCCAGACATATGAAGTGCCATGTGCCCAGGAATCCTAGCTAGTCTGGAGGGCTCTGGAGTACTGGAACCTGTCTAGAATGGGGCCGGGTCACCAGCATCAGGATTATGGCCCTGCTCATGTCTCTACTCTCCCCCTGATGCCAGGCCCCCTGCTTCTTTTCTCCTCTGCTGCTCCCTTCCCCATCCTCCCCAAGGCCCTGGCCAGTATAGACATTGGAGCCAGGCTGAGGTGAGAACTTCCTGGGGAGCCCAGGCCACAGTAAGGAGCCCCAGACTCTCCATCTCCTGTGGGTGGAAAGCTGGGAGAACCAAGCGCAGCCCCAAGTCTATCTCCCTTTCCGGTGGGGTACACCGCCCAAGGCAGGTGGAGAATGTGGTCTGTTCCCTAGGCAGCTCTTAGGGACCTCTGTGGGAGAGTAGGAACAAGAGGCAGAGCCCCATGGTGAGGGGGAAATAAGGCCCACCGCAGCCCTCACCCTTGCCTCCAGGAAGAGGCTGGACTTGCTAGCAGAGGCTACACTTTGTCCTGGCATTGCCACTCTGTGCCTGCCTTAGGCTACAGAGATGATGCATAAGGGGCACTGACTCCCTCTAGACCTGGGAGGAGTTCAGCCCCTCTCCCTGCCACTTTACCCAAGGCCATACCCTTATAAATCCCCTTCCTCCAAGTCCATACTGCAATCCAGGCTCTTACTGTTCTGCCCTAGGCCCTGCCCTCAGTCCAATCTCTCCCCCACCCTGTCTATTCCCCTCCTCTTCCTGCCCCCTCCTCTGAATGTTGTACCAAATAAAAGCAAGCAGGATCTTATGAGGGGGATAAGGCAAAAAGCCACATTTATTATAAAGATAATAATAAAAAAAATAAAGAAAAGATAGAAGCAAACAACATTGTTTATCTACTTATTCCTAACACTACTTAACCCTTATACACTTTTATATATATATATATATATAAACCATTCATTCATACATCCATTCATTCAAGTTCTGTGTATAGTTACCAGCCTGGAAGTTGCTTGTGACAGAATACTGGCCAGGTATTCTGTACACAAGTGATGGTAGTGGGGAGCGAAGTCCTGATCAGATGCGCATCTGAAGCTCCTGGTAGTCTGGTAGCAGAACCTTGGACTCTGACTCCATAGTCTTTTAGTCCAGTTCTTATAGGAATTTCTTCCTAGGCCAGTCTATGGAAATTGCTGCATCATGCTGAAGTCTCCAGGGTGGCTGCCAGGTGCTCGTCAGTGATCTCATTGGGTGGACCTCCAGTACTTGGTTTTCTCCACTTGACACCTTTTGGTTGCACTGGCACCTGACGCCTTCTTCAGCCCTTTGTTGCTGTATTCTCAGGCTGGCACCGCTTAGTACCGTTCATTCATCGTCCAAGCACTCTCTCATACATTCATACAGTATTTTGTATAATAATAAAAGTTGTAGTTACAAAAGTTTCTGGGTGGTATTGCTTAAAACATTCTCTGAGTGCTGAATAAAGTTACAATGTTTTAAAGAGAACAGGTGTCAATTAAGTAACAATGCCCTTAGTCAATTACAGGGCTTGGCTCCCATAGCAGAGTTAGTGGCTTGACAATGCATTGTTACAATGTATCTCTGCAATGTCAATTTCAAGCAGCCCCTTGCACAAGCTTGAGCATGCCCTGGGGCACGGGGGGGGGGGGGGGGGGGGCTGTTTCTGGCTACATAGGATTATATTCTTAACAGTTCTAAGTTACATGATCTAATACATTATATTCTAAAGGGGCAATAATAATAATAAATCTAAACATTTAACAATCTTAACAAATAAGAAGAAGAAGAAGAATTAATAATAAATCTAAACACTTTAAGTTGTGGGGAACAAATTATGGGGAGTCACTTCCATTTGGGGGAATCATTTTCAATACATTAATATGTTATCCCTACATGAGTGCACTCTGTCCTTCCTCCCACTCCCTCCCAGTGCCTCCTCCAGGCTAAGGAAACAGCTGATGATGCCAGGTTGGAGGCACTGAAAGGGAGAAGGAGGAGTTGATTGGCAGGGCCAACAGTGGATAGGGTTGCCGGTGTCCAGTTTTGAACTGGATAGTCCAGTATTTGAGCTTTCTGTCTGGTAAACAAATAGAGAAAATACTGGACATATTTTCTAATTACGTTTTTATTATTATCATGGGTATCAGTACATAGTTGTGTACTGCCTGGCTCGTAGACACGCTCACACTTCGTGAGCATGTCTACCAGCCAGGCAGTATACAACTACACAGTAGAGAGGAGGGGGGTGCTGGTGCGGGTGGGATGGAATCCCTGGGGCCAGACTCATCCATGCGCCCCACTGGACCATGCGCGGGATGGGCAGCACCCCAGGATCTGTGTGTGCCCAGGCCAGCCCCACTCCCCAGTGTCTGGTTTCCCCCCCTCCCAGCCAGCCCCGCTCCCCCAACCCCTTCCCAGCCAGCTCTGCTTCCCAGCAGCCAGTTCCCTCCCGGCCAGCCCCACTCCTCCCAACCTGCTACCGGCCACCCCTGCTTCCTGCTGGCTGGTTCCCCACCTCCCCCCACCCAATCTCTGGCCAGCCCCACTTCCCCCGACCCACTCCCGGGTACCTCTGCTTCCTGCTGGTCGGTCCGTCCCCCTTACCCCCTTCCCCGATCTCTCCCAGCCATCCCCACTCCCCTCCTGGCCGGTCCCCCCCTCCCATCTGAGATTAAGTTTGTCCAGTATTTTTTTTAAATCATCTGGTAACCCAAGCAGTGGATGGGCAGTGCTGGCAGGGTAGATGGGGGGAATTGGTTGCCATCCCTGTAGATGCTAAGCACACACTATTTTTTTCCATGGGTTGTCCAGCCCTGGAGCACTCACTGAGGCTACGTCTAGACTATGGGGTTTTTGTGGGATACCACAGGTCCAAGGAACACATTTGCTACGTCCAAGGAACACGTTTGCTCTTCTGCTTTTTTTTGCAGAAGAGCAAACATGCTTTTTTGGGGAGCCCTGTAGACCTCGTTTCACGAGGCATAAGGACTCCACTGAAAGAGGAGGCTTTTCTGCCTAGACGGAGCCAAATGGCAGACAAGCGTCTTCCAGAAAAGCTATTGGAAAAAGCTATGCAAATTATGGAGCACAATTTGCGTAGCTTTTTCCAATAAAGCCCTATAGTCTAGACCTAGCCTGAGTCAGTGCCTATGCAAGGGTCATGTTCCCCCATGCCCAATTTTTTGGGACACCTGTGGCCAGAATGGCCAACATCAAGAAGGCAGCACACTTACTAGCAGCAGCACTGTTTCTGAGTCCCTACAGCCCCAAGGAAAGGGAAGATACACATGGCAGCTGGCTGCGTCTAAGTTCCTCTCCCACCACAGGGGGCTGTTTCATCTTGTGTGCTTCTGGAGTCCCAGGGGGCCACCTGCTTCGCAGATCATCCACTGAGGTGAGTTAGGGGGTGGAGGCAAAGGCAACACCTGGGAGTCCAGCATCAGGGAAAGCAAAGCAGCCTCATGTTATAAGAGAGAAGTTCAGCCAGCAGCCGCCAGCACCTAACAGGATGGGGCCCGTGTCCATGACTGAAGCTCCCAGATGCTGTGGTAATACAGCCAACTGTCCTGCTTCTTCCTCCCTTCCAGGGCTGCGCAGACACAGAGGCATCCTGAGATAAATAGGGAAGGGATTAATTACATCCCAGAATCTTTCACTTGTGCCCTCCACTAGCCATAGCTATGAGTCACCTCTGACAATGCCCATGTTAAAAAGTGGGTGAGCATGGCTGTCTCACTTTAAAAAGTGGGGAGGCATGGATACCCCTGGTTCCAATGCCCCTGGATCCCCAGAGTGTGATGGTCCCAAATTTTCTTTGTGCCCAGGGCCCCATAAATCTTAATCCACCTCTGGAGATAGGCAAAGTTAGAAAAATTATGATTTAATTTAAGATATTTACTTTGTTTATTGTGATGTGATAGTGACAATTTGGATTTTATTAGTTATAAAGTTTAACTTTTTATGTCTCAATATCTGCTATTATTAAATTATTATTTGCCCCCCATGATCTTACCCGTGATAGTTTCCTGCAACTGTGAAAATTTAAATGGATAAAAATAAAAAATTCTTAAAATCCATAATTATGTGCAACTGAACATTTAAATGAATAAATATAGAAAAGTGATTACAAATAAACATTGATATCCACTGAAATTGATATCCATTGATATCAACAGATAAAGCATATTCTGTCAGGCTTTATTAGACCAGCACAGTTTACTATGTGTAAGTCTTTAGATGATATTTTAAGAATGGAGGTTTTGTTTGTTGTATGTGGACATTAAGATCCCATTATACTATTATTGAGAGATGAGGTTAGCCTCAGTATCTTTGGCTGAAATTCACCTCTTCCACCTATGTGCATCATGCTGTATACCACACTTTTATACCTGAGGCAGCTGCATTTAGTTGGTGTTAAAGTGTTTATAGTTTCTGATGCACTTTGGGCTTCAGGATTAAATCCACTATACAAATATTTAATACTAGAAGATTTACCCGGTGTTGCTCAGGTCCTTAATGCACACAAGTTTTGTTCTTCTTTATTTAAATAATTGTTTAGGGCTGAGGCTGGGGATGAAGGTTTCAGTATGCAGGCTGTCCCACAGAGAGAGAACAACCACAGCCCTCTCTAATTGCAGCAACTCGGAACCAGATGAAAAGCACCTGTCCATGGCAGCTGCAGCGGGCACATCCTGGGGTGCATGTCCCCTAGCTGGGGAAAAATACAGACAAACTGTCTGAAGTATATAGTACATAACTGTCTCTTTCTCCATCCCTTCTCCTTGCTGGCCCTATGGGGTTATTGCTGTCCCAGCCCCTATCCCTAGCCCATTGCTGCCCCCTGTGGTCATTCTACAGCAGGCATGTCCAAAGTCCGGCCTGCGGGCCAATTGCGGCCCGTGTTCCGGTTTAATACGGCCCCACAGGTAATTTGGCAATATCTATCTTTTAAGGCCCCCAACAAATCCATATGTATTGAGATGAATACATTGTAAAATCTCAGTTAATGTCAGTTGGTCTAAATCAGTTATAAATATATTTGGACACAACATGTATACTTGGTGTTATGTTCCTGTTCATATTTTTTGAACTTAAAAGTTGACAGACAACCTTTATTACCAATAATATGTAATGTACTTTACAATGTTCCTGACATATATTTCAGCTTCCTGGATTTTTTTTTCATCTGGCCTTCAGATATGAAAGGCAGAGTGATTTAACACCTGTTTAGATTTGTCATCCATGTGACGAAATGAAAAGTATGCCGTTTGCAATAAACTTTGCATAAAATAGTTAATTTGCATTTAATTTTAATGGTTCAAAGAATGTCAGGCAAAATGGTCGGCCCTCACGCATGTTCACTTCATCAAATCTGGCCCTCTTTGAAAAAAGTTTGGACTCCCCTTTTCTACAGTATAACTGTCCCTCCTATCAAATCCCTCCTTTTCCACTTTATGAGAAACAATCAAATTCTAGGCTTATCCCATTGCAAGTGAGCCCTGACCTTGCTTTAAGTTGTGATAAGAGGAAACTGCATATTACATTTGGTGGTCCTAGTTCTTACTATTTAGGAGTTCTTGAACAAATGGACTTGCAAACAGATGCATATTTCTAAAATATATAGTAAGATTTATTACAGAAAATATTTTTTACATATTTTTGTGTCTCCCTCTCTTCTAGTGTAGTCCTTCCTCAGTGAAAATGAAAGAATATTTGTGGTTAAAATCCTATATTCATTTCTTTTGAACTAGTGTAGTACTTTAATGTCTGGTTTCTCCAGAATTAATGTTTAAACATACATAAAAATTGTTTAACTGGAATGATGTAATCATAGAGTTTGTAAAATTGTTTATTTATAAAGCATGAATTTTTTATCTAAATGGAACTGAAGAGGTCTTTATAAAATAACCCAGCACCCCAATTACACTTTGCTCACATTTTTCTTTTTTGTCATCTGTATCATTTTATTATATATATATTAATAAAATGTATTGAGGCCAGGAGTGGAAAGCAGAAGAGACAGGCTAAGATGTCTAAAAGGTATAAGTCTGGTATTAGAGCAAGATAGAACATTTTCAGTAGAACATTTTTCTTTTGAAAAAGGCCAAGTTGCTGAAACCAAAATGTTTTTCAGAAACATGTAATCTTTATGTAAAAGTGCATATTAAAAGAAAAGCAGAAAAATATTTAGGGCTTTTTGGAATAGAATGTTCACTTTTCTGTCTCAAAGCTACTTTTGGGTGATATGAGTGACAATTCTCTCCTTCTGGATGCACAAGAAACTGAAAACCCATATGTGCACACTACATAGTAAGGCTCAAGTGCTTTGTGAGTTCTTTTTAGTCATGTGTATGTTATAAAGTACAAACTACCATATATCATACATGGGAAAGGGTGCCAGATTGTTCTGTTGCTTTGCATATACTACCCTCTTATGTAATTGCGCCTGCTTTGATCTCATTATGGTGCACAGTGGAACTTCAGAGACCAAGGGCCTGGGTCTTATTTATGTGACTGCCCTGCTATACTGCTCTTGCCCATTTGTTTGCAGCCCATGGTACAGTTTGGATTTATGCGGGGCTCAACACACCGCCCGCTGGTGGGAGCCAAAACAAAAAAGTAGTCAATATAATGGTCTTCTGTAGATATTTGTTTTATAGTTAAATGCCTGGACTGTCATTATTGATTATTAAATGTGCTGTCATATGGGTAGAAATCGGGTAAATAGTGCATTTTATTAATATCAGCAGAATTGACTTAAATTTGGCCTGTATGTTGTGTACTCTTACCTTAATCTTTATATTCATGCCTGTCAGTGGAAAAGAAGCTATTTGCATATAGTAAGTTTAACTTCAGTACCGGGCAAATTAGTCGAAACAATAGTAAAGAATAAAATTGTGAGGCATGTAGAAGAACATAATTTGTTGGACAAAAGTCAACATGGTTTCTGTAAAGGGAAATCATATTTTACTAATCTATTAGAGTTCTTTGAAGGGGTTAACAAACACGCAAACAAGGGGGATCCAGTAGATATAGTATGCTTAGATTTTCAGAAAGCCTTTGACAAGGTCCCTCACCAAAGGCTCTTGTGTAAATTACATTGTCATGGGATAAGAGGGAAGGTCCTTTCATGGATTGAGAACTGGTTAAAAGACAGGAAACAAAGGGTAGGAATAAATGGTAAATTTTCAGATTGGAGAGGGGTAACTAGTGGTGTCCCCCAAGAGTCAGTCCTGGGACTAATCCTTTTCAACTTATTCATAAATGATCTGGAGAAAGGGGTAAGCAGTGAGGTGGTAAAGTTTGCGGATGATACCAAACTGTTTAGGATAGTCAAGACAGAAACAGACTGTGAGGGACTCCAAAAAGATCTCACCAAACTGAGTGATTGGGCAACAAAATGGCAAATGAAATGTAATATGGATAAGTGTAAAGTAATGCACATCGGGAAAAATAACCCCAACTATACATACAGTATGATGGGGGCTAATTTGGTTATGACAAATCAGGAAAGAGATCTTGGAGTTATCGTGGACAGTTCTCTGAAAACTTCCACACAGTGTGCAGCGGCGGTCAAAAAGGCAAATAGGATGCTAGGAATTATTAAGAAAGGGATAGAAAATAAGACCCAGAATATCTTACTGCCCCTGTATAAAACTATGGTACGCCCACAGCTTGAATACTGTGTACAGATGTGGTCTCCTCACCTCAAAAAAGATATTTTGGCCTAGGAAAGGGTTCAGAAAAGGGCAACTAAAATGATTAGGGGTTTGGAACAGGTCCCATATGAAGAGAGGTTAAAGCGACTGGGACTTTTCAGTTTAGAAAAGAGGAGTGTGACGGGGTGAAGCAACCCCGTCACTTACCAGCGCCGCGAACCGTGGGCGCCGGTGAGGTAACCGCCGCCATGACCATGATTGCCACGGCACCACAGGAAGCCGGAGGCTTGGCACGTCATCAGGACGCGCCCGGGGGCGGCAAGGACATCATAGGCGCGCACGGACAGAATAGGGAGGGGCGCCCGGAAGTGAGGGGTAAAAGCGGCGCCGAGAAGGGGCCCGGAAATAAAAGGGAGAGTGGGGAAAGGAGCTGGGGGGAAGGTACGGAAGGAGGGGAATTGGCTGGAGCGCGAGGGGGGGGCAGTAACTGCCCGGCAGAGTGGAAGAGACCCAGGGCGGGCCATGGAACCCCAAGAGCAGGTGCGTTTGGGGTAGACACCCCACCTGCTACCGTCAGGAGACACACTCCTGACGTTAGGGCCCTGGGTCGGGGTCTGGAGAGAGGGTGGGCCTGGACCCCCCACTCTGCCCGGGCGGGCCTGGATCACCGACCAAGCTATCACAAAGGGGGGGGGGGAGGACCGAATCGTGACAGAGGGGACAAAGCGTGACAGGAGACTGAGGGGGGATATGATAGAGGTCTATAAAATCATGAGTGGTGTGGAGAGGGCCGATAAAGAAAAGTTATTTATTAGTTCCCATAATAGAAGAACTAGAGGACACCAAATGAAATTAATGGGTAGCAGGTTTAGAACTAATAAAAGAAAGTTGTTCTTCACACAGCGTGTAGTCATCCTGTGGAACTCCTTGCCAGAGGAGGCTGTGAAGGCTAGGACTATAACAGAGTTTAAAGAGAAGCTAGAGGTTAGGTCCATAAAAGGCTATTAGCCAGGGGATAGAAGTGGTGTGTCCCTGGTCTCTGTTTGTCAGAGGCTGGAGAAGGATGGCAGGAGACAAATCGCTGATCATTGTCTTTGGTCCACCCTCTCTGGGGCACCTGGTGCTGGCCACTGTCGGCAGACAGGCTACTGGGCTGGATGGACCTTTGGTCTGACCCAGTAAGGCCGTTCTTATGTTCTTATGTTATGTTATGTTCATATATATTTGCATGTATATGCAACCACACTTCAGTTGCGGCCCTCAGCATGTGTTGTGGCTATCATTGTGGCCCCTGGGGCTTCCAAAATTGAGTAGCCCTGTTTTAGTGTGTTAAAATCTGCCCCAAATATGGGTATATGTGGCTAAGGACTATCTTTCTGTCTTTGTAGTGTCCAGCACAATTTGGTCCCAATTCTGGTTGGGTTCTTTGGGCAATACTGTAATATAAAATAGCAATAAATAAAAAGAAACCCTATGTATGATAAAAAAAAACCCAAACACTTAAACTTGCAGGGAAAAAACCCTGAAATGTTTGATGTGAATACCCTTTTAAGCCTCCAGTTCTTTAGTTGTCTGATGATGGCACTTTGTTCTCTACTAACTGACCTTCCTTCTAATTAAATTATTTAAATCCATTTCTCACCAGAGATAGAAATTATTCACACTTCTTCCCAGGGATGATTACATTTGAAGGCTTTATCTATTGTTTAGTAAACATCTTGGTTTTTTGAAAAAATGCTATTCATTATTCTAGAAGACATCAAAGCTATTCCATCAGAAGCAGTGCTGTGGGCAGTAGAAATGCTTTGATGAATATGAAGCATACTAAATCTCCCAACAGGAGAGACACTGCAGGCATAGCAACCATGTCAATAAAACATACAGGAAATCTTAAATGCTAAAATAAATGCAGTGGAAGTAAAAATAGTAAGATCAGGAGGAATTGTCTTTTGTCACTCAGCCCCAGTTGGAGGAGAAACCATTTTGCTACATGAGACCTTTCAGCAATATCTGTGTCTTTACTCATGTGTATTGTCCTGTTGACTGTGAGGTAGTGAATAAAGTGAAGAGAGTCCATGGAACTCTTTGCCAGAGGATGTTGTGAAGGCCAAAACTATATAACAGGGTTAAGACAAGAACTAAATAAATTCATGAAAGATAGGTCCATTAATTGCTATTAGCCAAGATAGGTGGGGATGGTGTCCCTAGTTTCTGTTTGCCAGAAGCTGTGACGTGATAGACAATGGATTACTTGATGATTATTTTTTCTGTTTTTTCCTCTGGGTCACCTGGCATTGGCCGCTGTGAGAGGATATAATACTGTGCAAGATGGACCTTTGGTCTGAGCCAGTATGGCCATTCTTATCTCTCTCTTTATATATAAAAAAATGCTTAATGCCAGATGACAGAATGTTCCTGCCAAGCAACAGAATGATGTCATGTCATCAATGTCAATAGACTCTCTCAGCCAAGCAAAAGCAACCAGGGGGTAGGAGGGAGGAGGAAGAGTGGGGAGTGTAGCGAGCAGAGGGCACAGCTCCCTAGTGTTCTTATGGTATTAAATAGCTGAGGGTATGTCTACACTACCCCACTAGTTCGAACTAGCGGGGTAATGTAGGCATACCGCAATTGCAAATGAAGCCCGGGATTTGAATTTCCCGGGCTTCATTTGCATAAGCGGGGAGCCGCCATTTTTAAAACCCCGCTGGTTCGAACCCCGAGCAGCGCGGCTACACGGGGCACGAACTAGGTAGTTCGAACTAGGCTTCCTAGTTCGAACTACCGTTACTCCTCGTGAAAGCATCCTCATCTGCAGAGCTCTTTTCAGGATTGTGCCCATGAGCAGCGGGTATTGCAGGGCAGGGGAGGCTAAGCCTTCCCAAACAGCCAAACATAGCCCTGCCCACACTCTACCCCGAGGGCTCGCCTCCCTCTCCCTCTTCCTCTGTGGCCCCAGCCCAGGCTGCTCATCTTCTCCAAAATGGGCAGGACTAGGGTGAGCTAACTGGTGGGTTGGGACTCAGAGATGGTCTCTATGACAGATTCCCACAGAACATGGAATAACAAGCTGCATGAATCATCAGTCTAGCTGATAAAGTCAGATTTTTCCATCTCTACAAGGAAAACTGCAGATTTAGGTGGGCTAAACACAACTCTTGCTTTAGCGCCCAAACCCTGAGTTTCTTTAGATATCTTTCTTGCCAATTTTCAGTGCACAATTTTTCATTCTACCCACAAGGTTTGCTATTAAGTGGCATTCTGCAGCTCCTCTGTGATTTACCTCATGTCCTGGGTTTGTTTGTTTTTAATTCAGCTAATGGCTGTTACCTTCCATAAAATAAATTTAAAAAACCCTGTCTACTGAGTCTACTTTGCTATCTTTAATATATGTCTTCATTAAATAGTTCTGTTCATCTTTGTGTTAGCAGTAAACAGTAACACTGAAGAGCTTTAAAAAAACGGCTTTGAATGCAGCATTAACAGTCCTTTCTAGTCCTATTATTTTATGATTATATAATATTTCTTTGTTTTTATTGAACATTCCAAAGCACAAAATACAATAAAGACCCAACAATCATCACTTGAATCTTGCTAGAAGCTGTAAATGTACAGTAATAAGTTTGTTTTTTAAACTAGCTCCATGTGATTCTTGATGGTGAATGGTTGCTCTACTGTGACCCAAAATTGCATAAAACATTTTATAATATGCTTTTCCTTAAGAACAATAGTGTATCCTTTTAATTGGTAAAAACAGTAAATGAAATATTTAAACAAATTCTTTATGTCTTTGCTCATCCTATTTGTCTAGCTGCAATAGTTGCAGCTGTGAAAGGGAACTGCCCCTCTCTGATTAACTGTTGCTTATTACCCTCCTGAATATTTGATTTCCTTTATTATCTCATAGGGTGAGATAGCAGAAGAATTCTTGATCAGTGGGGTGTAAATTTACATGGTGAAAAGGCAGTGTTAACTGGTTTGAACCCTGTTGCTAGTGGGAGAAGAAAATTACTAACATACTATAATTGGTAAGACCCAACAAAAACTGAGACACAGAGGAATGGAGCAGGTCATTTTCTCCTGCAGCTACTCCCTTTGCTTCCCCCACCCTATAGCATCTCATAAGCAGTCCACTTTTCCCTCAGTACTCAGCTCTAGAGGAAATGATAGTACCCTAGAGCTGAATTCTTATGGACAGAAAGAGAGAAAGCACTGTATCAAACTCACACCAGCCAGTCCCACCTCAATTCCTCGCAGCATCCTAAAAATGTTGAGACAATTTCTGTATGTATCTAACTAAATCTCACAATCCAATGTAGCCACTAGGAACTGTGGGATTTGAGTACAGCACTTCAGTAAACCATAGATGGAAAATGTGTTGAACCCCTGAGTTAACAGATTCTTTTTTTAAATAATGTGACAATATGCTTAATCAAAAGAACCTCAGAGTTACAAACACCAAAGTTATGAATTCACCGCACACATAATTTGGAATGGGAAGTGCACAATCAGGCAACAGCAGAAACAAACAAACAACTCTCCCCCCAAGAATAAAAGCAAGTATTGTACTGTGTAAATGAAAACTACTAAAAAAAACAAAAGTAGCATTTTTCTGCTACATGGTAAAGTTTCAAACCTGTATTAAACCAATGTTCAATTGTAAACTTTTGAAAGAACAAGCATAACATTTTCTTCAATTAGAAACATTTCAGAGATGCAAACAACCTCCATTCCCAAGTAGTTTGTAATTCTGAGGTCCTACTATAACATAATTTTATATTGTGTCTCTGCTATTGTTATCCCTTCTCTTGTGCTATTTCTAACTTTCTGGGCAAAAAGGTTCCAATGCAAATAGCAGAGGGGAAATCCCTGTTTCAGTTTTCAAAGTATCTTAAACCTCCGAACTTGCTATTTGGGTTGCATGTCTGTGCTCATATCAAAAGTTAGAACCCATGCATGACAATGTCACTTTTTGTGATTTGCCCTGATTAACAGTCTAATGTTGTGTTACTATGTTGGTTGATTATCTTTTTAACTGCTAGATTATTTGAGAAGAGCTTTAAAATTAGTTACAGTTGTTCTTAGCTAGATGTGACCTTGATTGATTGTCAAGAAATTCAGACAAAAACAAAAGGTTAATAAGATTTGAAATTTATTTGTCAATAAAAAGTGCATAGTACAAGCCCTTTATCCCACTTTCATATATTCAGTAAAAGATTAATAGTAAACCTTAAATGGCACAGACATGATTTTTGTTTAGCATGATTCTGACATTTTAAATCACCAGTTTACATCAGGTACATCACATTATCATTTTTCATCTTTCAATAACCACATTACAAGGGCTAAGTGATCTGCAGACACTATATGAATACACTTGATTTTTTTTTTAGAATATAATAATTGTGTTAAGCAGATACAAAAAATACTACTAATTTAACAAAGTTATAAATGAAAGTATAAACATAAACTCTCCTCTAATTTTAAGTGCTATTTCTTTAACTTGTCTTTTATTAGTGGAGCCTCAAATCTTTAATATAAAATTGATACTGGTCTACAACAGTATATTCCACTGATCTCTTCCAATGGGTTTGTCTTAACATTTACAATGGTCAGTTTTGTTATCATGATGCAGTTATTTCATCACAAATTATGATTATGGGCTAGATTCTGCCACCCTTATTAATAATGCTGCTTCTAGAACATTCTTTGACAGTAGTCAAACTAATTACAAAGGAACTATTTGCTGAGTGAAATAACATGAATAAAAGTGGCAAAATATAGCCCTATAACAGATACTTTTACTTTAAGCAGTAATATTTGTCTGTAGTTTATATAGTAACCAGAAGATCTCAGAATTTAAAATACATGTTGGCATGGGATAACAGCCTGGATACTTAGCAAAACATTTTTCTATAAAATATTTCCAATGCTTTTCTTAAACATAGAAAATTTGAAATAGTAATTTACATAATGAAAGTACATATGTATAAAAATGTTAGGACAACATATTGTCTAGCAGAATTTAAAGAAAAGGTAATTCAACACAAAACAATTTAAAAATTCTCTGATTACAATGTACAAACAACTATGGCTGTATATTGGCCAAAATCTGAAAGCAAGGTGCACAAAGCAAGCCTTATATATAAGCATTAGGACAGCCAATAGAAAGTGGGCTGATCTCCAAAGGTGCTGAGCACCTGCAAGTCCCATTGACTGCAGTAGGAGCTGGGGTTGCCACTACCTCTTAAATGAAGCCCCTTTCAGTTAGGCTTCTAACTGAATGCACCTGAGTTTGAAGACTTTTGGCCACTGATTCTTGTAAGTATTTTTTGTTGGTTCCATAAAAAGATACAACATTA
This sequence comes from Pelodiscus sinensis, assembly GCF_052426305.1. Taxonomy (NCBI): domain Eukaryota; kingdom Metazoa; phylum Chordata; order Testudines; family Trionychidae; genus Pelodiscus; species Pelodiscus sinensis. The sequence continues at coordinate 43,520,228 of NC_143055.1, forward strand.
CCTAAGCTGTTCAAAATGTTATTCCAAACAAAGATGTCGTAGGAAGGCAAAAACTAGCAGTTGGATTGTGTATCCCAGTAATGTCCTTACACAGTGTTTATTGCCTATAATGCCACTAGTCATATTGGCACAAATTCTCTCATTACATTGCTGCAATCCCATTATCTTTAGCATAGGCATGCGCAGCACATTTCATTAGGGTGTGCACCCAGGGAATTGTATTTTTAATTTTTTTTTAAGGCGAACATTTATTGAATTCTCAATCAAAAAGGACATTATTTTTATTAATCAAACACACTAAAGAAACTAAAACTTAACTAAACTTATTTTTTTTTAAATTAACAACTAAACTTTACTTAAAAAATACAAACTTAAGTATGAGACATTGTACTTCTTAGTTTGTTTTTATATGTGCAATTTGGCGCTTATTGCATAATACAGCAATCCTTACTTTAAAACTAAAAGAGCATATCATGCGATTAAATTAAAATGTAAAGCCACTTTTTTTTTTGACACATTATAGGGTTACCAGGTAGTCTTAAAAAAAATACCAGACACACTTCATGTGGGGGAGGGAGAGGGACCAGCCGGGAAGGAAGCAGGGCTGGCTGGGAGGAAGGGAGGGGGGCTGGGAAGCAGAGCTGGCCGGGGGGAGGAGTTGGGGGCTGGCCGGGGGAGATGGGTGGGGAGGTGGCCAATGGGAAGCAGAGCTGGTTGGTGGGGGGAGGGAGCGGGGCTGGCTGGGGGAGATTGGGAGGGTAGGCGGGGGTGGCCAGCAGGAGCGGGGCTGGCCGGGGGAGCTCAGGAGGAGGGGAGAACTGGCAACCGGAAGCAGCGCTGGCAGGGGGTGCAGTGGGGCTTGCCGGGGAAGATCGGAAGGAGGAACCAGCCAGCAGGAGGTAGAGCTGGCGGTGGGGAGGGGGGGCTGGCTGCAGGAGATCGGGAGAGGAGGGGGAGAACTGGCCGCCGGAAGCAGGGCTGGCGGTGGGTGCAGCGGGGCTGGCTGGGAAAGATCGGGAGAAGAAGTGGGGAAGAACCAACCGGCCGGCCAGGAGGAGGTGGGGGAAGGAGCGTATCAGCCGGTGGGGAGCGGGACTGACCCGGGTAGTGCAGATCACAGGGCACTCCCACCCCTCGCACAGTCCAGGCGAAGCGCGAGTCAGTCCGGCTGCGGCTCCACCATGCGTTTGACCAGCGTGCAGGAGCCTGGACTAGGATACCCCTCCTCCTCACACTCAACCAGGGCTCCCAGCGCTGATCGGGCCCCACCTCCCAGCCAGGCTTCCGGGAGCCCAGTCAGAAAACCAGAAAATACTGGACAATGCACATGTCCAGTATTTTCTGGATTTTTTTACAGGACAGAGCCCCAAAAACCTGGACTGTCTAGTAGAAAACTGGACACCTGGCAACCCTAAGACATTAGGGTGTGCCTGGGCACATCCCATATGCACACCAGTGATTTTTAGTAAGGTTGCATCAGGCTAACAAAGAATTTGCCCAATAGCATTTTACTAATGCTTCCTATCTATAGGCTCATAGCACCCTGCTACAGAAGCTCAGTGGCAGAGTTACATACATCAAATTCTAAAAACATTTTCTCTGGTCTATATTGTATCTTTACAAGACAAGTTGGCTGAGCTGCTATTTATTCTGAGTAGGAGAATCATATCTCTGATAACAGAGATCCAACATGATATTCTTTCAGGGCCCAATTATGCAAATCATTTCTCATGTGAGTAGCCCCTTTGCAAAAATAAGGAGCTCTCATGTGAGTAAAATCTTGCAGAATCAGGCCATTAATCTCCCACATATTTGTTCTTCTTACCTTTGTGGAAATCAGCTCCTTAGCCATCTGGTAACACAAAACTGTCCTTTACATTGTTCTCATTAATTTTTCAAATTGATAAGAAAAATATACAATGCTACAATTCTATACATCTTTAAAATGGTCTTAAATTATTTAATGTATGCTTAAAAAGTCACTCTCACTAGGTTCAAACAGAAGATGCATATGCACGCACGCACACACACACATTAAAGAGAAAATATATGCTGTAGGTCTTCACCAGCAATTTGTATATTGAATAGTCCAACAAGTATAGATAAGAATAAAAATCTATGATACTATATATGTAAAAACCAAATTGTAAGTAAATGACAATAACTTTCTGAAGTTAATGACTGATAACATTTTGATCCTATTTAGTACATTACATATTGCAGCTCAAAATTTAAGATAACATTTTATACTCAGGACAGAAAATTGTAATAGATACTTTTCACTACAATTTTCTTTTTCTAAAGTTTATAAACAATTTCCTGTTAGAATTTAGTTGCCCAAGTTTTAGTTGTCTTTAAAAATATACTGAATCAGACAGCTCACTTACTGGAAAATGTATTTAAATTTAATTTTGGTGATTTAATTGTGTGTGTAAATTCTTCACATACAAGTTTTTGATTGTGCTAATTCTCCAACACAGCCTCATGCACACACGCATATATATACTTTCATTACAGCAAATGATCCATGCTTTTGCAACAGCCCTAAAAACTAGTTTAGCGGTCCAAAGACTTAAAGCTGCTCTGAACAGCAAGGCAAAGTAACTTCATTTTTTCCTCCACAAAACTCATGCTAATGTTTGCAACTCAGTTTCTAAAATATATAGCAAAAAAGAGAATTACGTGGAAAATTAACTTTTAATGAATATAAATGGACAAAGATTTTAATTTCCTTCAACTTTGCAGTGGACCATTGCAAAAAATTATGTATTGTAATCATTGTAGCAAAAAGTGAATGAGTGGAATGTCCACAGTAAGAACAATAAAACCCCACCTTCTGCAACTTTTTATTGTTTATTCAAATATCACCTTCTAGGAATAGTAATAATATATAAAGCAAGAATTAATTTAAAACTGAAATATCTACTAGGTGTTCAATACCAAAATAATATCATTCTGCTTTATGTAAATGCAAAAGGAAAATAGTATTGAATAGGATTTTGTACTCTGGTCACTTTCGTTCATTTGGTCGTGCAAATTTTAGCATTTCCAGCTTTATAAGGTCTAATCCACAGGTGGGGCTGGTGGTTCTTGTCCCTGATTGTACGAAAGGAAAAAAATGCACTGGTTAGAAATTCTAATCTGCTAAGCATGACTTATCAAAAGAATTAATACAAAGGAGATACATGTTTCCTGTTTTTTAAATCCTCCTCCAATAAAAAGAGGTATACAGGATCTATCGGAAAAGGCTCTATTTAGTGATAGATCAGCCTCTAGACTGCCGCTTTTCTCCGACAAAGCTCTGTGCTGGAAAAAAGCAGCAGCCATTTTTATGCTAATGAAGTGCGGGATATTTAAATCCCCGCATCATTAGCAATTTCACCCAGCCTAATCTGCATCCCTCTTCTGGCAGAGGAGTGCAGTCTAGACATACCAAAGGTGTTTCTCAGGACTGACTATGCTGTGAGTATTCAACCAATATTTATAACTGTAATTGTTGCTAGGGTATAGAATATAAGAGCATATATGTTTATGCTGATATTTTGCATGTAACAAATGCCAAATGACTTTTTGACCAATAAGCGCTTCTGTGAAAATTAAGTCACAATAAAACTTAAAATGGCTAGAAAAATTATTTCCAACAAAATCCACCTGTTTGGTCATCACAGCACGTTCTATCCCATTTTTGCTATTCTGTACAGAAGACTTTAAGGGTGGCCTCAGTAGTTCTATGTTCTGCTTGTTTTTCTGCTTTAAAAGTGAAATTCTGCTCTGAATGGTGACTGTGGTAGCTCATGGGTCATGACCTAGTGATTAGAACATGGCCAGTAGAAGCTGTGAGGATTGTGCTGGGAACAGGGGCAATAATGATGTTAAGTATCAAATAAATGATACAATTTGTATTGAGTACATGATTAGTCAATAAGGGGCCACTGCAGCTCTGCAGTTTAAATGTAGTAGCAGCTGGGTGTACAGGTAGCCTGGCTCCTACTACATTGAAACTGCAGAACCACAGTGGGAGTAGGTCTGGGACCCAGCGCAAGTGGTCCAAACTGCTGCGGCTTGGCCTTTTAAATGTAGTAAGAGCTATCCAGCTCTTACTTCATTTAAAAGGCCTCCCCTGCATTGCCCCACACCCACCACTGTAGCCATTCTATCTCCAGGAGAGAGCTCTCCCTGCAAAAAAATAAAACAACCTGATTGAGAGGTGGTAGCTTTGTTGCTTAGAGTATAGCTCCTGTCCATAAAGCACTGTTCCACTCATGCTAGTGCTTTTCACCGTTAAAACTTTTGTCATTCAGAGGGATGTTTTTCACATCCTGAACAACAAAAGTTTTAACAACAAAAGTGCCAGTGCAGGCATAGCCTGATGAGTTTCATCAATATAGTTCTCTCAATAGGCACAGGGAACATATCTATTCACTGAGAAGATACTGTCTTTACAGTTACTTTTCACAGTATAACCAGATTTTAAACAAAAGAATTATTTCCAGTCTGAAAGACTTTTGAAGAAGGGAAAATATACATTTTAATATTAATGTAGTACCAAAAATAGCAGTAGAAAGCATAAGAAAACAGCTTTGGGAGGAAAGTTAATCAATATAATGTAGTGTACTTGTTAAGTGTTCCTAAATCTAGACATTTTGTTTAGATTTTGTAGGAAGGGTGCTTAAAGACACAGACATACTTACATTATGTGGACTGGCTGGTTTTCCAGCTATGTTGGATCCCCTTAGATTAGTTGGTCTCAGCAAGAACAAGACAAGAGCGATAACCACCCAGGCCATCATTATCATGGCAATATTAATGCCATTATCACCAGAGGAATTTGGTCCTGGCACTACAGACAGAGAAAACTGAATTATAAAAGGGTGTGGGAACAGAGTCCTTTTATTAACATGAAAATGTAAACACAGCAGAAATAACAAACCAAACTCAACAGTGAGTCTTCTTTCAGGTTGGCTTTAAGATTCATAACCTTTTGTACGGTTAACAAAAAAGTGCCAATCTCCTAAAGTTGCTATGAAAGTCCCTCTTAATGGGTTATAGTTAAAGACTGCACAGTATCTTACTGGAGGCAGAGTATACAACGACTGGTCAGAATGATTTACAACTCATATCATTGCAACCCTCCCACCATAATTATACATATATCAATATAAGTGAAATATTCCACACTAGTAGGGGGAATGGAGGATGATTTTCAAAGCCCCTTTTTATAGGCAATTAACACTGCAAACCCCTAAGTACTGTGTAGGGTTGTTAGCCTCCACTTGCTTTTAAGCAATATTGTATATGTAGGAACAAGGAAGGTGCCTAGTTTCTTGTGTAATCCACACTATAAAAACATGAGTCTTTGTTTCCCCTCTGGTAGATGATCTACATAGGTAGAGGAGGAGTCTACTAATAGTGCTAGCTAATGAAGCAGGATACAAACTTGCTTTTAACACTTAAGGTCCAGATGCAAACCCTGCTCTCAGCCCAAGCACAGAGTATCATTGTAACTTATTGTGAAAAGAAGTTGGCAAATCTTTCAATAAACAACTTATTCTGTTAATTTAGCTCTCCAATTGTTTCCAGTGAGGCTTGATGTTTATAAATTTGATGGAAATTCAAAATGATGTATTGCAAAAACTGTGTGAACAGATGTCTGTCTTGGCATTAATCGTGTGCTTGCTGAGGCAAAGATTTTTCATTTAAGTATTTGACTTAATATGTGAGTGGTGTGGTTGGTAACTGAGATCATGTTTCCTGACCTAATGGCATAACTATTCTAAACTATTTCTCTTTCTTTCTAAAACCAAAGTATAATGTGTCAGGGTGCAAGAGGGCCTTAATTTCTACTTGACAGAAGTGGGGAGAAGAGTGCGGAAGGGGACAGAGACAGGGACCAACAAAAAAAGGGAAGCCAGTATACTGATATTTGCAACAAAATACCAATTTCAAATAATAATTTAAAATGACTGGAATTTCAGGACATTTCCAGAGAATTGAGACATTTCCCTGAATGGAGTTGCCTGGTCATATTACCAGAGAGAAATAAGTATTTAAAACCTTCCCAAATATCTGATTATTTGAATATTAAAAATGTGCACCCTTTTTCCTGTTTGGGTACATCTAGACTTGCTTTCACTTTTGAAAGAAGATACGCAAATTTGGCAGTAAAAGATCAAGTCTTTCAATGTTCCCAGACCAACTGGTTTAGTACATTAGCTGCATGTTTCTGCTACAAGAAGTAGTGATATGCTAGTATGTAAAATTACCCTTATTAAGCTCTTGATTTAATATCCCATTACACTGAATTTCTCCTCTTTCAGACTCATAAAACCTTTTGAATTCAACATCACAACTGATATTGACTTTAAGCAGTGTTGTTTGTGTGTTACACATCAGAATGTAACTAATGCAACGCTATTATGAGGTAATTTTCAGAACAAGAAAAGCTACATTATTTTATTTATGAAGGTTTAGATTTTGTACAAAACCTCAGATTGAGGGGAAAATCCACAGGGAAAAACACACCCTTGGAATTTGCAGATTTTTAGCATTCAATCATTTTTGTTAACGTTTCGCAATTATGTATAGAGACCGCTACCATGTTGGTTTAAATCTAGCCTATGTTGATGTTTGCTGGAAGTTACCACCAGTAATAGTTGTTTGAGATCTAGTTGCAGTGAGTGGGGAGGGGTCAATCAAGTCCCTTAAGCACAAGTTTTCACTATGGAAAACTATCGTCATACTTGTCCCCTGCCTTGATGGCATTTACAAGATTTCCCAAGGGCTGAGTGGGCACAGAGAACTATTCTCTCATCCATGAAGGTGTTATCATCACATAAGAGAGTTCTGGCACACTACTGGGGTATTGTGGGGATGCTTATAGGACTGCTGGCCAGAACACAGCTCTTTTGTAATACAAGACTTCATGATCCTGAGCTGTCGATCTGATATCCTTCATGTACATTAAATTCACTCAGACATAACAGAAAAATAGAGATGAATTATGAAAATTCATACCTCAACAGCACTTTCTCAAACCTAATGAGATAACTGTTTTGAACTAGCTATCCTATGTACATATCCTATTAATACCAGACAAGCACTAGAAAGTTACCTTTACCTAAAGGTTTGTCTACACAAAGCAGTAGTGTGATTTATAGGGGTGTGATTTTTAAAATGTACTAATGCACTTCACATTGTGCACTACACAGTGCAGGCCCGAGCCATCAGCACACCCCGGGCTCTGGGAGTGCGGCGACGCCCCCGGGAGTGTGACACATGCGCGGCCCTGCCCCCGGGTGCCCAGCACATGCATAGCCCTGTCCTGGGCGCACGGAGCATGCACGGTGCCATCCCCGCCCAGCCTGGCAGCCCTGCGCAGTGCCCCCTACAATGGGGCACCCCAGGCGGTAGTCCACCTCGCACGTACCTCGGTCCGGCCCTGGCACTAAGGTTCCTTAGTATGCTCTAACAGTGATTTTTAATCAGGGATACATAGATGTCTTCGAGAGTACATCGACTCCTCTAGGTATTTGCCTGTTTTTCCAACAGGCTACATAAAAAGCACTTGCAGTCAGTACAAACTAAAATTTCATACAGACAATGACTTGTTTATACTGCTCTGTATACTATACACTGAAATGTAAATACAATATTTATATTCCAATTGATGTATAATTATATGGTAAAAATGAAAAAGTAAGAAAAATTTCAGTAATAGTGTGCTGTGATACTTTTGAATTTTTAAGTTTGATCTTGTAAGCAAGTACAGGCTGAACCGCTGTAATTTGGAAAAGCCGCTTCTGCAAAAGTGATTGGAAAAATATATGCAAATTGCGGAGCACAATTTGCGTAGCTTTTTCTGATAAAGCCCCGTAGTCTAGATCTAGCCATAGGGAAAAGCCAGTTGGCTACAGCCAGGAGTGTTGCCAGACTAGGGAAAAATGGAGCCTGGGCCAATGGCCATGAGCAAAGTGCTGGCTCCCCAGGGTCTGGAGGTCATGAACGGAACCCTGGCAGATGGGATCGACCCAGGATCTGCCCCAGCTGGGGGACAGTCAACCCTCTCCCAGCTGTGCCCAAAACATAAAAATTAATTGAGTTGAGGACTCGAGCAATGTTGGGTAAATCTTCTAGTAATAAATAATAAAATATTGCCGATCCCTAAAACAGTATTTTATTTCTTTCCTCTTGCATCCATCAGTAACGGTCACATTAATCTTTCGTTCCTGTGGAAAAAAAAATTCTGAACACAATCTATGGTAACATACTTTACTGTAAATAATCCATCCTGAAGTTGGAGGTTTTAGTTTTCTTTCTACATATGAACCAAAAGATATTGATGAGCCTTGGGTAATGATGGAGAGGAAGGGGTAAGAATTCATTATAAAATCTCATCACCCCCAGAATGTTAATCCTTATTCACAAGAACCAAAAACTTGGCTTTTGCAGTGGGAAGTTATTTTTGATTTTTCAAAATAATCCAGCTCTGTGCTGGTTTAGCAATGGAATATCCTCTTAACCATAGACTGTGAAGCTCAGCACTGATTTCACAACAGATGGTGGTCCTTTGTTTTCAGTCAACATACTTTCTGGGCATACATGGTGCCTCTTATTGGCCTTTATAGTCTCCTATAAAGAGAGAGTGTTGTGCCAACATCTGTAGGTAAGAAGAAAATGGGTTAATTACAGCTTAATGCTGCAATTGTCAAAAAACTCACTTTTGTTAGCAATTCCATATTAATGTGTTTTGACTGTGTTCACGTTCTTTTTATTCCCATTGAGTAAATTTCACCCACATACAGATGGGCAGACTAAGGAGACCCACTTACATCTGTGATAGAGTTAAAACATGTCTTAGTCTTGCAGTGCAGACAAAAAACAAACCCTATTTTAGTTTTGTTCCAAAATCTGGTTATAGCTTTAGTGTTGCAGGGCTAGAGCTCATGTAGGATTCATGGTAAAAAGAGAGTGGTCCTGTGTCAACTCATGGTTCAAGTGTGCTGGGAAATTACTATGTGTAAATGGCCCATGGTGGATGGCCCAAAGATGATTTCAATGTCTTTAGAATTTAAGTTATAATACTTCAGAGTTGGATTGGTTCCAAGTGGGAAATGAGACTGTTAAGTGTGATGTATTAAAACTTTTCAACTGACAATCTATTAATTCTACCTTTATCTGCTATATCCCAGAAATATGTTGTTTAATTTTTAAAAAAGGGCTGTCATCCATGTGAAGAATCTAACTTATAACCATAAAATTCAGCCAGAAAGAGGCTTTGCATCAGTTCTGATTATGCTGTTGTAGACTACCTTTCTGAGGGTATGTCTACACTACAATGTTAGTTCGAACTAACGGATGTTAGTTCGAACTAACATTCATAGCCGCTACACTAGCGCTCCGCTAGTTCGAATTTGAATCGAACTAGCGGAGCGCTTAGTTCGAACTAGGTAATCCTCATTTTACGAGGATTAAGCCTAGTTCGAACTAGCTAGTTCGAATTAAGGGGTGTGTAGCCCCTTAATTCGAACTAGTGGGAGGCTAGCCCTCCCCAGGTTTCCCTGGTGGCCACTCTGGCCAACACCAGGGAAACTCTATGCCCCCCTCCCGGCCCCGGACCCCTTAAAGGGGCACGGGCTGGCTACGGTGCCCGTGCCAGGTGCAAGCCTGCCAGCACCCAGCCAGCAGACCCTGCACCTGGCACGGCACAGAGCCACCCACCCGATGTCCCCCAGCCCACCCCCTCTTCCCGGGACCAGGCTGGCAGCTCCCGGGAGCTTGCCCTGGACCGCAAGAGGCGGGCACCGTCCTGGGCTAGTGCGGACATCGTGGACCTCGTCCACGATCTCCGCACTAGGCACAGGAAAGTGGCCGTCTAGGGCAGGAGAGCTGCCAGCCTGGCCACCCAGGAGCAGGTGTGCATGAAAATCAAGGGGGTCCACTGAGACCTCCGACCCTGAGCCCTGAGCTTACAATGGCCAGGTGTTCTGCATCAATGAGCTGATCCCCCTCCAAACACAGGGTCATCTTGTTAGTAGAAGTATGAGCCTACATGTTGAAGGATAGGTAATGCTACATGCCATCTGCATACTGTGAGCACTTGAGTCCACATCATCTTATCTTTCACTTAGAAGCTGCTAATACTGTCCCTTGATCTGAGCCAAAAAAAATCTGATTCATCACTCTATGCAGGGGAGCCGACAGGAACACAGGGTCCCTGGACAATGTGGGGGAGGGTGGCTCTAAACTCCTGAAAGGGGAGGGGCCTCAGACTGAAGGGGTGGGGCTGGCAGCACCACCCATGTGGCCCACCACCTCCCACCTCTGCTGGACCTTAAAGTGACTCTCTGGCAGCAATTCTAAAGGGCCTGGGGCTCCAGCCACTGCCAAGAGCCACAGGCCCTGTAGAATCACTGGGCACTGGGGCAACTGCTGCCTTTGCCCTTCCCCTCTTGGTGGGCCTGACTCTACAATATTGGTGCACATGGATGAACTGTGGCAGGGGTCGATCCAAGGGGCTTGGAGTGTGGGAGGGGGCTCCAGGTTGGGGAGATGAGGGCTCTGGCTGGGGATATGGGCTCTGGAACAGAGCTGGGGATGAGGTGTTTGGGGTACAGGAGGGGGCTCCAGGTTGGGGCTAAGGGGTTTGGAGCACAGGAGTGGGCTCAGGACTAGAGGTTGGGGTAGGGGTGCAGGATCTGGGTAGGAATAAGGATGCAGGAGAAGTCTTACACAGCTGGGATGTGGGATCTAGGAGGGAGTTAGAGCAGTAGAGGAGGATCAGGGCTGGGGCAGGTGTTGGGGGTGCGGGATGCTTACTGGGTATGTAAAGGGGTAACCAGTTAACAAGTTGATGATACTTAACCGTAATTGGTTAACTAGCAGCCCGGCTGGAGCAGTCTGGCCAAGCTCACCACGCTGCAACATGACATTGTGCCCATGGTGCGGCACTGTGGGCTTGGAGTGGGCCAAGTAGCCCCTGCCTATGGTGCAGTGGGCTCAGTGGCTCTGGCCTGGCCTGGCCCATCACATCCTGCCATGGGTAGGGGGTTGCTCCACAGTTAACCGGTTAAACATAGTGGTTAACTGGTTAATTTTAAATGACAGTTTACATCCCTAGCACTTACCTAAGGCAGCTCCCATTTGGTGGTGGTGAGGAACAGGTGAGCTGTAGCCTCGAAAGCCTCTTTCTTAATCTGGCCTTGCTGCTGAGGAAGGAAGAATGCATTTCTTCCCCCGCTGCGGCAGCTTCCAGCTAGGGCTGGAGGAGCATGCCTGTACTCTGGCCCTAACAGGGAGCTGCCACACCTGGGGGAAAGATGCACTTCTCCAGCCCCAGCTAAGAGCTGCAGCTGTGTGTGTGGCAACCATGAGTCCCTGTGCAGCGCTTATCAGGCAGCTGTGTGAGGGAACCTTGGTGCCCATCTCTTCCTCTATGAGAATGTACAGAGCCCCAGTCCAGATTGGATCCTGTGAGCACTACAGGAGCACAAATTCTAAATTAATATTACAATAAATGAAATCAATAAGAGTTCAGTTATTATCATACTGAAATGGATAACAGACCATCACATTTCTGTAAATGCTGCTCTTTCAATTTGGCTGGAGTCTAGATACAAAAAAATCTTAAATTTGGGGCGAAAGGATACATTTCATGGAAACAATCAATCTACAGCCTGTAGGGAGTTTACATGGATTTCGGTGGTTGCCCCTCCTTAACTGGTAGTAACAGAAAAACATGAAACACCCATGACATTACTGAGCCAAAACCCTGATGTTTTCCAAACCAAAAAAACCCCAAGTCTCAGCAGTTACTTCTATAATCTGTAGACATAGGATTTTTCTGTAATAACATGAGCAGCTGGATTTCTAGAATAGGGTTGCCAGAGGGTTTCAACAAAAATACCGGACACCTGGCAACCCTAGTCTAGAAGGAAACATGAAACACCAGAATGCATTGTCAGGCGAGGCTTAAAGTAAAATGTTTGGCATCTGGGCCCAGCAATGAAGAACTATGAGTCAGCAAATGGCAGGAAGAGTAGTATTGAGCTGAGGACTTAGGGAAAGGGAGCAGGACTCTATTTTCATCACTGTAGACTCATGGCAACCTCATCCAAGCAGAAGGAACAGGGAGGCAATAAATCAAAGTGATGCCTCATAACTGACTGTCTCATGGAGCAGGACCCAGAAGAGTCATAACCCACTTCAGAAAACAATAGTTCCAGCAACTTTACAGGCTCTGTTTATTCTGTGAATTGATTCTTCAGAATTTTACAACACTTGTTTACCCAATACAAATTAGCCCGTCAAAATATCATCCTAAAACATTAACTGAAAGACACTCACACTAGCATTAAACTGCGCACATTATAAAAATTGACTAGAACTTGGCTCTTTTATACAGTATTGTTCAGTCCAAAGATCTGAAAGTGCTTCACAAACTTTAATGAATTAAGCCTCATACCACCCCTAGGAATTACCATACTCATTTTATAGATAGATAAACTCAGGCACAGAGAGGTTACTCATCACAAAGCAAGTCTGTGGCAGAGAGAGTACCAAACCCCCCAGCTAACGTAATTGCTGAAACTGCTAGATCATGCTATTACCATTCTTGACCTACATAGCCCATTCTCCTTCTCAGAAGTGACTGAATGTTTGCAACTCACTATAAAATCCCACAACTGTGAAACATTAATGCCATCTGAGGATCACTTTAAATTAGGATCATCCTTTCTTGGAACAGTTGAGCCAGGTTTACAACCAGAATAAGTGATAATACAGCACGAAGTACTTGCACCACGTTGGAGGAAGATGTCCTTTTCCAATCCTTATCTGATTGGACTAACTTTACACAGCTCAACTGTGTGCTCTGCAAGGCTCTTCAGGTATCTGATTTTAATTGCTCTGGACAAACTGTAAGTACATTTTTAAAGCCATGATTATAAGCAATTTACATGAACATCAGGTGATTGCAGAAAGCAAAGTATTTGTAACTCAACCATTCAAAAAGTCAAAGAAGTCTTGGTCGTAATCCTCCTCTCTAAGGCTACGTCTACACTGGCCCCTCTTCCGGAAGGGGCATGTAAATTTCACGAGTCGTCGTAGGGAAATCCGCGGGGGATTTAAATATCCCCCGCGGCATTTAAATAAAAATGTCCGCCGCTTTTTTCCGGCTTTTAAAAAAGCCGGAAAAGAGCGTCTAGACTGGCCCCGATCCTCCGGAAAAAGTGCCCTTTTCCGGAGGCTCTTATTCTTACTTCAAAGTGCTTACTTTGAATACTTACTTTGAAGTAAGAATAAGAGCCTCCGGAAAAGGGCACTTTTTCCGGAGGATCGGGGCCAGTCTAGACGCTCTTTTCCGGCTTTTTTAAAAGCCGGAAAAAAGCGGCGGACATTTTTATTTAAATGCCGCGGGGGATATTTAAATCCCCCGCGGATTTCCCTACGACGACTCGTGAAATTTACATGCCCCTTCCGGAAGAGGGGCCAGTGTAGACGTAGCCTAATTGTAGTACAAAGGGATAACCTAGGGTATGTCTACACTAGCTCGTTAGTTCGAGCTAGGTAGGGTAATGAGGGCAAGCAGAGTTGCAAATTAAGCCCGGGATTTAAATATCCTGGGCTTCATTTGTATGTTCCCGGGCGCCACCATTTTTAAATCCCCCTTAGTTCGAACTCTGTGCCCACGGTTCCACGCGGCACGGAGTAGGTAGTTTGAATTAAAGATCCTAATTTGAACTACCGTTACTCCCCGTGGAATGAGGACTTTTGCTGACAGGAATCTGGGTACTGCATAGTTTTGCACTCCTATAATGAGCATTGCAAGCACAGGACACACAATCCTCAGGTATTTGCAGAGCCAGAAGAACAATCACGGGAAACATGCTGATTTCCAGGAGGGCAGACTGCTGTGGGACACAGTGAGAACCAATTAAATGTTGTTGACGATCATGGAGCAGCTGTAAATGATGGAGTGCAGCTTCACCCAAGAAAAGAGCATTGACTTAGTCTACAGAAGAGAAAAATGAGGGGAGATTTGATAACAGCCTTCAACTATCTGAAGGGAGGTTCCAAAGAGAATGGAGAGAGGCTGTTCTCAGTTGTAACAAATGACAAAATGAGGAGCAATGGTCTCAAGTTACAGTGGGGGAGGTCTAGGTTGGATATTAGGAAAAGCTATTTCACTAGGAGGGTGGTGAAGCACTGGAATGCGTTCCTTAGGGAGGTGTGGAATCTCCATCCCTAGAGGTTTTTAAGTCCTGGCTTGACAAAGTCCTGTCTGGGATGATTTAGTTGGGATTGATCCTGCTTTGGGCAGGGGGCTGGACTCGATGACTCCTGAGGTCTCTTCCAGCCCTGGGATTCTATGACTGGTGGGCTCCCATAGTAATGCTGACTTGAGATGATGCCCAGTGCCTACAGAACTTACAGTCTACATCTAAACAACAGGCTTCTTGCACAAGAAGCTTTTCTCAGAAGAGATCTTCCAAAAAAAAACCTTATTGAAAAAGCAATGTGCTTTTTGGAAAGATAGAGTCCAAACTGCCTGGATGCTGTCTCGTATGTAGGTAGTGATTGCTATGGACAGTATGGCCACCAGGGCTTTTCCCTCTTCTTCTGAATAAACTCCCTCTTCCCCATCCACACACACCTTTTTGTGAAAGAGCTCTTTCACAAAAAGGCTTCTTCCTCGTAGACAGAGGAATTCCAATTGCGCAAAAACTCCTCTGTTCTTGCAGTGTGGACGTTCTGTGAGTTTTGTCGGAAAAATGGCCGTTTTTCTGACAAAACTCTGTAGTCCAGACATACCCTAAGTGGCACAAGGCCACATTCCTGGATCTGTGTGCTGAGCTTGCCCCAGTCCATCCCGAATAGGGACACTAACAGATGAGAAGTGAGTGGTGATCATCATGTGGAAACTCATCATGACATATTGCTACTAGTCAGTGAGAAATCATTTTTAGTTGGAAAATCATTTGTGGGGGCCATTGTCAGGTAAGTGTGCAGGGTCATTAAACGTCTCCTGCTATAGAGACCTGACTCTCAGCAACATGCAAGACACAACGGATGGATCTGCAGCAAAGGGATTCCTGAGATGCAGTGGAGTGACAGATAGCATGTTTTGGCACCAGACTACCTTGTCACAGAGTACATCAACAGAAAGGGCTGTTTTTCTATGGGAGCACTGGTAGATCACCAGGGATGCTTCACTGATATCAGTGTTGGCTGGTCAGGGAAGGTGACCAATGCTCACATCTTTAAGAACACAGACCGTTCAGAAAGCTAAAATCAGGGACTTCACTACTGATCCTTAGGGACCCAGCCTAGCCTTTTGTCCCGTAACTCATGAAGCCATACAATGGATACTTTAACAGCACTGAGGAAAGATTGAACTACTGGCTCAGCAGCTACAGAAGGGCACTAGTATTGTTTGCTCACAAGACTGGATCTCAAGAAAAATATCCTAATGGTTAGTGGTTGCTGGGTCCTGAATCTGTGAAGTAAAGAGAGAAAAGATGTTGCTGAGGTGAAGGGCAAAGTGGAGCTGAGTTTGAACAGAAAACACAAGGGCTATCAGACAAGCTCCATGTGGACTTGTGCAACTTAGGGAGGCTTTGAAAAAGTGCTTTAACAGCAAGACATAATAATGCATTTTGGTAGCCAGTTAGGAACCATGCAGTATTTGATGTATATGAATATAACACTGACAGCGCACCATTATTTTTGCAGTGCTTGCTGCACACTTATGGTTATTACATTGTGCTAGTCACTGACCCTCTGAGTTATGTCAGTGTGCAAGAGCAAGTAAATGGGTGCTTTCAATACCACCAGGCATTCTGCAGGATAAGTTGGGGATTAATACAAATGAATTAATTCCCAAATAACAGACTTTTATTGAGTAAAGATAACATATCAATAAATGTATGGATCAGAGTGGAAATGAACATTCATGTCCATTTTAGCTACATATATGCCAACTGTGGCACTCGTGGGTCAGTATATGAAGTTGTGGTTACATCCCCTCAATGTAGAGAATAGGCCAACTGATATGGCCCATAATTCCAGATGAGTTTTTGAGGACGAGTATAGAGAGATGATACAGTGGGGCCCTCTATGGACTGCATAGGGAGTGAGTATTGCACCTGTAGGTCCATAAATTTCTGCAAACCTCCGTTTGCTGCTGAGAAGCCTCATTACATCCTGGTGCGTCTCCCTCTCCTTTTCCTGCTGGGACTCCTAAGCCTCTCTCCTGGCCACTCTTCTTCTCCATACAGTCTGCAGTATTCATCCTCCAGACCCTCCATTCATGGTCCGATGCAGTATTAACTTGCAAGATCTTGTTGAACATGTCATCCCAAGCTCTCTTCTTTCTCCTCTTTTCTGGATCAGACATTCCATGGATGTGGAGGGGGAAACTTTCAAGGCTGCAGAGGTAGCAGCTACAGAAAAAGCACACAGTGTCAGAGTAGTCACAAAGGAAATGAAACTTAAGTTTCAGAACTCCCCTCCCTTTCTCCCCTGAAGTTTTAATCAACCCATGCCACTGACACTTCTGAAGAACACCAATCACAGTACCAGCCATAGTGAATATGGTGTTCCAGATGTGAGGAAAATTAGAAGAGAATTGCTCACTTACATGAAATTATGACTATAGGAGAATGGCACTAAATACTGGCAGCGTTTTGCACGGACAACTGTGGTTTTAGCTAATATCTCAGTTTTGAGGGTAACGAAGGCTGCTGGTGTCCTTAGGCCACCAAGACTCATATCCAGCTAGCCTGTTCACTGCAATGGTGCCATCTCTAGGTTTCACCAACTGGCATGGGAAAGTGTCCTGCAATGGAAGAAATAAGCCTGCCATCCCAAGAAACCTTCTTGAGAGCAGAGTACCTCTATTGAAGTTTCACAGAGATCTCTCAGGAGGGTTCAAGAGATACCCTTGTCTACACAAAAAAAAACTGCTCTGCCTACCCTCCCCTTCCCCTGCTTAACTATACGTGGGAATCAAAAGCAGATAACTCCAATGTTCTTTGTTGTACCACTGCTTATTCTAGTACAAGTACATTACTGAAAAGTCATTAGTTGTGTCTTACTAAGTGGGAGCAACATCACTGTAATAGGAAATAAATTCATGCACTTACCCACAGTTCCTTCCCCTACGTTGGGCTTGCATATGCTTGACTGCTGCGACTGAGTGGACTGTGGTGTAGTCAAAACCTGATTCTGATTCTTGGCATAGCTGGACTCCCTGGTTGTGTATCTGCCATATTCCTCTTCCTTTTTCTCATCCACCTTCTCCTGCTCACTGTTCATGGCAGTAGTCTGTAATTTGGGCTCCTCAGAAGAATCTAAAGTGCTCTGTGGAGTGGTGGTGGGGCCTCTGGCAAATATGGCATGCAGCTCTTGTAAAAGTGGCAGATCTGAGGCTTGGCACTGGAGTGACTGTTGATCTCCTTGGCCTTCTGATAAGCCTGCTGCAGTTCCTTCACTTTCACATGGCACTGCTGCTGGTTCTTGTCATATCCTTCTGTAATCTGCAATCCCTGTGCAATCTGCTTACAGAAAGTTTCTACAGCTATGCTTGCACAGCCTCTTCTCCTCACAGGCCCAGGAGATCCAATATCTCCTGTCTATTGCAAGTCTAAGCATGTCTTCAGCATGTAGACCGCATAATCAGCTGGACAGATGCACATAACTATGGAGACCTACTAGATATTTGTCAAAATGGACAATCAGAAGGAGGCATTTCAAAGTTCCATGGGACTTAAAAGTATGTGTATAGGGGCTTTCAGTTTCTGTGACCCTGGGTAGTGATAGGGTTGCCAGGTGTAAGGTTTTGAACTGGACAGTCTGGTATTTGAGCTTTCTGTCTGGGAAACAAACTGAGAAAATTCTGGATATATAAATGTCCAGTATTTTCTAATTAAGTAAGTTTTATTATTATCATGAGTATCAGTACGTAGTTGCATACTACCAGCCAGGCAGTACGCAACTACGCAGTAGAGAGGAGGGGGGTGGGGCTGGAGTAGGATGGAATCCCCAGTGCCAGACTCACCCCTGCACCCTGCCAGGACCGTGCATGGGATGGGCAGCACCCCAGGATCTGCCTGTGCTCGGGCCAGCCCTGTTCCCTGTCAGCCAGTTCCTCTCCCCGACCCTCTCCCGGCCAGCCCCACTCCCTACCGGCTGGTTCCCCCATGGCCAGCCCCACTCCCCCCCAAGCCCCTCCCGGCCAGCCCTGCTTCCCACCAGCTGTCTCCCCCCCGATCTCCCCTGGCCAGCCCTGCTCCCCCAGACTTCCTCCGGGACTTCCTCCCCCCACACACACATCTGAGATCAAGTGTGTCCAGTATTTTTGGAATCATCTGGTAACCCTGGGTAGTGGAGCACACAACTGTGACTACTGTGATCAAAGTAAGGCACTGTGGGACAGCTGTTGGAGGATGTTAGTTTTGACATAAGTAATTAAGTATCTACATTCACACTGAGTCTACCATAGTACATTGCTCAACATCTCTTGGACAGGTGGGGTTACAATGTTGGCATGATGCAAGGGTTACAAATTTAAGTATTGACATTTGCATAACCAGGTATATGCAAGGCAGCTTATATCGATCTAACTTTGTAGTGCTGACTAGTCCTGAAGATTACATAATATGTCTCTCTCAAAAACACATTGGTACATTGAAAAAGTCATAATCCTCCTGCCCCGGTCAATCCCATTTAGCACCCTGGTCCTTGCTGGTACAAGGAAATTCAACTTTGAGCTCTGAACGTTACTAGGCTAAATTCAATTAAATATGGTGACAAATTGAGAAAGGCACTGCATTCCTACAACTCACATTGACATCAGTGGGTTTCAGGGTTGCTCAGCATAGGATATGGCCTATAACATACATTAATTTAAATCTGACAAATGACAACTGCATAAGAAAAAAGTAAAAGAGATCTAGGCCATACCACATCTCATTTTTAGTTAAATTATTACTGCTTATTTTGACTTTCACAGGAGTCCTAATCCAATGGTTACTCACATTCCTGAAAGCATTCCGTGTCTGTGCAGTATGACTGGGATTGCCTCAACTGAAATGAATACAAAGAAAGACCTCATGGTTAGGAAAGTGACCTGATCGGCTGTTCAAAAGTAAAAAGACAAATCCTTATGTGTTTGAAATTTGAACTACTAGACAGTTTGAACCTAATTCAACATAATGAATCTATACAGAATTTTAAAAATATCAGTGAATGCTGTGTTGAATATTTGAACTGAAACTATTATTTAATATTACATCAGCTTAGATCTTTGATAAGAAAGATTGTAACTGCTACATTTCTGCCTCACACCAGGTTTTTGGTATGTGAAGAATCCTAATAATTTAGGTTTCTAAATATTTATATAACTTACTTTAAAATGACTAAAATACTGTTACTTCTATTACTAATATTCCTGGCATGTTACACAAGGTTAAAATCTAAAAACAGAAATTCCTCATTTAACATTCTGGATGCGTTTCTGAAAATGTTCGTGCTAAGCGAAAACATGCTATGTGGGGTCAATTTTCCCATTAAAAGTAATGGAAAAGGTGGGGGTTGCATTTCAGGTGGTGGTGGCAAAGTCAATTTTTTGTTGGTGCTGGGTTGTCAACGCCAACATTAGATATCTAGCAACACAAGTTGCCGCAGTTTGTTAAAACACAAAGATAAACACGTGAGTGAGCGGAGGAGCACTGTGACCACGTGAATTCATCCGCTTATGCTGTTTTCACCAACTTATACTGCCATGCGAAGTAGTCCACTACTTGATTATTTTCGTGTTATTTCAGGGACGGTCGTGTTATTTGAAAAACGTTCCCTAAAAAAAATCGTGCTATTGCAAAAACGTGTTAAGTGGGCACGTGTTAAATGAGTAATTACTATACATTTTTAATAACCTGAATATACTTTGTGATTCATAATGGATGGATGCTGTTACAAACAGATTAAAATGCTACATTAAAATCCTGCATGATCATGTATTAATATGTGACCATAGTATACTAATGCATATGCACATGGAGACTCAATTAAAATTGCAGTCAACTTTAATTCTGCCATTTACTTTCCTTTGATTTTTCAACTGGATACCTTTCTTTAAATAAAGCTGGTTTGTTTGTTTGTTTTTTCTGTATACAGATTTTTAGTTTGGTAGATTTAGAAAAAGAAAAAAACGCAGAAACATTTTCTATTGTGTACAGCTATAATATCACCAGCCCCATTAACAGAGGTTGAACCCTGGCCTTTTAGTACAGCAGAACAGATTGCTACTGGACTAAATTAAATAACTGCAGCTGATGACTGTTCTCTTGCATCTGGTTCAGAGATAATAATGCCAAACATATTGAAACACTGAGTCACTGATGCATCAAGTAGCCCCTTTTTTTTTTTTTTTTTTTTTTTTTTTTACAGATAACACAACAAAAACAATAGATGTCAGGTTTGTTTTGAGAAGCAGCATGATTAAGAGAAAGGGATTTATGTCCAGCCTATTAGAGAACTGGGCTCTGTTCTTGCTTGTGCAGCCTCAGAGTGGAAAATGAGGTGTGACGGAACTATTAACGCTAATGATAAATGAGTCTTGAAATCATGTTCGTCTGGTTCCCTATTATTATTGGTGTTTGTTTCTGTTCCAGGGTTCGTGTCACATTTGCAGGATATGACCACAGAGATAAAGATACAGATACAGTAGCTTAGTTTTAGTGAACTGCAATTCAACTGAAAGGTAATCTCACTGATGTGGTGCTGGGAGAGGTATAGTGTGATGTGAGGACAGTCAGATGTTAATTCTAAAATGAGATAACATTTTATGTTTAAAGAT
The DNA here is from genome assembly GCF_052426305.1 of Pelodiscus sinensis. NCBI lineage: Eukaryota > Metazoa > Chordata > Testudines > Trionychidae > Pelodiscus > Pelodiscus sinensis. The sequence goes on from NC_143055.1 coordinate 43,541,082, forward strand.
ATAAAATATTAATGAATATTAGCTTTGTTTTTATTCATTTTCCAATGGAGAGGCCTCCATGTTCTCAAACACAAACATTCAGTTCAAGATTCACCTCTTAATCATAGGGCCTAATGCACAGCCCTCCGAAGTCCATGGAAGTCTTTCTATTGATTTTGAGCAGGCTTTGGATCAAGACCTTAAAGAGGATGCTGTCAGATAGTCTAGGTATTTAGGCTTTGTTTAAAAAGGAAGGGGCTGGGAGAGGGAGAACTTACAAATCCAAATATTAATAGGCGTGCCATTGTTATACTTTTCTTTCATTTCAGTGGGGTTTTTGTTAGGGTTTAGAGATTCCCTGTGTAATGTATGGCACTCCAATGTAGCAGCATTGTGCTAGTACTTAAGAACCAGAAAGTTAAAGCAACTAGAGCAGGGGTGACCAACCTAAGCCTGTGAAGGAGCCAGAATTCACCAATACACATTGCCAAAGAGCCACAATTCTATGTCACCATCCCTGATCATCTCCCCACCACCACGCTCAGCACATCCCGCTCATGGGCAGCCCCACCGGTCAGCGCCACCTCCTCCTTTTCCTCCTGCCCACTGTGATTAGCTCTCACTCTGTGGGAGACATTGGAGGGGGGAAGCATGGGGGTGACAGGCTCAGGGGAGAGCGTAGGAAGTGGCAGGATCCTAGGGGGAAAAGGTGGAAGGGGACAGCGCCTAGAGCAGAGCTGGGGATTGAACAATGAACACCCTCTGGCCCACTGGAAAGTTGACACCTGTAGCTCCAGCCTTGGATTTGGTATCTATGTAAGGAGCTGCATATTAACTTCTGAAGAGCCGCATGTGGCTCTGGAGCCACAGGTTAGCCACCCCTGAACTAGGGTATAATTTATTGTCCAAACTGAGTTAAAGGCAAACTGGAAACAGCAGAAAGAGTGAAGAGGAAGGTAGGGTTTCAAAATGTTCAGCTTCAGTAATCTAAAGTCTTATTGATAATACAAGTAAAATATTTTTAAACCCAATAACCTTTTTTGTTTTCTTCCAAGCACATTTTTAAAATGTACCCTTTGAAGGAAAAATAAACTCACACACCATCTAAATACACAAGAAGAATTCCTGTGGCAGTTTCGGGCTTTGGTTTATTTAAAGCAGATTTTGGAGTGTGAAGATATCAGAGAACTAAATGTGATTCCTTATCCAGCGGCTGAATTACAAGAGGTCAAACCCCACCCATTGAAATATTTAAAATGGGAATGCAAGAGCATGGAAAATGTGAAGAAGGGATAGGTATTTCTAGATCAGACGGGAAGATCCCACCCCTCCCCTCTTTCTTAAGTGAATATTTTTGGGGTTGTAAAAAACCAATATCCAATTCAGAAGACAAGAACCCCTCTGATTAGCATTTCAAGCAACTTTTTACATTTTTCCAAATGCACCTCTCTTCGTCCCAGTCCACACGGTTAATGTAGCAATGTTAAAATCCAGCTGCCACATGACACAGTTAAAGCATGGTTTCAACTTGTAAAGTAGGCAGGTCATTACCATGTTTTAAGTGTGTCCAAGAAGCATACTGAAAATCTGGATGTGTCCCACTGCTCCTATTACAATAAATATAAAGTTTTGTGAGGAGACTGTACAGTTCTTAGCACAATGAAGCCCCAAAACTTGGGCCTTTGGGTGCTACCACAATACAATAATAAAATGGTCTCAGTGACTGCTCCCTGCTATGTTTTTTTGGGTGCTACCGCAATACAATAATAAAATGGTCTCAGTGACTGCTCCCTGCTATGCATAAAACATAGCAGGGAGCAGTTACTGTATTAAAAAAATTAGATCCTCTCTTTATTTACTCCAATGTAATGTGGCTCAACTCTGCTTGGACCAGCTTCCAAGCAATGCTGCTGCCTCAGACAACAGCAGCCTTGAGAACGTTGGACTCCGTTTTGCAGTCCCTACTCCAGAAAAAAACCCTTAAATCCAGTGTTTTTGTCTCAGTAAGGACTGTGAATCATGCTAAATATGAACTATAAGAGACAAAGATTATTTAAAAACATAATGAATGTTAGAAGTATTAATAAAGCAATTTTAAAATAGCCAAGTGTTCAGTACTTAGCAAATACTGTATAATTATATTTTATTTACTCTCATGGCACTCAAGAATTTGCTAGGAATTGCCACCATACCTTATAATCTTGTATGTGAAACAATGAAATGACAAGAAAGGAAGAGGAAGGATTGGAATTACACCAGCAAGATAATACTGTAACTCCACGAAGGCTAATGTACAGCATGATGGAGTGAAGAAAGATTATTTTATTTTGGTGTGGGGTAGATTAAGTTAAATGTTTTGGTTAATTCTGAAGGATTCATGAAGGAAGTGGGTATTCAGGAAAAACTTTAACAAGAAGTTCCTTTGTGGTCCAGCTCAGGAATTTCCATGCAATTGGTTCTGATTAGAAAAAGCCCAGAGAAGGATTCAAATGAGGTATCAAGAGGAAAGAGAGCAGAAAAGGAAGAGGATGACATGGGATAAAAAAGAGACAAGGGTAAATAAATAGGGAGACAAGGACAAGTAGCTTGAACTTGATGTGGTGATGCTTTATTTGTTCGATTAATCAAGTCATATTAATACAGAACCATGACTACTACTTGGTGAAAAGCAAAATCTCTGCAGTAGGGCAATAGTTTTCTGTTGCCCGAATCCTAAACTCCTTGTTTTTTTTCAATTACGATAGAAGATGAGAACAGCATGGCATTCTTCTGATTTCAATCTGATACTTCTGGATAATGAAGTCACTGTTCTGTCAAAAGGATATATATGATTTAGTAAACAATATGATAAAGAAATTGCTGCCAATATGATAGGCCAGCACAAAGTACAAGTGCAAACCTAATCCTACCACTATCCATCAAGTTAATATTTAAAGATGCAGAAACTGACACCTACAAGCTGGGCAAGAGAAATGAGAAAGAGAGGGAAAGCATACCGATGGAATTACAATAAATTGTTTCTTAAACAACTTCCATGAGAGAAACAGGCAAAGAGAAACTAAAACACCAGACACTTCCTGTAATGGGGTGGGCCATGCTTGTGGCCTTGCCACTCCTTGCCTCAGAAGAAAATCACAGAAAAGTCCTCCAGACAAGCTAGAGTGGCTGCAGAAGGAATCAGCCAATCAGGAGCCAGGGAGACCTATAAAAAGAAGCTGCAGGCCCCAAATCAACTCTGGAGCCTTGAAGAGGTGTAGACTTTGGCTGGTTGGCTGAGGAAGCAGCAGTACTATGGAGGGATCCATGGGGAGATTTAGGATGAGACAGATGGACTGAGATACAAGCCCTGAGATAAGGGTCAAGGTCCAGTATTACGCTGTGGGAACTCACGTTAAAATATTTGGTAGTCTGATTAGCAAGGAGGCCCAGACAGATTCACCTTATCTGGGAGAAATGAAAGAGAAGGGCCGGGGTAGGAAACAGGACCCTAGGGCAGGGAGTGGGGTAGCACAGGCAGGTTTTGTGAGCTCCCTCCAAAGACAGGCTGACTTGCTGTAGCAACTGTGGGCAGCAAAGGAGGAAATAAAGGATTTTAAGTTCCAGAATGAGCAGCTGAATGAGAAAAAAAGAGTGCTTGCCAGGGGCGGACTGGAAATCAAAATAGGCCCGGAAATGGGTTGAGAACAGCCCTCCACATGACGTTACCCCTGCGTGGCCCTCCCCCCACAGACGATTCAGGGCTTACTTTGCTCTCCACTCCTCCCGCAGCCAGCCTCTCCCACCCAGGCACCGTGGCCAGATGCGCAAGTCCAGTGCCCCTGGCCGCAGAACCCCGGACCCGTGCAGAGCTCCCAGTGCCCCAGGACCAGGAGCAGCCTTCGAGCAGCTGGGTGCAGGGCTCCCAGCTTGGGGTGGCCTCCAAGGGGCTCACTGCCTGCTTCTCCTGCGGGCCGGAATGCCACCCCGCCCCCTAGAAATGTGCCGGCCCTGCTCCCAGGAGCAGCAGCCCTTCTGATGACAGCCCACTGAGAAATTCCCGGTATCCCGCCAGGCCAGTCTGCCCCTGGTGCTTGCTACGTACATTTTATGACTGTGGCACAGTTAGAGTCTTGGGCTACAGAGACCTCAGTGTCCAGGTAGCAAAGATGTGCCACTGGGCTATGATTACTCTCCAGGTAGAGAGACCCAAGAGGAAAACCCTAGGAAGCCAGGGCAAGACCTACAGGTAGAGACTATTTAAAGCAATTCTGCAGGCAGAGAAGACCGATGGAGAATCCTGGGAAATGAGGGCATGAACTGTTAAAACTTCCTTGGTGTAGTAGGCCCAGGAGATAGAATCTTGATGAAGGAGACAGAATGCCAGGAAATGCCTGACCTTCTTGTCTGAAGAGGGAGGAGTGTGATGAGGTGGATCAGGCCCTGAAGCCCCCCGATGCAGGCTTGTGGCCTTGTCATACCCTGCCACAGAAGAAAGCTATAGAAATTCTCCAGGCAAGCCAGAGTGGCTGCAGGAGGAACCAGACAATTCAGGGGCCAAGAAGGCCTAAAAAGAAGCTGCAAGCCGAGAGTCAGTTCAATGTCTCAGTAAGATTATGTCTGGCTGAGGAAATGGCAGCACCATGGAGAGTTTCATAGGGAGACTGATGGACTGAGATAGAAGCCCTGAGATAAGGGCGAGGAAGCTGTCTCCAAGAGGGGAAGCCGCGGAGACACCACTCTCTCCCAGTTGGGAACACAGTCAGAGAAACACTAAACAGAGGGCACTGAGATGGAACCCTCTTAAGAGTGTACCCTGGAAGGGGTTGTGATTCACACAGTGTGTGACTTGGCTGGAGAGCTGAATAGCTGAAAAAGCTGAAACTCAGGGAGTGCAGGCACATGCACTCAAATAGACCAGAGCACTCGTGGGAGGTGAGTTCCATCCCATTACACTTCCATGTATACTTTAAATGAGTGGCAAGATGATTATAAAATTGGAGATATGAGGACAGAGTAAAAAAATGGAGTCCAATCCATTGACAAGAAGAGAAGAGGGTGTTTGGGGACCTTTTAGGACAGAATGGTTGGATTTAAAAGCATACCTCAGAACTTAGAATCACCATCATACCCTTCACACAGGAGGAAGTGGAATGCTGGTGATTGGGAGTGGGGTGGAAACATTATCCTCATTTTATTGAAGGATAAGAAATAATATGGAGGGGACTGCAAAAGAGAAACAGTTCAGCAGCAGAGAGGAGATGGCTGTTGTGTAAATGGATGCTGCAGCCTAGATAAGGAATTGTCCCTCCCTTTATCTCTCCCCTCAGTCATACTGGTTTCCCACCCCCTACTCCACCCCAACGTCATAGCCTATATTGTTTCTTTGTTGTGTAACTTTGCTGGGAGACTAGGATGTCACCAACACCCTGCTATTGGTGAACACAGAAAGGAGTGAAGCAGCAAAGCAAGGCATCAATACAAAAGTCAGGGAAAGAAACCTTCATACCTCTCTCTATTCAAGCTGAACCTAGTAGGAATTCCACAATGCCTCTGGTTGCCTGGAATAATATAATAAATCAGGGAACAGGAAGGATGTATAATAAGGGTGTTACGGAACAGAATTTCTCTGAAAACTTTATACAACAAAAGCAAACCTTGAGAGATAACTAACAGACTTATGTCTAACACATGAACAAAGAAAAACCATTTTTTTGGACCAAACAATGTAAAGGCTCTATTCTGTAAAGTGACCCACATAGGCTAACACCTACCGCTCCACAGGGTCTTTCCAGGCAGATGGTTTCAAAGGATCAAAACCTTAATGACTCATGGTTTACTGATTAGTCAGTTGGTGGCACTAGAGTTACAGTATGATTTCTTTTATCAGTAAAAGGAAAAGAGGCAGATATAAAGAGTCAAATTATCAAAAACTATCCAGCCACCACATAACATTCAGATTGTAACTACAACTAGGAAACAGAGTTACTTAAAATGTCAGTATACAATCAATAACCTCTTTACTACTCTGAATAAAAAGGTCAAACAATGTAAGCACACTTAATGAGTGATGACAGAAATAACTATTAGTAGTTAATCAGCATAGTGCAAGGCTCAGAACTGGAGATGGATAGCAGTCTTAAACTTTCAAATTAGCCCCCTTATGAGAAAAGTAGTCTCCCTGAGATAGATACGGGTATACTTAACTTTTACCTGCCTAGAAATTTGCCACCACGTGGATGGTTTGATTTAGAATTGGACTTGTTCAGATGCATTCTGCTCGGTTTAGATATCACTTAACTACCACTGTTTTCATGAAACATTTCATGGGCTCAATCCTGCAAGATGTCAAAACTCTTAATCCCACTGAACTAAAGAGAACGGTTAGTCAATGCGCCCTTGTGGCTCACACTGCCTTCGGAGGGTCACCAGGACCCCAATCCTATAAATCACAGATGGCTCATGACCTCCTGTCTGTGAATTTTAGGTGCACCTGAGGCCTAAAATTCATGTTGATTTACCTACATTGTTTAGGGCTGTGAATAATTTCACACCTTGCCTGACTGAGATCAGCCTAACCCCCACCATAGACACACCTAGGTTGATGGAAGAATTCTATCCTTTCAAGGGGATGGATTTACTAAAGCTATGGAAAAAATTACTTCCATCACTTCATTATAGTGCTGCAGTGGCACTGCCACAGCTGTGCCACTGCAGCACTTGCAACACAGACAGAGCCTGAGATTGCTTATTAGTGTGTGTGGGGAATGATTCTTCTGAGCCGCCTAGAAGAGCTTAGAAGAGGTTGACGGTCCCTAAAGAGCCTAAGGCACAGCAAGAATCAAGCCATAAGGTCTTCTAAGACTTGTAGGGTGGTTTGACAAGCTTCCTAAACATCGCAGGAGGCGAGAAGCTCCAGTAAGTCCACAAAAAAGGAAAGGAAAATGCTTCCTTATTTTTTCTTCAACTTCCCTCAATCTCTGATCTCCTTCTAATGAGTACAAATAGGAATATCCCTTTTTTCAGATCCTGGCCTCTGCTCTGTCCCATTTGCACCAGTGCAAAGCCAACTTAAAGAGAGCTTTTGGATATGGTAATCCTTGAGTAGCATAAAGTCCACACAGCTGACCCTACATTCCCTGCTCTAAGCCCCCTTTGCATAGGTAGTGTGATGGGAGCAAGTCAGCACACAAGGGTGTGCTCTATCTATCCTGCCAGAACAGCCCCATAGGGATGATGTAGGCCAGCACAAGTTACAGCAACTCTGAGGATCACTTCCTTCTCTGCCTCACCTTTCCAAAAATGGAGATAATGATACTTACCTGTTTTGTAAAGCATTTTCCAAAGCATTTCTAATGATGGAAAGCACAGTATAAGAAGAAGTTGTTCACCTTGTGCAGTAATGATGGTTCTTCGAGATGTGTGTCCCTAGGGGTGCTCCACACAGGTAGTGGTGTGCCCTTGCACCAGCTATCAGAAATTTTTACCTTAAAAGAACCTTCCCACGCTGCCATCTTGTGCTGTTTTGTCTGTTAGCTGCACACATGCACAAATTCCTCCATTCCTTTTCCACCAAGAAATCCCTTAACGGACTCCAAAGGGGGGGGAGTGGAGCACCCACAGGGGAACACCTCTCAAAGAACCATTGTTACTGCACAAGGTGAGTAACTTCTTCTCCTCTGAGTGGTGCCCCTATGGGTGCTCCACTCAAGTGACTATATAGCAGTACCTGTGTTAGGCAGAGGTGGGCTTTGCAGTCGTGTCCAAGAGGTGGCAAGGACAGTGGTGCCCACGGAGGTAGATGGAATTGGTGGTCCCTGTTGAAATGCATAGTGCTGTGGAAAGGTATGATGGGAGGACCAGGTAGCCACCCTGCAAATTCAACAAGGGGCACACTGTGAAGAAAGGTGGTAGATGCTGCCAATGCTCGTGTTGAATGAGCAGTGGTCCCTGGGAGGGGGTGGGACTTACTGCATAGCTTGTAGCAGGTGTGTATACAAGCAGATATCCATTTTGATATCCGCTGAGTGGAGACAGCTGCTCCCTTGGAGGGACCGAAGATAAATATAAAAAGTCTATTAGACATTTGAAAATGTTTTGTTCTGTCCAAATAGAACACCACAGCTCAACATACATCCAAGGAGTGCAGGATTGAGTCCCTAATGGAGTGATGATGCTTTGGATAGAATGTGGGTAAATATATGGGTTCATTAATATGAATCCTTCAGCAGGGATTTTGGATGTGGACGTAAAGTAATTTTGTCCTTTGAGAAGACTGCATAAGGCAGGTCTGCCATCAGGGCTGCAATCTTTCCTAGTCATCTGGCCGATATGATTGAAACAAAAAATTCTACTTTCATAGCCAGGGGCGGACTGGCAATCAAAATAGGCCCGGGAAATGGGTTAAGAATGGCCCACTTTTTCACGTCAAAGAATTTTTAAAAAATTTACTCTTTGACCCCCATTAGCCACATCCCTGTTAACCACGCCCCCGACCTCCATTAGCCACACCCTGACTCCCATTAGCCAGGCCTCTGGAGGTAACACTCTCGGGGCAAGATGGACACATGACCAGAAGTAAAAGGTGTCATGTGACCCCCTCTAAGGACTTTTCCCACCATCCTTCTACCAATAGGGATTAGTTTGGCCCCCACCAAACTCCCCTCATGCAACTATTCTGCAGTTGCAATAATCCAATGTGTGTGACATTAACTCGGGAGCGGAGAGGCTGGGGGAAGTGCTCCCTCTAAGAGTTTCCTCCCATGAGCAGAATGAATTTTGTGTTGTGCATCAGTACTGTGTTCATGTGGCTTGTTTGGATGTGCCACTGTGGCACCCAAGTTATTAATAAATATCTTATAAACCTCGACCTTTTCCCTAAGCTGCCATGTCTCCTCCCCTTTCTCCATCAGCTCTCCTGGTGCCTGCTGCCCCCTAACGCCTCACCCTCCTCTGCTGTCCTGACTCCTGCCCTCCTCACTGCCCTCAGCCCTCCTGAGACCTCCCCCCTCCACCAGCCCTTCTCTCCCACCTGTGCCCTTTCCTCCAGTAGCCCCACTCTGATCATGTGAGCTACCCCTCCTCACCCCCTCTCTTAACACCTCCCTCTACACACTGGCCCTGCCTCTCTCCTCTGGTGCTGGTCCCTCCCCTGCAGGTGTCTGCCCTTCTGCTTCACCCCCAGAATCCCCTGGCACCTGCACCTTCCCTTACCCCTGCACCCTCCTGGTGCCTCCCCCTTCCCTCACTGTCCCTGCTCCCTTTGCCCTCTTTTTCCCTGATGCCCACCCGCTCACCACTCTCTGCCCCATCCCCCTCCTGCCCCTGTGCCCTCACACATGACTTGCTCCATCCCCACCTTCCTCATGCCCACCCCTTCTTTCAAGCCTTATCCCAGCACCTCCCCCTCCAGCCCCCAATGCCCTTTCCCTCTCCTCTCCCAGCATCACCCTGTCCCGCCTCCCACTGACACCTCCCCTCCTGCCCTTTTCCTCAGTCTCCTCTTGGCCCCCTGGCATTTGTCTTTCTCCTCCACCCTGTCCCTTGGTGCCTTCCCCTTTCTTCTCCTGACCTGCCCCCCTCCCCTCAGCACAAGCCCCTTCCTCTCCCACCCCTTCTCCCTATTCCCCCCCCCCACCTACCTTCTGCCTTCCAGTTTGTGGGGCTAGAGTCTGTGATCGGGCCCCAGCTGCTTCCGGGGCTCCAGACCACGTGCTGGGCCACGCGGTGCAACTCTGGGTCAAGTGCTTTTAAAGTCCTGGGCCGTGACGTTATGCCATACCCAGGCGTCTCCCCTCTCACCTGTTGTGCGGCATTTGAGCACACCGCGCATGCTCTCCCTCGGCTCCACCGTGCTGTGAACACTGCCGGCGCGCGGCGCCAGGGAATTTAAAGTGCAGGGCTGTGGCACCCCATCACAATCCCCTGCCTCCTCCAGCAGCCGCCAGCCGGCCCTTTGGCAGGCCCTTCGGAGGACGGCCCACTGGGAAATTACTGGTGTCCCGCCAGGCCAGTCCACCCCTGTTCATAGCCATGTGGTGGAAAGAGTTGATCACTAGGGGTACTCTAGACTATAAGCCTCTTTTGAAAGAGAGCGCCTAGACTACAGCCAGTACTTTCAAAAAAGAGAGCACCCAGGCAATCTGGATGCTCTTTAGAAAAAGCACAGTTCACGTTCAATAGCGCCTTTTTTGAAGAGCACTTTCGAAAAAAGGCATTATTCCTTGTAAAATAAGGATTTCTGTGATTGAAAAAACTGCCACGTTCTTTCAATTTACTTTTGAAAGAACGCAACGGTAATCTAGACGCAGGGAAAGTTTTTTTGAAAAAAACCCTGTATTCTAGACATACCCTAGAGGTTCAAAGGGAGGTCTTGTCAAGTTATTCAGAACAAGCAGTAGCTCCCATGGTGGTACTGGCAGACATAGATCGGGAAGCATCTTACATAGGCTAGAAAGAAAGATTTTCATAGTAGGGTGAGCGGAAGTGCCATCCTCTAGGACTAGGTCATGAAAGACTGTGATGGCTGGTAGGTGAACTTTTATGGAGTTGATGGACAGCCCTGCCTCACTAAGGCCCATGAGATATTAGAGGACTGAAGGTATAGCAGAAGTGTTAGGCTGTAATTAACGCTGTTGGCACCATTCCTAGAATTGTCATCATTTATTCTGGTAACTGTATCACGTAGAAGGGCGACGGCTATTCAACTGGACCTGCTTTACAGTTTCAGAACAGGTAAGTTCCTCGGGTTGGAACCATGAAGGCACCATGCAGTGAGCCTGAACGCTTGGGGATTGGGATGGCAGAGTCGTCCCTGCTATTGGGACAGAAGGTTGGAAATGATTGGGAGAGGTATTGGTTCATGGCTCGAGGTGCGCTGCAGGTAAGGGAACCATGGTTGCCTGGGCCAGGATGGGGTGATCAGGATTACTGCTGCATGATCTGTGCGTATTTTGTGAATTCCCTGGAAACCAGGAGAATTTGTGGGAAGGCCTATAGAAGTGGAGCTATCCATGGTAGGAGAAACACATCTCCCCGTGAATTCCTGCCCTGCCCTGCCCTGCCCTACTCTGGAGCAGAAATATAGGGATTTGCAGTTGGCTCTGGTGGCAAAGAGATCTATTGTTGGGAACCCTCACCGATGAAATATCTGATGGAAGTTCGTGGGATTGAGCTCCCATTCTTATGGCCTCTGATAAGGCATGTATTGCCTCCTTTTGTTGAGTGGAGTATACATCTCGGCTGTGTCTACACTGGGCCACTTATTCCGGAAAATCAGCCGCTTTTCCAGAATAAGCTGCGAGCTGTCTACACTGGCCCTTGAATTTCCGGAAAAGCAATGACACTCTACTGTACAAAATCAGCCGCTATTCCGGAAAAACTATTCTGCTCCCGCTCCGGCATAAGTCCTTATTCCGGAACACTGTTCCGGAAAAGGGCCAGTGTAGACAGCCCAGTAGTCTTTTCCAGAAAAAAGCCCCGATCGCGAAAATGGCGATCGGGGCTCTTTTCCGGAAAAGCGCGTCTACATTGGCCACAGATGCTTTTCCGGAAAAAGGGCTTTTCCGGAAAAGCAGCCTGCCAATGTAGACACTCCTTTTCCGGAAAAACTGAAAATGGAATAGTTTTAAGCAGTTCCGGAAATTCATGCCAGTGTAGACACAGCCCTCCAGTGTGCGAAGGATTGTGTGGGACTTCTCATTGAATGGAGGACCTTGTCTGTCTTGTCTGCAAACAAATGAATTCTATCAAAGGGTAGGTCCTCTACACTAGTTTGCAGCTCACACAGAATTCCCAAAGATTGTAGCCAGGAAGTACAGTGCATCACAATGGCTGTGGCTGTCATCCTGGCAGCTGTATCTGCTGCGTCCATTTAGACCTATAGGGTGGTTTGGATAACAGACTGGCCCTCCTGCATGATGGATTGGAACTGTGGCCTTCTTTGCTCCATTAGGTCATTCATAGGCTCCTGACACCTTGGACAATTTGCATGATCATGGTTTGCAAGGAGGGCTATATAATTTGAAATTTGGAACTGCAAGGTCACTGAGGAATAGACCTTTTGTCTGAACAGGTCTAATCTCTTATGCTCCTTATCTTGTGAAGTAGATCTAAATTGTGGTTGTCTCGACCAATGGTGGTCTGCATCCACAACCAGTGAATGTGGTTGTGGATGGGAAAAAAGTAAGTCTATCCCTTTAGCTGGTATGAAATATTTCCTATCTGCCCTTCTATCAGTAGGTGGAGATAGAAGCTGATGTTTGCCATATGGTCTCAGAGGGCTCCAATATGGCCTATAGGTCATACGTTGATAGGTAAAGCAATTTTTGAGGAAGATGAGGGTTGCAATACTTGTAGCAGCTCGTGCTGGCTTTTTTGCACTTCCTGAAATATGATGTCTTGCAAATTTGCAACCCTTTTGAACAATTCCTGGAATTGTTTCAGGTCGTCTGCCGGTGGAGAAGAGGAAGGGGAGATCACCTCATCAGGGGACGATGATGAACAGGCAGCTGGGTATGGGTCGTCCATGTCAGACTGAGGTAGGTCATTATCCTCTTCCATAGGGTCTGGCTGTGTGTCTGCAGAATATGACTGTGGTGGTTGAGTTGGTGATGAACGAGTTATTGTCAGTAGTAAATGAGTTACTCTATGAGCTGGAGTAGAGAGTTCTGTATCCTGTCGATGGTGGCATTGTGGTGGCTGTGACTGGCATTGAGCCCATAGGTCCCAGGGGGGCCACTGTGGATGGTAGGGCTGAGGTGGGAATGGCCACAGGTGGTTAAATCAAGGGTACTGAAATCAATCTTGGGAGGACCTTTGCTTGGTTGAACACCACAATGCCACGGAATAAGTGGGAGAAGAGTGTTACGATGAGAACCTGCTCCCATGCTTGGTGCCAGGGTCAGTACCAGGAGAGGATGGTGTGGGTAAAAAGGAGATTACCTCAGATCGGTGTCAATGTAGGTTATTTGGATTATTTTCCCTAAGCAGGGTGAGTGTGGTGGTTATTCAGCAGTCTGTTCTGGTGGTGGCGCTGATGGCACCTGTGCTGCCCAGTGCTGGGATTCAGACCTCTTATGAGTCTTGCTCACTGTAGTCTCCAGTGCTGGAGTACACTGCAAAGGAACAGCTTGAGTCAGTGCCACCATCTCCATCAGTGCCAGCGATTGGTGCCAGGCGGGCCCCTATGCCAATCAGTACAGAGTTGTTCCATTTATGCTTTGGTCGGTCTCTGCTGTCTTTGTTGGTGCCACTTTGTGCTTCTCAGCAGTGCCAGATGTAGATGGAAATGGCTAATGGGTGCAGGGTGTTATCAAAACCGCCGGCAGTGACCATGTCAGTGATGAATGGGCTCTTTTCCTCAGAGTTGAGGGTTCTGCTGACACTGATTTCTTTGGATCTGGTAGTTGGAGAGACTTCTCCTGTAATAAATTCTTTAGCCTCATCTCCCTATCTCTTCTGGCTCTCATCGTCATACTTTGGCAGTGCTAGCATTTCTGCACCACATGGCCTTCACCCAGACACCTTATGTGGGAGGTGTGCCTGTCCGAAATGGGCACGGGGTCCCTGCAAGAGTCACTGTTAAACCTCATTCTACGAGGAGTAACAGTTAATTCCAACTAAGGGGTATATCTCGGAATCCCGCTTCTCTGCCGCGTGTAGATGCAGGCAGTTACTTCGGGCTAGTCAGTTTCCAAAATGGCGACTGGCCGGGATTATGCTAATCAAGCACGGGATATTTAAATCCCGCGTTTCATTAGCAATTTCAGTCACCCTCATTAGCCTCTCTAGTTCAAACTAGAGGGGTAGTGTAGATGTACCCTAAGATATTATTTGGCCATAGAATTTTCTCCATCGTCAGAAGAATAAATTCCATTATCTATCACTTTTGCAAAACAGACAAGAACAAAATAGATTTTTTTTAAATTCAGCGAACAGGGGATGAAAATGTAATTGTAGCCCTCTGTGTATAAAAACATCTAATAATTATAAATACTGGTATTAGCTCATTGGTTGACTGGCTTGACATTTCATCACTTGATTCAATTCACGTTGGAACATCTACTGAAAGCATGGTTCATGATGGTAAAAGACGAGCGAAACACAGTAATTTTAAGTTGCTACTGACTACTAAATGTATTTAGGCTGATTGGATTTTAGACGTGTCATTTTCCATTAATTTTGTAGGGTTGATATTTACTCTCAAAAAATATAATAAGGTAAGAAGCATTGCTCCTTAAGGTTTACTTTGCAAGGTATCTTTAGTCTGCAACACAGCAAGCAGGTACATTAACTTGATCAGAAACACCTACTGATATTTAAATGGAACTACCATAAGACTCTCCACTTCCCAAGTCTTAAAGCATTTAATTATGCTTTTGAATTGAATGTAGAGCACAATATCAAAGCACAAAAGACTCTCCTAGGTGGTAAGAGTGGAACATCTATGTACTGACACCCTACTCCCCCCAGTTCTCCCTAGACTCAAAAGTGATATGTAGAAACTACTACAGAACTTATAGTGCAAGAAGTTATAATGAAACTTGTACAAGACATCTGCTGGAAAAACTCTTACCTTAAGAGATCATCTCCAGGTATTCCAAATGCGATTAATGTTTAGAAAAGAGAAAACTAAGAAGGGACATGCTATCAGCTTTCAAGTACCTGAAAGGGTGCCACAAGGAGGAGGGAGAAAAATTATTCTCAACTTCTGATAATAGGACAAGAAGCAATGGGCTTAAATTGCAGCAAGGGAGGTTTAGGTTGGACATCAGGAAAAACTTCCTAACTGTCAGGGTGGTTAAACACTGGAATAAATTGCCTAGGGAGAGGTTGTGGAATCTCCATCATTGGAGATATTTAAGAGCAGGTTGGATAGACATGTATCAGGGTTGATTTAGACAGTGCTTGGTCCTGCCATGAGGGCAGGGGACTGGACTTGATCTCTTGAGGTCCCTTCCAGTTCTAGTATTCTATTATTCTATTAATGTAATTCTGATCCATGAGGGAAGCAGGGTCCTCATGTTAGCCTCACCAGATTGATCAGCCTTCTCATTGCATGTTCATGTGAGCAAATGCATTCACAGGGATCGAATCCACCTTCTGCCATGATTATCCAGAGAAACCAAAATTCGTCTGAACACCTAGAAAGAACAATAAAAAGGACAATCAACTCTTTTTCAATTGACCTTATTATACAGAGATTAACACATCAAATTTCAATTAATTTAGTCTAAGGGGGAAAACAAAACACAGTAATCTAATCATTCCTTTTGAGTATGTCTACATTGCATTCCTCTTTCAAAAGAGGAATGCAAATGCAGCCGAGTGAAATGGAAAATGAAGCACAGATTTGAATTTCCCGTGCTTCATTTGCATAATAGTGTCCAGCCACTATTTCAAAATACCCTATTTTGAGATAAAAAATGCTGTGTAGACACTGTTATTTTGAGAAAAAAAAACTTCTTTCGAAATAACCCTTAAACCTCATTTTATAAGGAATAAGGGTTATTTCGAAAGAAGGATTTTTTCTCAAAATAACCACGTCTACACAGCATTTTTCTCGAAATAGGGTATTTCGAAATAGCGGCAGGACGCAATTATGCAAATGAAGCGCAGGAAATTCAAATCCACCCTTCATTTGCAATTTCTCTCAGCTGCATTTGCATTCCTCTCTTGAAAGAGGAATGCAATGTAGACATACTCTTGGGCAGGATGAAAAGGAGAAAACTGGCATGTTTTATTACTTAACAAATCAAAAAGTAGAGTAGGTAGCCGGTACTGGGTGGTTTGTTTTAAAGGGTGTCCGATATGCTCTACCTCAGACATCCAAACAATTTTAACTAAGTTTTGTGTGCCATCTGGATTTCCCACAGGCCAGTATGAAAGATCCCTTCACAGACAAAACTACAAAGGTAAAATCTGCTCTCTGATCTGCACAGTCAGTCTGTTACCTACAAATTTTCTATTTATTAAATGTTCCATATTCATTCCACTATATTAGCGGGAGTTCCTTGCGAGAAAATAAATAGTCTAAATTTAAAATGTGCTAAAGTTTCCACAACTCCTATTGGAAGAGAGTGGGGCAGAAATAAAGGACAAAAAACAGTTACGATTAAAACAAAAAAGATGAGTTCTACATTTGAACTGAAAAGCAAAAACAAAATACTTTACATTTCCATCCAATCATTTTGGGGTCTGAAAATCTTATACTGTTGTAGAAGGTAAATATATTAAAGAAACTCTCTCTGTTAAATCAGTAGTGTCAGAAGTCAATCATAACTAATGGCTTGTTTCAGAAAAATGTCAAGAAAGGGTGTGTCTACACTGCACCATTATTCCGGAATAACAGTAGTTATTCCGGAAAAACAATACTAGCGTCCACATAGCAATTGTGTTATTTCAAAAGAAAATCAAAATAACGGAGGGCTTTTTCCACCACTGGTAAGCTTCATTCCATGAGGAATAACACCTCTTCTGAAAAAGCTATTTGGGAAGCAGGTGTATGTGGACACTCCACTGTTGCTATGTTGAAAAAATAGCTCCTCATCAGGGCCATTCTAAATTATTAATCCCCAGTGCCTCCTGGGGCTCTAAATCAAGATAGCGCATCCACATTAAGGGAGCCTGCCTCGGACTAATTTTGAAGCTTACCTGTAGTGTGGAAGCTCTATTTCGAATAAGCTATTCCAGAAGATATCTTCCAGAATAGCCTTTTTCTGAAATAAGCTTGCAGGGTAGACGTAGCCAAAGACACTGCATTCCAAAAAGGTCATGCCACATGTAGGTGCTCCAGAAGGAGCCATGCCATACCTTGAGGTCCCAGAATAGGTTTGAAAACAATATAGTTCAAATTAGAACCGGACAAATTTCAGTACTGTCATACTATTGAAAGACTTCACTAGAAGGGGAGATTAAAAAAAACAACAACATAAGGGTGTCTACACAGCACCCTAAATTTGAAAGAAGATATGCAATTTGCACTGCACAAATTGCATATCTTATTTTGAATGTATTTAAAAATAACGTATTTTGAAATTTGGCGTGTCTTACACAGCACCATATTTTGAAATAAAGCGCTATTTCAAGCCATCTCTTACCCCTCATGCAATGAGATTTACCAGGATGGTGAAATAGCGTGCCTGTTATTTTGAAAAATATTTTGAAATAACAGGCAGCTTGTGTAGATGTGGGGTAGCTATTTTGGGATACCTCTGGTATCCTGAAATAGCTGTGCAGTGTAGACATATCCTAAGAGATTTGGGAGCACAATTCTCCTTGAAAATTGGAGCTATCTGTACTCCTAAATCCCTTATTAGATAATCTCGGAGAAAATTTTATAAATTAACATTCTAGTATGTGCAAGGAATAAAAATTAAACCCTGTAACTCATTTACTATGGGGAGATTCAATGAGCCTTGCCACCTAATGGAAACAGGCAGAGGGAGGGTGGAGAAGGATGTAGTTGGAGCTATTTTAAGAAAAGAGCCTTACACACTAATTTTAGATCAAAGAAGAAGGTCATACAGCTAATGATACTGATACAGAGTTTAAAGAAATTATAATAGGAAACAGTGGGGAATCCATTCTAATTTATTCACTGGTTAAAACCAATTCTCCACCATTGGCTCTACACTCTTGTGGCTTTACAAGTGCATCATTTATCAATCTTCTTCTCAGTGGTTTAATTAATGACAAAAATGGGTAGCAGATTGCCTGTAGTTTCCATTCCTGCAGTCAGATCAGAAATGCTTCCTCTCTACTGACACAAATGAAGAATCTTCAGATCAGTTCTGCAGTAGATGGTCAAAACTGGTATTATCATGGCTAGATTCAGCTTGGTTTGTGCTGGCCATGAAGGGCCCCGAGGTGAGACAGTTATCATATTTGGAGGCTGCAGAAGCAGAAAGCAGCTGCAACCTTTCCTCTGGCAGTTGGGCACCGTCACAGTCCCATATGAGTAGTATTAGCCTACAAGTTGTCAGCCATGTACATGGGTAGCAGAACATGTGCTAATTCAGCACATTTGCTCACCAGTCTCTCCCATCTAGACTAGGCTCCTGGAAGCATATAATGCAACTGTATATCTTGGCTCTATTGTGTGTTCTTAGGCCACAGGTGATATCAAAATCTTGTTACAGAATTGCCCAATATAGTTTCCATTTACCTCACACTAATCAAAATGGCTTTATCTTACGTCAGTTCCTACCCATCCCTACCCAGTTCTGTCATATATCCCTCTCTACTGAGTCACAGCAACTCTGCCTTTTGTAAATACAGCTTCTTAATAAATCCGCCAAGGAATGAGAGGGAAAAGGGTTGTGCCCTTTTTGCTTCCTTATGTTGTATAGAGGCAGCTTTTATTATATTCTTTCCAGAAAGGTTTTTTCTATCTGCATGCTTCCTCCTCCCCATTTTAGATATCCAGTTCTTTCTCTTCTTTGTTCTTCCTAGATGACTTTTTGCATAATTTACAAATTAGAATTATGGCATCACAGATATCAAGCAAATAGAACCTAGTTATTTGACAGAAGAGTTATTTTTATTCTGTTTAAAATTCTTTGTTTTTGTTTTTCCTTGTTATCATTACCTACTATTTAACTCAAATACTAGATAAGTAATTGGAAGTATGCTTGGTAAGGATTTCACATACTCTGTCACTTTAATGAAGCTCTGAGGCAGTATACAAGTTGTAGACTTCCTACAAGTACTCCTTCAGAA
This sequence comes from Pelodiscus sinensis, assembly GCF_052426305.1. Classification (NCBI taxonomy): domain Eukaryota; kingdom Metazoa; phylum Chordata; order Testudines; family Trionychidae; genus Pelodiscus; species Pelodiscus sinensis. Next base: position 43,559,757 of record NC_143055.1, read on the forward strand.
TCAGTGAAAAATGACACATAGTTGAGTGATATAAGGTCAAAACAAGCATACTGAAAGAAGACTGAAAAATATTTTTTAAAAGTAATATTAGAAAAGAGAACAAGGAACAACAAAGAAATCAACCTTTTGCAGCCTACCTTAAGAGGCATCAAATACAAGCTCAAATTGGATTAAAAAGAGCCATTTAAAGAGTTGCTTGCTAAAAAGGTAGTAACTCTTGTTTCAAATCCCAGGAGAGAAAGGACTCAGCAACATACAGAACATTTAACAGAGTAATGGGATTCCATAGTTTTAGGGACTTTCTATACAGCAAATGTTATTGCATTGCAGAGTATTGTTATTATACTATCTCTCAGCAATCTTATAACATCTGATATACACAATTTCATGAATAGATGGGATCAAACTGTTACATACACATAACACAATACTTTAAAACTACAGTTCTGCAGTGTAGGCAGGACATTAGACAAATAATAAAATAATAATTACTAAAATTGAAAAGTAATGCTGTAGAGCTGAGAGTATTATAGTTCTGAGAGCAAAATGGAGCTATCTTCAATTATCTGAGCCAGCTGTGAAAAGCCACCATTATCTCCAGACTTGAGATTATAGGAAGAAATTATATATTGAAGCATATTTCTAGTTTTTTTGTGATTTAACAATAAGCATTCTCATCTATCACATTAATTGTTGTGAATGGATGTTTTCTCTTTCATTATCTCAGCCAATAACAGTCCAGCTGTGAATTACACTTTATATATCTCACTATCAATAAAACAATTTGTGTGAACATAAGCTGATTGATTCTTTCTCTCTACATATGGAATCTTCTCTTCCTTAATTAATTCTTAGCTTTAGCAACAACTATATATTCTTTGCCAGCTCAGCGATAAGTCTCCTGAGTAAACAGATTACAGCTGGCAAGCAGTGGGAGACAAAATACACTGTTTCCATTGCAGAAAAATCATCTTGCTTATTACAAGAGTGAACTCCTTTCTGTGCCAAAGCAAGCAGGAAGTTCTGTACATTCTCCATATGCTATAAGCCCTCAGGTGTGGTCCAGGATTCTAGTGATTAGTACTAATGGTAAAAGGTCAGCATGCATATATTTACAGGGCCCTGCCTGTATTCAAAATTTCTATTTGCAACTAATCCACAAAAATTATCTGCAGCAATCCATGGATATAAAGCAGATATCCACCATTGCGGGGCCCTACAAATGTATTTGGGAAGAAAATATAATTTTAAAAAATGTTAAAATGTATGGGTTTTTTTTAAACCACTGTGAATAGGATTGATAGCAGTTACATATATACCTATACAGACAGTACAGATATTAAAAGGGAGCAAACCCAGTTCCTCCAGGACCAAAAATGTCCATCTCCACCCCAACCTACAGCAGTAATTACACTAACTTTGAGGAAATTGCCGGCTCTTCTCATTTCTAGTGTCTGCCACTACAGCAAGATATGATCAGACCTCCTCTAGGCCAGTGTAAGACAATGATTTTATATTTCCAGCATAGGGAACTGTTCTGTTACTTGTCAATTTGTGTTGCCATTTTACTGCTACTTTCAGGCTAGAAGTTACGTCGTAGACATAGCTCTAGACACAGTACACTTGTTCAAGCTGCCTCCTCTCCCCCTGCGGGGGGAGCATAACCACCTGCTGCTCCATTAGGAAGGCCGGATAAGAGATGCCCTGAAGGGAGGAGGTGGGGTGGGTTCTGCAGAGGCCTATGGGTTAGGGCTGGGGTTTAGGCAGCTAGACCAGTTCTATCTGGTGGGCTTGGATTGAAGTGCAGGAGTTGAGACTTATTACCAAGACGCTTCAGGAGATGGGTACCAAGGTCATACTGGACCAGGGTCAAAGGCAGGAGTCAAGAGCAAGATGGGGCAAGGGATGATGCCTTTAGCAGTAGCAAGCCAGATGCCTATCCCTGCAGCAACTTCCTGGTTTAAATAGTTGGTGTGCAACTATTAAGTGGCTGCAGAATTCTGTAGCTCTGACCTCTTCTGGCAGTAATTCTTGAGATGTCTACCACTCTAATAATTGTAGAGTGGCTGCTACATCTAGCTCCTTAGTGGTTACATGAAGGCTTAAGTTGCCACAACCCTCCAACTCTGGGCTATAGACTCACAGACCTTTATGCCACTATGCTGTGAAGGAATATTGGAGTTTTTCCATAGTGCTTTAAACCTTTTTGATCTATACAAATTTGTTCTTATCAGTGTTAACATTAGATCTACGTGTCTAGTCTTTACACGCAAATGCTACTGTCGATTTGTATAGGAAGAATGAAGACTGCGCTCCTAATCTTCTCCATGCTATTTTGTTTCAAACAGCAGCAATATTTAAAAGCACTTGTCAAAATGCTATAACAAATCATTTAATTAATTTTTAAAGCCGTGTCAATAAAAGCCACTGTACAAATGAAGTCATTTAAAGACAAAGGAAAAACTTTTATAGCTGTTTTGAAAACTTTTTACGAGATAAAACTGACAAGCTATGTGTGAAGCATTCTGAGACTTTACTTTTATCCTGAGGAGAATAGACTCAGAATTCAGTTGAATCCCTCAGCCAAGTTCCCTATTCTTCCATAACTGCCCATAAAATCCTTTTTGCCATATACAGGGGGGTTCTTTCTTTCAAGTCTTTCTCCTCCTTTCCCTCCTCCCCCCGCCCCCGTCCCCCATAGCCTGCTCTGAACCTGTCTTCATGTTTAGGTCTTCCCTTTAAACACACAACCCTTCCTGCAAACATTCCCTTCCTGGCATCTTTTAAGTCCTAACTCTCTTGACCCAAAAAGAGTTGGGGTGGGAGTGTCACAAGGTCATTATAGGAGCGGGTTGCAGTACTGCTACCCTTACTTTAGTGCTGCTGTTGGCAGTAATGCTGCCTTCAGAGCTAAGCAGTTTTGGAGAGTGGCAGAACCACCGCTAGCAGCCATGTAGAAGTAAGGGTGGCATGGTATGTTACTGCCATCCTTACTTCTACACTGCTGCTGGTGGAAAGCTGCCCGCAGAACTGAGCACCCAAGCAGCAGCCACTGCACTCCGGCCATCCAGCTCTGAAGTCACTGCAGAAATAAAGATGGCAATACTGTGAAATCTCTAAAATAACCTTGTGGTGACCCCATAACTCCTGTTTGGATCAGGACCCCCCCCAATTAGAGAAACAGTGGTCTCTAGGCTTGCCAGATGCTTTCACCAAAAATCCCGAACATGGCAGGAAAGAAACTTGGTTGAGCAAAAAAAATCCCCAAAACAGAACAAAAAACAAACAAAAAAACACAGGAGACGAAAGTTGTTGAGCAAAAAAAAAAAAAGGTCACTGCACCTTTAAGAATCCCCTCATTCTTTGCTTCCCCATGCCAGACACGACAGAGAAGAATGTCCCTACCGGCCTTCCATCCAAGAAAAACAGAAAATACTGTACATCTTATGTGTCCGGTATTTTCTGTTTTGTTTTTTTTACCAGACAGAGGCCAGAAATAATGGACTGTCCGGGTGAAAACCGAACACCTGGCAATCCTAGTGGTCTCTCCCATGATATCTGTACAATATAAAGTAAAAGCACACAAGTCTAGATTTCAAGGAAGCAGACCAGTTTTCATGGGGGATGACATGTTTTTCATGGCTGTGAATTTGGTAGGGACCTGAATATGAGGGTCTTGGGCAAAGTCCACTTCCGAATACAAATATTTTCCAGAAAAAACATGTGCAACAAAACAAAGTTAGGAAATGTCAGCAAAAAGATGAATGGCTCTATGAGTCTAATGTATTTGGAAATCTCCATCTCCCCCCTTCCTTCTTACATCATCACTTGTTATGAAAAGTACAAGTTCATAAATTCATGAAAATTGAAGCCAGAATAGAACATGATGATTATTTAGGCTGTCTCCTGCATAATCCACTGAATTTCACCAAGGCTATGTCTACACTGGCGCGATCTTGTGCCAGAAGTATGCAAATGAGGCTAAGTGTGGAATTATCGCCGAACCTCATTTGCATATCTAATGAGCCGCCATTTTGCGGAAGAGGCTCTTGCGCCAGAAGGAGCTGTCTACATTGCCCCTTCATTGCGCAAGAAAAACCCTCTTGCACAATGCCGTTATTCCTGAAAATAATCGGCGTAACGGCATTGAGCAAGAGGGTTTTTCTTGCGCAAGAAGGGGTAGTGTAGACAGCTCCTTCTGGCGCAAAGCATCTTCCACAAAATGGCGGCTCATTAGATATGCAAATGAGGCTCAGCAATATTCCACACTTAGCCACATTTGCATATTTCTGGCGCAAGATAGCGCCAGTGTAGACATAGCCCATGTGTTTCCTCCATGTAACTTCTGGTTCAGCTAGAACATAGTTTATTGTCTTAAAAATTACAAATTAGTGTATTTAAGTGTTTCTCTTTCAATGTAGCACTTTAAGGCCACATTTAAAAGAATAAAGAAATTGATAAAAGGTTTTAAAGGGTGACTTCACCTGCAACAACTTTAATGAAAATCCTGGCCTCTGAAACTATTCTCTGGTGTATCAAAAATCTTGTAAATTTCATACCACTGGATTAATGGTAAAAGAACAGAGAGAGCAGTACCAGAGATACCATACACCATTAAAAACCAAGTTAGTAAAGAAAGGAATAAATAGGTAAATCCAAAATCAGACAATGGGAGAGGGTAAGGTAACAGAGAGCGTATCAGAAGATAGAAAAGTGTGTCTAAATAACGTAAGAAGAAAAGAGAGACAATGTGTGTGGTGGAGAGGAGGGCGGTAAACGGAATGTAGCTAGAAAATACACATCGCTAAGGCAGTAGAGGGATTCAATACTATAGAGACAAAACACACAAGAGACAAATCATAATCCCCAATGCATTTTAGAAATATGATCTAGAATATAAGGGCAGCGCAGTCATGACTTGGCACTGGAACCAAGAGGAAATGGCTTAGCCCTCCTTGCTCAGGAGCTCCTTATTCAAGCACCAGAACAGGTCATTGTACCAGCACCAGCCCTGAAGTCTTTATATTCTAGGGGAAATTGTTTAAGCAAGTATTTATCTACACTATTTGAAGCTCAGATATTGCAGCACGGTGCATTTTTCCCCCTGGAATTTTTAACCCCCTTTCCATTGTAAAGCAATTTTCTCTCACAGCAGCTCTCTCTACTTGCAGCTTGATCCAGCTTCCACTAAAGCAAGTGATAGAGCTCCCAATGACTTCAATAAATCAGGACTTAGCACCCTACAAAGAGCCACAGATTTCCAGAGCACTATTCATAGCCATTCCTCACATGGTCTGTTACCTGTGCAGTTTCGTTTTTTATTGGAATTCAACTGGTGACATTAACTGGATCTCCTGATGGAGTTGGGGGAAGAGGAGGGCATTTGTCTGTCCAGGCTACAAAGGAAGAATAGCATCATTGCTCTCTAATGTGAAAGTAGAGCCTGCCACTTGAGTGCTCCCATTGCTTCAGATGTGGCTCCAGCTATGGATGTCTCCCACTGCTTCTCCCAGATTCAGATTAGTGACTTAGCTTTGTTATCTACTGAAAGAAAAATAACATCAACCACACAGAAATGGTTTTGCAGTTACTACAGGATCCAATGTGTATTCTCAACCATAGCAATACTTTTAAAGTTTAAAATAATTCTCCCCCTTGTCTTTCTTCATTATTCCAAGAGGGGAAAGCTCTTTCTGCACTTGAAAGCAGCTACACATGTCCCCCTGAAGCTCCTTCTGCAATTTGATGAGCTGGTGAGTTTATTTTTGCACCGAAACTTTACTCAGGATAATTAAACAGATCCCAGTTGAACTTTTCAATGCAAATTAAACCGAGCCATTCATTTCTTCATGGAAAAGTCTACTTCACACACATACGTAAACACCGGTCAAAGAGGCTAAGGACACAGTAGGCCTTGAGAGTGAACTACTCTCTGAGCTATGTTAGATTTGAGGCATGCTTGAGTGGCTCACTGAAGAGGAAGCTTGCACAGCTGTTGTCTGAGAAGCACTTTATCTGTAAGTAAAGTAGGACTTCATTTTCCAGGATAGTCCATCTCTCACAAGCACCAAATTCACTTTAAATAACCAATTAAGAAGAAACAAAAACAGAAGAGTTGTATTAACTGAAGGAATACTGGAGGTATCTCAGGGCCATGCACTGGCTAATGAAGGGGATCGAGAGCAAAGACAGGCTGAAGTGGGGAGGGGGGCTACTGACTGGAGAAGGAAATTCTTAAAACAGAAACTATAAACATCCTGAGGATTTTCTGATGCTCTCCCATGGTTGTTCTAGCACTGGTGCATCTCTAATTATTCTAGCAAAGGTACATGTGTTAGGCCACTGGGATTTTTACCACCGTGTCATTTAGATCTGCTCTGAGCAGCACATGAAGGAACACCAGTCTACAGCAGCACCATACCAATGCAATGAAATGAAGCTGCAATAAAGGTAAACAATGATGGAAGAATTTCAGAAAGTCTATATTGTGGACAAGGTCAGAAGGAGTGAGGGACAGTTCTGAGCAAAAGGAGAGGAAAAACCAAGAAAAAAAAAGAGTATGAAACAAGATTACAAAATAGACTTTAAAATAATGGGTGGTACAAGATTGCCTCAGAAAATTAATGCGAGAGGGAGTCTCCCACATCTGTGGAGGATCACTAGCTCTCGTCTTCCTGATAATCACAATCTTCCTTCCATTCCAGTATCTGCAAAATTCACATTGAAATCAATGGGGTAGGATGTAGAGATGTAAAATCCTGTTTAATTAGTTAACCAGGTAAGCATTAACTTAACCTGTTTGATTAGTTTAACTAGTTAACTGATTAAATGAGGGTGGGCAGGCGGTGGCCATCTCCACAGGCAGACTGGAGAGGCCTCTGTGATGTGGGCAGCGGCTGCTCCAGCCCGGCTTCTTCCGCCCTTGTGCTGGGCTCGGCAGCAGGGGTAGGGCTGCCAGCTCCCAGCCCATAGCTGGCAGTCCAGCCGCATGCGAGGCTGCTGGCTCCCAGTCCATGTAGGCTGAGAGCTGGCAGCTCTGCAGGGCTGGAGTAGCCCCTCTGCCTGTGGGCAGGGGGCTGCTCCCAGGTAATGGTTAGCCATTACCCGGTAAGCATCATCCATTAAGGGTGATGCTTAGCAGGTAACCAATTAACTATTCACGTCCCTAGTAGGATGTGGTTCCAAGAATATAGAAACTGAAAGCACTTCCATTTGTTAGCAAGCTGGCATTTTATACAAGGATGGGGAGGGAAGCTTTAAGGCTTACCTATCTGCCAAGTTGCATTAGTTTAACTCAAGGTGTTATTTAAGACATCTGCCAAAATACACATATTCTGGTTTAAGCAGAGCTTGTTTCAGATTAGAGAAAGCTGGTAGGAACGGTTTTAAAATAAATTTAAATAAGCCACTCAAATTAAGGGGAAAAAAGTGTTCACACGGGAGTTTTTAAATCAGTATAACTGAACAAGTAAAAGTTTGGTGGTAGACAAAGTCTTAGTTCAGTCCCTAGAAGACAAGTGATAGAAATGTAGCTGTGTTAGTCTGGTGTAGCTGAAACAAAATACAGGACTATGTAGCACTTTAAAGACTAACAAGATGGTTTATTAGGTGATGAGCTTTCGTGGGCCAGAGACATTAGCTCACAGACATTTACCTTCTCCCCCCCCATCCCTCTTCTGTTCTGAAATTTGATTTGTCCTTTTCATATGTGTTCATTTTTTTAATTGTATCCTTTGGTTGTGACAATTTTCTTCCACTATTTGATCTGAGGAAGTGGGTCTGGCCCACGAAAGCTCATCACCTAATAAACCATCTCATTAGTCTTTAAAGTGCTACATAGTCCTGTATTTTGTCCTAGAAGACAAGTGTCTATATTTCAAATCCATTGTTCCAGTTATCACTGACTGGTATACTTTTTGGTAGTCCTCATTCTTTGGAGAGAAAGAATATTTCAATAGCCTAGGGCCTAGGCTAACAGCTTGTCATCTTTCATCAGCACTGAATTCAGAGCAGAAGCTAAAGAAGAACCATTTTTATATTTTCAATGTATATGCTTATTCACATGTAGGTGGCTTATTTCTTGTGGTCAAAATAGTTGAAAGGGAGCAAATTACCCAGATCCAATCATAGTTTAGAAATAAATCTACATGTTGTAAAACCCATTTTGTATTTGATATCGAGTTATTGCAAAATCCAAGTGTCAGCAGCTGGTCACCCTTCTGTTAAAAACATGAATTCTTCTGTAGGAAATATCTCTTGATATAAAAGCTAATTAATGAAAGATGTCAGCTGACAAGAACATTGTGCAAGGATAACATCCTCCTGCTGCTAGATAAATGTTTCAGCTTCACTTCAACATTATGTGTTCTAGGGACACTACATTTATTTCTATTATACCAAATGACTAGAAGAGATTTAATCATTTTGTCTGACAGATATTATTGCAGTACAGGGAGTTGTTCACTGTAGTTATTGACCTATTTCGTTCTGATTAGCTCAGAAAACAAATGTGGGGCTAGATTCCACAGCCATCATTCCCATGGAATTCAATGGGAGTTTCTGCCTAAGTAGGGACTACAGCATCCAATATCTAGGTGGGTCTCCCTACTTTCTGGCTTTTGTTGTGTTTCTTCACTCTCCAATATCCTCATTATTTCCTCCAGCATTCCTGTCCCCATTTCCCCCAGCAGCTACTGCCAGTCTCTTAAGCGACAAGAGCTGTCTGCATCTTTTATTACTGTTTCTAACACAACACACCAAGATGACAAAACCGCAGATACTGGACTTGAGATACAGGCTGGTGTCACTGTTACACCCTCACTAGATGCACTTCCATGCTGTGCCACTTCATCCTGGAATGAGAGTGCTATGGTATAAGCTACAGGCAGCCGAGGGCTCTATGCAAAGTGGCTCATAAGGAGCTGGCATCTGACCAAGAGATCAGTTAAAGGGAAAACAGGAGTAAAGGGGTCTTCTGAGAGTCTTCACAGGGGCAGGATGGAGGAGCAGCAACAAAGATAGACAACCCACCACAGCACATCCAGCCTGCCTCCTATGAGCTTCCACAAGGCTAAGGTGCAGGGGCGTGAGTGGACCTTACTGTTTCAAATGCCACTCATGATTTTTTTATAATTAATTTTTAGGTTTCATAATAAAACACAAGTTATTTATCATAAAATTTAACTACTGGAAAAGCCTGTATTCTTCTTCACAGGGTGTATAACCTTTTGGTAAGACGCCTGAGTTCTGGTACCAATAGCTGTGGCTTTAGGCTAAAGCCTGGTCTATGCTACAAAGTTAGATTAACATAAACTACTTGGCATTGTCCTAGTTGTGGACTTGTCTGTATTTAAATTTGTCTCTCACCTAGGTAAGTGCCCAATTATATTGACATAGCAACACCGTTTTCTGAGACGCATTAAGGCCAAGATCAGTGTATGACGGTCAACACAGCATGAATGTAGAGCAGCAGTGAGCAATAATAGGCCCATGGGCTAGAAGTGGTTTGCCAGGGTTAGTCCCTGGCAAACTGCCACCGTTCTACTTACCTGTGCCTCTGCAGGTATAGGCACTTGCAGCTCTTGCAGATAAATAAAGTGGTGGCAGTCCGCAGGGACTAACCCTGGAGAACCGCCTCCATCTTATTGCCTACCTCCAGTGTAGACACTCCATTACTCATGTCAACACAAGAGTTCTCCAGCAGTTGTCCCTGAATGCCTGACATTGATCATTCTGGTCACAATTATTAGCCTGGCTACCTGGGGTCATATAGACCAGAAGCACCTCCTCCTCACATTTTAAATTCCCACAAATTTTGGGAAAACCCGGTTGTCCAATTTGGTGAGCATATCTCTATCTGCTCTCTGCTGTTTTGTGCAACTTCTAAGCTGACCATGCCAGCTACACTCACCAAACATACTCTTGTCTGGAGCAGACTAGAGATATTGGATCTTTTAGGCTGTGGGGATGAGGCTATAAAGACAGCTCCAAACCAGCTGTAGATACTTTGCCATCTATGAGCAGATTGTTCAGGGGATGCAGGAGAAGAGGGTACAACAGGGCCCTGAAGCCGCGCTGCATGAAAGCCAAACAGCTGCCACAGCCATACCTGAAGGCCAGAGGGGCTAACATTTGATGTGGCGTTGAGCTGCAAACCTGCTGTTTTTACAAGCTGCATGCCATACTTGGCAGAGCTACTCCCACACCCTAGTACACCACAATAGATAGCTCCAAGTCACAGGCACCTGTCATGAACAGTGACGAGGAGGAGGTGGACAAGGAAGAGGAGAAGTATGGAGGGCAGATGACTGAATGATCGACATGTGGCAAGCCAGGACCTGTTTTTGACTCCACTGCAGTCCAGCCAACCCCGCCAGTCAAACTTGGTCAAGTATGAAGCAGGGAAAGAAACTTTGGGTAAATGTGTAAATAAATATTCCATTACAAGGATGATGCTTCCAAATTAGCAGGACATAGCTTTTGACTTTTCACTAGTATAGTTGTACTAGAAGAGTTGGTGTTACAAAAAGCAGAGGCAGAACTTTTCATTCCTTTCTAGAGTTAGGCAGGATGGTGGTGGTGGACTTGTGGAACAGTTTGTTTATGTACAAAAGATATCCACCCTGAATTAAACTAGAAGAATTCCTGGGATGTCAGCCTTATTTCTTCTCTGCAGCAATTACTCCAGCAGGAACCGCAGCAATACATATAGTAGTAGCATACAGGCCCTTGGGACATCACCAGCACGAGTGCTTTCTCTACCTTTGTTACTGTCTGGAATGAGATATCAGCTATACCACGAACACCTATGAAAAATAGTGCCAGCATTCAGTGCTCTCGTCTGACACTTTCAGATAACCAAGCAGTTTCCTCGTTTCCCTCATCTATGTATGGCAGGTCTTACTCACTGTGGCTTGAGCTAAATATGGCACTAGGAACCAGGAAAGCCAAAGCAGAAGAGTCAATGCGCTTGTCTTGTTTAATAATTTAGAGCAGGACCGAGGAATCTTTTCTATCCAGAGCCATTGACCGACAAAAGTCAATTGCAGGCTACACACAGCCCTGCAGAGGTTGAAGGAGTTCAGGGCTTCTCTCTGCAGTGGGGCAAGAAAGCAACCATGGGCTCTAGGGTGGGGCTGGGATGAGGGGTTTGGGTGCAGAAGGAAGCTTGGAGCTGGGTCCATATAGTTTGGAGTATGGGGTGGGCTCAGGACTGGAGCGAGGATACGGGCTCAATGGAGGGAGTTAGGGTGCAAAAGGAGGTTCTGAACTGGGACAGAGGGCTTGGGGTGAGAGTTCAGGGTGGGCAACACTTACCTCAGGCAGCTTCCAGTCATAGGCAGAGGGGACTAAGGCAGGCTCACAGCCGGCCCTGGCTCTGCGCTGCTCCTGGAATGCTCCTAGCATGTCCAGCCCCAGGTGGAGGTGCAGCAAGGGAGCTCTATGCAATGCATGCTGCCTGCCCCCCACAGGTGCCACCCCTGCCATCAGGAGCTGTGGTGCCTGCATTGGGAGTAGAGACCGATCACAGAGCTTCCCTGTGCCCAGGAGCCACAGGGACATGCCAGCCACTCCTGGGAGCTGCATGGAACTGACCAGATTTTTAATGGCCTGGCAACCCTAGTTTTCCCCTGGCACCAGGACAAGCTGGTGCTCGTGGCACCAGCCTCAAAGGGAAGGACCAAGTCTTGGGGCTTCCAGGACAGAGACTTGCCATGGGCCAGATGAAAATAAGCAGCAGGCTGGATCTATCCAAAGGACTGTAGGTTCCCCAGTCCAGTTTTAGAAGAGCAAAGGGGTGCTTTTAAAAAGCAAGGGGGGGGGGGAATCATGACTCTTAAGTATAGCATTTTGTTCTTACTATCCTGACAATCTTACCTTTGTGTGTTTTATCTGTAGTTGCAGCTATTGAGGCCTTAAGTGGGACTCTGTGTACATCAATGAAACAACTGACCCAGAGAAGCAGGAGAAAAAAGAGAATGTGGGAGAACATGTTCTGCAAGATCCTTCAAGCCAGTGCTGCATCAGACCTTGAACAGAGAGCCTAGAGAATGAACATTGCAGACTGTATAGAGAAGGAAAGAGCAGGCATAGGAAAAAGAAAGGGAGATGCATAAGGACATAATTTTTAAAAGGGGCTTCATAAGTGATCATGGCAATTACAGGCATAATTTCAGTACAGGCAGTCCCTGGGTTACATGGATCCGACTTACATCGGATCCCTACTTACAAATGGGGTGAGGCAACCCCACATTAGGTGCTTCCCCCCAGCAGACCAGGGAGACGCGAAGCTAGCGCCCTCCCCAGCAGACCAGGGAGACGCGGAGCGGCTTTTCTCAGCAGACACCTCAGCTTGAGAATAAAGGACTGAGGGAAGTGAGGTGTGGGAGAATAAAACAGCTCTGGAGAAATGTTTGGCTAGAGTTTCCCTTACAATATGTACCAGTTCCGACTTACATATAAATTCAACTTAAGAACAAACCTACAGTCCCTATCTTGTACGTAACCCGGGGACTGCCTGTACTGGGCAAACTGATTGAAAATATGCTAAAGAAGATAATTTTCAGATACAGAGAGGAACATAATTTATTGGTAAGAATCAAAGTGTTTTTGTGAGGGGAAAACCATATTTCAACAATCTACTAGAATTCTTTGAGGGTGTCAACAAGCATGTAGACAAGTAGGATGCAGTGGATATAGTGTACTTAGATTTCCAGAAAGTCTTTGACAAAGTCCCTCACCAAAGGCTCTTAACCAAAGTAAACTGTCATGGGATAAGAGGGAAGAAGATCCTCTCATGGGGTATGTCTAGACTACATTGTTTTTTCAAAAAAACTGCCCTTTAAAAAAAAAAAACTTCACCTGCGTCCACACTACAAACCTTCAAAATTAAATCAAAAGAACGCAGGAGTTTTTTTGACATTGGTAAACCTCAAATTACGAGGAAGAACACCGTTTTCGAAAGAGGAGGCTATTGAAAAAAAGCACAGGTGCCCTGTGGCTATTCTGTGAATAGCAATCAGGGCTTTCTTTTGAGAGAGCATCCATGCAGTCTGGACACTCTCTTTTGAAAAAGCAGATCGCTTTTTTGATCCGGTTTTGAGGTTCAGATGCTCTCTTTTGAAGGAAGCTTTTTCTAAAAATTATTCGAACTATACATATAAAATGTTGGGGGTCTAAAATTAGCTGTTACCACTCAAAAGACAAAGTCATTCTGGATATTTCTCTGAAAACATCCAATCAATATGCAGTGGCAGTCAAAAAAACTCCCCACAAACAAACAGAATGTTGAGAATCATTAAGAAAGGTACACATAAGACATAAAATATATTATTGCCTCTTTATAAATCCATGGTACACCCACATTTTGAATCATATGTGCAGATGTGATCTCCTCATCTAAAAAAAAATGGAATGGAAAAAGGTTTAGAAAAGGGCAACAAAAATGATGAGAAGTATGGAATGGCTGCCACTAGGACTTTTCAGTTTGGAAAACAGATGACTATGGGGAGGGATATGATAGAGGTCATAAAATCATGACTGGTGTAGAAAAAGTAAATAAGGAAAAGTTATTTTGCACCCATAACACAAGAACTAGGAGTCACCAAATGAAATCAATATGTAGCAGGTTTAAAACAAATAAAGTAAGTATTTCTTTACATAATGCACAGAGAACCTGTGGAACTTCTTGACAGAGGATGTTGTGAAGGCCAAGACTTTAACAGCATTCAAAAAAGAACTAGATAAATTCAGAGAGGTTAGGTCCATCAATGGCTATTAGCCAGGATGGGCAGGAATGATGTCCCTAGCCTTTGTTTGTCAGAAGCTAGGAATAGGCAACAGGGGATGGATCACTTGATGAGTACCTGTTCTCTTCATTCCCTCTGGGGCACCTGGCATTGGCCACTGTGGGAAGACAGGATATTGGGCTAGATGGATCTTCGGTCTGAACAAATATGGTTGTTCTTATGAAGGTCAACCATACAGCAACCTCACTGGCTTGAACAGAGTCACTACGGTGTAGTTCATGAATAAGAATATTCATATACTTGCTATAGGCCCATCATAAAAATCTTTTAACATGATTTTTAATGTGGGCATCTAGTTGTATATTTAGCCATCTAAATAAGTTGCCTGACTGTCAAGGGTGCTGAGAGCCAACAGTTATAATAGGTTTGGCAGGTTCAAGGATTAATGATTTAGATGTACAGTACTATTTAAACAGTTAACTGCTTTACAAATACTACAGCTTCATATGACTGGACTGTTCTTTTTTCTAAGGAGGCTTTTGACATATGAAATGTTGAGATCCAATATTCCAAGGTTTCTAAAAATACTGTACTACAAGAATAAAGTTTTTATGACAGACCAATAGAAAATACACAAATTGACTTTGTTTATTACACCAAAAAGACTGGTTTTAAGTCAAAGAGGTCACCAGATGTTAAGAGTAGTTAGTGGAAATCAATAGAGTTAAACCTGCTTATTCCAAAACAGAAATTGGTCCTATATCTTTAAGATGATTGTTCCATTCTTTTCTAATATGTTTTGCTTTCTCTTAAAGATGTTAAATGTTTTGGATCAGACAAAGAATAAGTAGTAAGAATTCAACCGTATTTAAATTGATGCAAGATAGTCAAAAGTTTTAACGAGTGTATATCTGTTGCAGCCTCAGAACAAGATTGGACTCCGTGTCAAGTTCATTTATCCTGAAACTCCATTTACTTCAACAGTCTTATGAATGCATCTCATTACCTTCAAAATATAAGGTAGCTACTTTAACTGAAGTCTGTGCAGCATATGGTTAAACAAACTGACATCCATGCAAATTTAAAACACCCTAATCATCTTGCCAAGGAACATTTGGAGGGGAAGTTGTGTAAAGATCTCTTAACTTACATGAAAGGCAAGATCACTCACCTCCAGAGCAACAGTCTCTTCTGACCCAGGTGGTCCCTCTGTACTGCTAAGGATCCATGATTGAATGGGGATGGGATAGAAGAACAAGGGCACAAAATATAAACCTGCTCTCTACCTCTATCAAATTCTATGAAGGGTTTACTAAGGAATTAACACGTGCTGAGGCTGGATAAGCTCCTGAGTGGATCCCTTATATGTTGAGGAACCCTTTCCCAGGAGAATTTCATGAGGCAGGTACCAATGAAGGGAAGCTAGACTCTAGAGGTTGAAAGAAGCCAGCCTGCTAAAGTTAATGCAGTTTTACTTGAAAAGAACTGCAGGAATTGATTCTACAAGTCAGACCATGCTAAGTACTGAATATCTTCAACTTTTATTTGACTTGGGATTTGAGAGCACTCAGACCTCCCAGAAGGCATTCCACTTCTTACAAAATTGGATCCTATATTAGCAACTGGAATGCAAGAACTGTCCCTGAACGCAAAAAAAGGTTTATAAAGAAAATATTAATTAATTAAATATGCAGACTACAAAGTTTGAATAAAATGCATTCTTGGTTTATCTGAGAGTTAAAAGTATACAAATCACGTTCAGTTTGCTCTAATTTGCTCTAGAATGTGGTTTGCAGATATATTTGGAATATAAAATTCTCCATGTATAATCTGTTAAAATACGTTTGCATTCGCTGTTAACTACCAGATCTGTGTAAAAACACAGAAATAAGTATGTGACATTTTGCATTGCCAGGCAAATACCAGTTTCCTCCATCAACTTCATTCATATTCAGAGATACAGTCACATTACTTCTATTCTATTTGAGGCCCTACTGAGACTTTCAATGTACAATATTAGCGACCAATTCTACAGCAATGGACTTCAGTGGGAGAAAGATGGGGCCTTTTAAGGGGGTTGTTTAGTACCTAAAATACACAATGTACTCTGAAGCATGACTATCGGGGTTTTTTTTATGACAGTCTGTTATGCAAATAAAACCCACACATCAGTACTTCTAAAGGCTAAATATATGAAAGTAGGAAATGAGAAACAGACAAACAAGAATTGAACATGAAGCTCACTTTCTCCAAAGTCAGAACTCCACTTTATAAAAACAGACCTTATCTCTCCAGTTATGAAATGATGAATAAATCCTAAACAGCACTGCAAAATGCCATTTATACTGACAACATTTTAAGAATGATGTATGCCATCAGCAATTCTTATCATGTTGATTTTTGTTTGGATTCAGGATTAAATACTGGTACCAGGATGTTGCCCAAATGATTGGGCTATGTGCTGAGAATTCAGTGGAGACAAAGAAGGGAGGGAGAAGGTATTCTAAAACTGTGGTGATATGTGCAGTATAAGAAACTACATAGAAAAATATATAATAAATATGACTAAAATGAGAAATCAGCTACCTATGTCATAGAAAAACACTACAGCCATTCATTGGCTGCTACTGCCATCTCAGATCTGTGGTAGGGTCTTGTCGTTCATACGCCAAGAGAGGGCCAAAGAATGACCAGGGATGTGTGACATGCATGAGCAAAGAAGCATAGCTGATCTGATCCGTAAGTAGACCGATAACAATTGTAATGCTACTTTGCAATTCTATAGGATCTTTCATACTAGGATCTTAAATCTCTTCAGAAGTATCAATCCACACAGCACCTCTTGGATGTGGGCAAGAGCAAGAATTGTTATTTCCACATATTGACTAAAGAGAAAATAAAAAACAAAAACGTGAATTAACTTGCCCAGGTCAGTAGTGGCAAGAGGAAGAATGGCAACCAGGATTTAACACCTCTAATCATTAGATTAACAGTACACTCTCTATGTTGTCATTTGCTTTCACTAGTCACACTGCAGTATCAAGATTATCAGAATACAGCAGGTCAAACTTTAAACTGTCAGTAATAATAATTAGTCAGAACAAAAAACAGGACTATGTAGCACTTTAAAGACTAACAAGATAGTTTATTAGGTGATGAGCTTGCGTGGGCCAGACCCACTTCCTCAGATCAAAAGTTTTGATCTGAGGAAGTGGGTCTGGCCCACGCAAGCTCATCACCTAATAAAACATCTTATTAGTCTTTGAAGTGCTACATAGTCCTGTTTTTTGTTTCAGCTACACCAGACTAACACGGCTACATTTCTATAAATAATTAGTCAGAATTCTTGAATCTGGACAGGCCAGACAAATATAGAGAATTCAGTGGGATTATGTAGGATTTATTTTTCTGTCACTGTACTTTGCAAGGAATCAAAATTAGTTTTTTGTTTTGTTTTTTTTAAATGTTGAAGTCTATTAAATGAGATCTGCTTTTGGAAACACAGTTTATAGCAATGACCAAAGTCAGTAAGGCCCCATTCCAGTAAATAGCTCTTGTAAGAATTCTCTTATGTTCCTACTCACAATTCTGAGACTTTCCTTAGTGATCACATTATGCATTAAAGCCAACATTTAAAAAAAATGGCTGCTAATTTTTTGTAACTCAGTTTACATATCCAAAATCTGAGGTACATAATATTTGAGACCACTTTTGAAAACTTAGCTATGAGCATAGGCAGAATGTTCAGCTTTGTACAAGACAAAATATAAAGTCTCTCTGTACCAAAGAGCTTAGAAGCAGAAGAAGCATTAGTCTTTAAAATTCACGCACACAAACACATACAAAGAGTTCAAATCTGGAGAGGGGCTGAACACCTACTAAGCCCTCAGAACTCCTACTGAAGTCACTGGGGGCCATGTCTACACAGCAGGGCTAAAGCCGAAATAAGCTACACAACTTGAGTTACGTCAATTGCGTATCTTAAGTTGAAATAGCTTATTTTGGCTTTTGGTGCTGTCTACACAGTGGGAAATCCGAAAAAGAGCACTCTTCCTCCGACTTCCCTTACTCCTTGTAAAATTAGGGTTACAGGAGTTGGAGTAAGAAGTCCTCCAGTTCGACATTATTTTGACATTATATTGAAATAGTGACTTGCTATGTAGATGTGGACTATGTTATTTCAGAATAACATCAGTTATTCCAAAATAACTTTGCTGTGTAGATGTACCCTGGGTGAGTTGTAGGACAGTACAAATAATTATATATGGATAGTAGAAATAATCATATGTGGTACCTGTGTATTCTGAAAGAGGTTCCTACTTCAATAAAATATTCTATAAACACATATCACAATAGCATTATGAAGGAGCACTGAGCAGAATCACATATTCCAAACACATATAGAAACTAATAATATAACACTAACTTTTTTCCAATAATATGGCTGGCAAAATGTAATCTGATTTCAACTATACAGATGTGTATGCTTTTTCAGAAAGCACAATAGCTCAGACATACTGCAGTGGATTATCTGTCCCTCAATAATTTTTTTAAATTCTCCCAAAATTTCACTAGTTATAATGGCAAAGAGTGAATACAAAACTGATTTAGCTAACAAAATATTATTTTAACTCAGACGATGTCATGCACAACCTGAGAAATATGAATAACTTTGCATGTAAAATAACTAAATTACATTACCAAATATAAAGTGTACATATGTCACACTAGTTTAAAACAAAACAAAATTTCCAAGACAGCTAGTAGTGCATTTTTTCTTGACACCTAGATGTCTGAGAAGAGATTTTTTTGTTCTTCAACTGACTTAAATTCGTAAATCAAATTTAAAGGTGAGCTCAAATAGCCTCACTTAGATCCACCTAACCTATGGCCTTAGGCTCAGCATACTGTTGTGATTGTTATTGTAAGTGCAGTTGTTATTATTCAGTCCAGTTTTCAGCGTTTCCAGCGTTAGAGCTTCTACCCTTTACCCGGAAAGGCTTTTCCAGTTTCACAGATCGCAGTGTAAATAAGAGCTGAAAGGTGGCTTTTCTGAAACTTTCTTGATCGAATCTGGCTCTGCACAGCAACGCAGCTGGAAGAGGCAGTTTCCCTGCCTATCCACTCTCCCTCCCCCTTTCGTCCCCCGAATGTAGAAACAGACCAAACCTGCAGACTCAGTGTAGAGAGAAACAGACACTCACCTAACCCTGGAGGCTGGGGCTGTGTCTGCTGTCTCCGCCGCCGCCTTCTCTCCGGCTGCTGGGGCTCGACAGGCAGAAACAGCCGCGGTTCAGCCCCAGGAACCAGTCCTGCGGAACCTTTCCCCTTCTGTTTTGATTCGATTGACCACGTCAGTCTAGACCACAAGACCCGGATCTGCCGGCTCAGAGAAGGGGGAAGAGCTTCCCGGCTTCCATCTCTGCTCTCACTTCTGGCTGGGCGGTGCGGAGCGCCTGGCACTGCCCACTTCATGCAAACGGGGGTGCCTGATAGCAGGCAAAGCCAGGATGCGGCGGCGCCAGATTCAGCATCCTTCACTAGAGAGGGGGCCATGCAAGATTTGGGCTTGGGGGGAGGGTTCGTGTTTCGGATTATCATGAGATCAGGCGGGGAGATTTCCACACATAAATCACACGGCCTGTGAGTGAGGCTGCGAAGGTCTTATTTGAAACACACTGCAGGATCCTCCATCCCCTGAGAGAGAAAAACGGATGCTGGATTAAGAAATCTCTCACCCGCAATCTTTTAATTCATCCCAATGTCACACACAGTGCCCAACGAAGAATCAAGGGTTGTGACTGTTTACCTTTCAAGGGGCCAAATCCTTTCTACTGCTCCTACATTATAAAGCAGATACAATCACAATTTAAATTTAACTGAGCAATTAAACTGGGTTTATGACTTCTTTGAATGGCTGGAACTGCTTTGCATCACAGTGCCTACTAGTGACTCTGCCTCAAAATATTTACATACTCCAGTGATGCACTGTAAGTGGGTCTGGCCCACAAAAGCTCATCATCTAATAAACCATCTTGTTAGTCTTTAAAGTGCTACATTGTCCTGCATTTTGCTTCAGCTACCCCAGACTAATACGGCTACATCTCTATCACTATTCTACCATTTTCACTGTGCTTAAATCCCCAATATGTGTATACTTAATGGTACACATAAAGAAAACAACAACTTAGAGCCTCTCACTTTTCAGGATCTAGCATAGGCTAAGCAATTCATGGCTTGATGCCCCTTTTCATAAATCACAGGAAGAAGTATACAGTAATTGATTAAAGAGGGATACCTGTGTTAGCCTGTAACTTTAAAAACAAGTTGTACTCCCATGGCATCTTAGAGCCTAACCAAAATATATAGGTGCCACAGGATTATTCTTTGATTACACACACATTGAGAACTAGTGGATAATTCACATTTCCCTCCCAGCAACTTGTGCTCTTACTCTTGCTTGGAATCTTATCATCACAAAGCTTGTGTTGCATAAGAGTGTATCCTCTCCAAATGTGGTAGAAATGTGATCTGAGGAAGTGGGTCTGGCCCAGGAAAGCTCATCACCTATTAAACCATCTTTGTTAGTCTTTAAAGTGCTACACAGTCCTGTTTTTTGTTTCCTCTCCAAATGTGTTAGTCTAGCAACAATGAAGTGAGAGTAGAAAAGCCACTGATGACTCATTCCTTTTAGCCTTCTGGAGACAACATACTGCTGTCTGACAGACTGCTCCATCATTAATTGTTCACTGCATAGGACAGACATTCCATCCCCAACAGTGACACACATACCAACCTGAAACAAATAAACTTAAAACATGAACTATCCAGAAAGTATAATGGACCTCTTGTAATAATTGGGCCTACAAATTTACCATAATTTACAAGTTCACTGTAAAAAGTGAGTATAATAAGTTTACAAGATGTCACAATAACCTATTACAACAAATTTTGATGGAAAAAGGTTTGAAAGAGAGACAGAAAATGGAATTAATCCAAGCAAAACTCAAAGACTGCATTAAATTCATATTTGGTAAACAAGAAAAAATACGGAACCAGAAATTAGCAAATCAAAATTGGTGTGTTAGAATCAAAGCCTAATTAGCAGATAAAACCATGAGGGTGTAAACTATTCCACCCACCATTCTTTTTGTGACACTTCACGCTCACTCTGCAAGCTTTAATGCAGGCCAGATAATCCAGTTAACCCATCAGGTAGCTCAGTGATGGGCAGCCTAGGCTAATGAGCGGGCTGCATAAGTAGCACTCCATCTCAGTGGGCTGTAAGATTGTTGTAACCAAAAAAGGTCTCCTGGGATAGTGTTGTTTTGCGAATTGTGATTGTACACTTAGAATTTGAGGGATGTGCCAATTAAATGGTAGCAGCATTTTAACTGAATGCAAAGGGAACGCATGGATCTTACACTCCAAGTTATGTGCAATCAGCATACCCTGCACTTCATGGGCCCTTGCTTTGTGTGTGTGTCACTTTAGTAAAACTAACAGGGAAAACAAACCCTTACGGCTACGTCTACACTGGCATGATTTTGCGCAAGAACTCTTTTGAGGAAGAGTTCTTGTGCAAAAACTCTTCCAGAAGAGAGCGTCTACACTGGCATGTGCCTTTGCGCAAGAGATATGCTTTTGCGCAAGAGCATCCTGCCAGTGTAGACGCTCTCCTGCGCAAGAAAGCTCTAATGGCCATTTTAACCATAGGGCTTTCTTGTGCAAGACATTCATGTTGCCTGTCTACACTGGCCTCTTGCGCAAGAACAGTTGCGCAAGAGGGCTTATTCCTGAGCAGGAGCATCATAGTTCTTGCGCAAGAAGCACTGATTTCATACATTAGAACGTCAGTGTTCTTGCGCAGGAACTCGCGGCCAGTGTAGACAGGCAGCAAATTTTGGTGCAAAAGTGGCCGCTTTTGTGCAAGATCGCGCCAATGTAGACACAGCCTACCTGACTAGAAACCAGTGGAATCTTGCAACCCTGCACGTGGGCAACAGTAAACAAAATGTCTCATGGGCCACATATAGAGCTCTGATGGGCTGCAGGTTGCTGAGGATGCTCAATTAGGCCGGGAGAGGTGGGGTCTATAAAGCCCAGCCATTGAAAGAGAAGGGGCTGTTGGGAAAAGGCAGATATGCCCAGAAAACACAGGTCTCTGTTTACAGTTGCTCCCTTGGAAGAGGAAGGAGGCTTTGGGGAACTGGTATGTTCAGAAAGAAAAGGGGACTCAGCAGTAGGAAGAAGCTCAGGGATAGAATCATGAGGTCAGAGAGAGAAGGCTGAGACTGCTGAGCTGTGGACCCTAAGCTAAAACCAAGATAAGAGGGCAGTCCTGTGTTCCCTTACCAGCCACTGACTGAGGGGCTGAGGTAGTGAGCAAGAGGACTGCACAGGCCTATTGAGGAGCTAAACTCCTCTGGAAGAGTAGAATGTAGATAGTGATGTGGCCAGAGGGCTGAGTCACAAAGGACACTGCAGTTCCTGAGGCTGTAGGAGAGGCTGCATCTCTACATGTGCTGCAGCTGAATCCCAAACACCATCTGGGATGAAACAGAATTGGACTTTAACAACAACAGCAACTACAGCCCATCTCAAAGAACTTCCTTTCTTTTCCCCAAAAGGGCAATTATCCCCTTTGGTACCATCTAAGACTGTCAAAATGTTTTTTTCTTAAACTCTTTTCAGCTAAAGGAAAAGGGAACAAGGAATGTTAAAATGAAAGCCTTATTAAAATTTAGATTTTTAAATGCTTTGTTTCCTTTTTCTTTATCTCTTAATAAAGGTTAAATAGATTTTAATGGTGTGTTTGCCATGGTACTGAGCAGGCTGAGGTGTCTATATAACAAACCCAGGACCTTATTTTAACACTGTTTACTAATGGACAATTATGAGTTGCGTTAACACTATTGACCCATTGTATACTTTTTTTTTTTTTTTTTTTTTTTTTTTTTAAAGATTTCTCAATCTGTCACTTTTGGGATGAGCTAATACAGGTTCAGACTTTACGAACTTGTAAAAAGCAACACATTCTTCCACATGTCTGTAAATTTACATTACAGAACTAAAAGATTTACTTTGACTTACAAAAGATTTACACCAGAAGAAGATTTGGTTCCTACTACCACAGATTATACCACCTTTTTACCAAGATGGCTGATGCAAGAAACAGGCTCAGACATGCTTCTGAAATTTAAATCAGACTAAAACATTAGTGAATTGAACAAAATGAGTAAAAAAAACTAGATATGTAAAGTGTTTTTTAAGGAAAATTCTAAATAGGACTGGTACCACATCCTTAATTCAGATATTTTGTGCATAACAAAATCATCCCAGAGAGTTTCACAACAATAGGTGTTTGATTCCCATGCTGTTTTTTCCTTCAATTCACTTGAGCATCCCACCTGTTCTGTTAAGTCTACCTGCACATTAACATCTATACACTGTTATTCATTACTGTTTGTATTATATTCATCTATGCCTTTAAATTATAAACTCTTTACAGGGAGACTTTTTGGTGTTGCATACACAGCATTTTACATTTGTTGACATATGGTTCTCCTTTAAGTTCAAGGAATAGAAGTCTGTTTTAGCTGCTAGATCCAGGACTGTATGAATAACTATGTTGTGATTGCATCTATTGTACGAAAACACATTATTTATATTGGACTCCCATGCAGATCTACCCATGCTCTTCAATTCTGAACTGTAGCATCCTTTGCTATTCCAGTCCTATCTCCACTTTCTCACTCTAGTACTCTGTAATAAACCCTAGCTTCAATCCCAACCAGTTCATCCAAAATACTGCTACCCATTACACTACACATTACATTCTAACTTCTCATCTTTAAGGATGATTTGTACAACCCCTAGTTACATTTGTGATTTGGGGGTCTTTTACAGATCACTCCCCACTGCTGATTGATTTTAGCCTTTATATCACATATTTTACAAATGTCTTTGGCTATGTCTACACTGCCCCCCTTTTGTGCAAAAAATATACAAACAAGGCAAAGTGTGGAATATAGCTGCACCTCATTTGCATAATTAATTAGGTTCCTTTTTTCACAAGAGGCTTTTGCGTAAGAGCTGTTCTTCCTGAAAAAAATTTGGAAGAACGGCTCATGCGTAAGAGGGGGTTTTGTGCAAAAATGGAGCCTAATTAATTATGCAAATGAGGCACGGTGATAGTCCACACTTTGCCTCATTTGCATATTTTTTACGCAAAACGGGGGCAGTGTAGACATAGCCTTTGTCTTCATTCAGGCTGTTCCATATGCCCAAATACTGCACCCCAAACGAGGGCTAAGTCATCTCCCTCATTTCATTTGAATTCCTATTAAAAAAATCACCTCTTCCATTTTGCCTATGATGGATTAGGGGAAGGAAAGACCAACAACAGAACCATTAAGATATATGTATCTGACTACTACTACTTAGTGTATGTGTAACATGGCGTGTGGCCAGAATTCATTACTGAATCTGGTCCACTGGTAGGATCACTAGTGTCCCCGTCTTGAGTGAGGTACTGACAGGATGTGTGATGTGAATGATGATCCATACCCATACCCATTTGTGCCTGCCCTGGATGAATACCCATATACTTTTATAATTTTCATCCTTGTCCTATCCTTTCCTCCCCTCCCCTCTTATTATCCTAATCTAATGTGTCCTGTTGGCCTGGGACCATGTATTTACTAGCTTTGTAAGGCAGATAACATATTTCAGAATAACTGGAAAAATACAAAAAGTTATTTTTAAACAAAGAAGCAATGGATATAATGGATTAATCACAAAGCAAAGAGCCAGATATTCCTTATGTTTAACCCTGGCTTTGCTGTTTAGTGTGTGACATTTGGCAAATCATTTGGGAACTAATTATGTAAGATGTTGAGCATCTTCAATTCCACACCTTATAATAGTAGGCTGTTAACTTCTCTAAACTAGCTTCTCTGATGTGCAGTACAGCTAGGAAAGAGGACATATGCAACATCATTAACAGGGCAAGTCAGGCAAAACAGGGCAGCCCTGAGGACTTATTGTGAGAGGTAGGGATGTCTCAAGAGATATATTCTGTAATTTCACATGCTTTAGTTAGCAGAAGGAGCAGGGATTACCAGAGGACAGTGCTTTCAACTATGCATCCTATTGGACTCTACCAAAGGATGCTAGGAGAGGATAAAATGAAAACACCACCTGTGTGTCCCACAGGGAGATAGCAAGATAAAGTTAATGGAAGATTTACCTGGTATTGCTTGGGTCCTTAATAGGGATGTAAGTGACTAGTCAGCTATCTGATAAGCAAAAGCTTATTGAATAATCGACTAGTTCCTCGACTAATCGCTTCCCCCCCACTTGATGTCTCTAGAAGAGGCAGCAAGAAGGGGGACCAAGAGCCGGTGCTGGGGGGAACTGGCTTTTAACTGCAGTCTTTGCAGGGGACGTGAGAGCAGCAGGGACCGGGCAAGAACCGGAAATCAGCTGATTCTAAACTTGTGCACAGTCCCAGCTGGCTGCAACTCTGCTTTTTAAGTGTATTAAGATTACTGGCTTGCACTGGGTCTCCTCTGCTGCAGTTTATACCTTTAAATGTATTAAGGGCCTGCAGGCTTTTAATACATTTAAAAGGGAGAGCCACAGTGGGGTTAGCTGCCATGACTGGGAGCTAACCCTGCTGCGGCTCCCCTGCTTATCGACTAATAGATGGAAAATCCATCGACTAGTTGATTACACTGTAACATTCCTAGTCCTTAACTCAATTAATTTTTGGTTTTTGGAAATAAAATGAAAATATACACGCTTCATTTAAATAATTTCTGTAGGGAGGGAGGTTAGGGATGAGGAGTTCAATACACAGAATGCCCCCAGGAGTTAGGGTTATCCCAGCCCTCTCTCACGCAGCAGCTTGGGACCAAGTGAGAGGCATCTCTCCATGACCACTGGAGCTCCAGTGGGCACACCAGAGGAGAAGGTATATGTCCCTTGGCCGGGGCAAGTCCAGGTTCATCTGCCCTGTGCTCCTTAGCCAGAATGAGGAATGCAGCAAACTGTGCACTTTCTCCTTACTCCCTGATTAAGGGAACAACCAGAAATGTTCCTGTACAAATTAGGAAGGAGGGCGCCTGAGGATAAGAGGCTCTGGCAGTCCCAGACAGGGGAGGGTCACATCCCCAGTCAGCTCTTTTCATCTACCAGGTGATTCTGTCTCTTCTATATGATTTTATGAGATGCAATCCCATTCCAGGCATATCCCATTTTCCTGGTACAAGCAAACCCTCACCTTGCTTTAAGTTATAAAAGAAAGCTATATGAATTTGGTAGTCCTAGCTCTTACTGCTCAGGAAGAGTTTTTGAACAGATGGACAGATAGATGGACAAACACACACTCTCAAATATATAGTAGATTAAACATCACAAGGCTTTGAAAATGTAAAGCACTATATATGTTTTAAAAAGTATTAACCATAACACTAGCAATGCAGAAAATGCTTATATCAGTACAAATAATTAGTTTGGTGATTAATTTTTCCAAATGGTACGTAATACAGCACCAATGGATTATGGTGAATTTATGTTTTGTGATTATGGCCAAATCCTCACTTCTCTCTCATCATGTCGTCAGTATCTGTGTAACTATTAATTCTTTCAAGGCCCTGAAATGTATAATTAATATTTTAAGTTTACTTTGATTTTTAAAGGATCCCAAGATGGTAGCTGTTTTTTGTCATATTGCTGATAAAAATAAGTCAGTATTAATCATTTTTGTTATAATGGTGGTAATCACTTTCTCCCCCTTGAATGGCAGGAAAAATAAACCTTTAAAAAAACAAAAATGCTATTTTATATTCCTAGCAAGAAATTCTGTTGGTTTTAATGTATAACAGATTGATTAAGAAGCTAAGGTCAGGGAGACAGCCAAATGATGAAAGATTTGGATGAGAGTGGCATTTCCTAATGAAAATTTGCAGTCAGACTCAACATGTAAATAGTAGCAATGTGCTACTATTATTTGTCCTAGTAAATGAGTTTAAATTAATCCTTATACAAATAATTTTAATATCATTTGCTATTTTGGTTGCATATTGTTATTTGATGTAAACTCAGTGATCAATCTCTTATGTAACTAGACTCAGTTGAGTTACACCAGATGAATTTCACACACCCATTCAATTGGTACACAAAACATTTATATGGATACATAATCAAATTAATGAGAGCAAGAAATAGATACAGTATAGAACAAGGGGAACTGGTAGTAATGTATGGTACCATTCCAGATGGCGGAAATCAAATAATCCTTTTTCTTTTGATTCTTGTCTGGCTGGAAGATGCCTATAAGTTCTACTTTAGTTCAGTCAATAGAAGGATCAATTTTACATGAGCGGGCACATCTGACATATTCCCTTCAGTAGAGGGCAGTGTTACACTTGTATGCAAATCCGGACATTGCAACCTATTTAGGAGAAACAACAGAAGAGTTTAGATAAGCATTTAAACTTGGTAGAACTTGTACAACCAGTTATTTTTGTAAGAAAGCTAAAAGGCTATTGAATCTAGATCTTTGAGTCATTTGAGTCACAAAGCTGCCAATTTCAGGTTTATCTGAAACAAAAGCTGCAGTAGGAGGAACTCCAATTTTGACTAAATGATTATTGTAAATTACTATTTTTATACACCCAAAAATGTGCTAGATGTTTTACACACAAATAAGAAGGCAGCTTCTGGCCTAAAGAGATTCATATACATAAAAAAGAAAAGATGAGGGATAACAATAAGAGAAAGAGAGAGGATATGGAATAAGGATTATAAAAAAGAGCTTGAGGATTCTTCTCCCATCTTTGATTTTGTGTTTTATCATTAGTTTAAAATAACTGTTGCTATAAAATGATTAAGCTCTTTTATGACCATACTATACAGAAGAGGTGGGCGATAATTTTTGCCCAGGGGCCACTTCAAAAAATTTTGAAGTAGCCCCAGGCCACCCCAGAAGGGGCGGGGCTACCCCATTCCCAGACCATGATTGGTTTGTAGGGGTTGGGGAGCCCCTTTCCCCCCCCTTTCTTACTAGGCACCCATGCCCTGGAAGAGGCTTGGTACGCTCCCCCACCCCCAGGCCAATCAGGGCCTGGGGGCAGGGGAATGCGGAAAGCTTCCTTCTGTCCTTCGAGGAGCACATGGCACTTTGAAGTGCTGCGGGCTCCTTGCAGGGCCTGGGCAGGGCGAAGGAAGCTTCACGCAGCTCCCCCACCCCTAAGCGCTGATTGGCCTGGGGGCGGGGGAGCGTGTGAAGCCTCCTTCACTCTCCCCCCCACCCTGTGAGCAGCGCTTGGCGCTTCAAAGCTCCACGTACTCCTGGCAGGGCGGGAGGAGGCTTCACATGCTCCCCTGCCCACAGGCCAATTAAGGCCTGGGGGTGGGGGAGGGTACGAAGCCTTCTCTGCCCTGCCCCTGTCCTGCGAGCGAAGTGCTGCCTGCTGCTTGCAGGGTGAGGACAGAGCGGAGAGGGCTTTGGGTGCTCCCCCACCCCCAGGCCCTAACTGGCCTGGGAGCAGGGGAGCAGAAGGGCCTCTGCGGGCTGGATCCACATGCTTGGCAGGCCAGATCCGGCCCACGGAGGCCCTTTTGGCCACCGCTGCTATACAGTATAAAATCCATCCTGCGACCAGTAATATTATTCTATTTCTGGATGGCTCACAGGGACTAACAATGCACAATCAAAACCATGACTACATCTACATTAAGAGTGCCTGATTCGTACATCAGCAAAGCACTTTGTGGACGCAGCATATAATGCCAACCTGTGGTTTTGCCAGATATACTGTCAAAAACATATCTGAATACAATGCACAGTCAACCTGTGAAACTCCTTACCAGAAATTGTTGTGGAGACTAGGACTTACAGGGTTCAAAAAAGAACTAGATAAATTCATGGAAAGATGGGTCCATCAGTGACTGTTAGCCAAGATGGGCAGGAATGGTGCCCGCAGCCTCTATTTGTCAGAAGCTGGGAATGCGTGACACAGAAGGGATCACTTGATGATTGCCTGTTGTTCATTCCCTCTGGGGCATCTGGCACTGGCCACTGTCAGGGTATGTCTACACTACAAAGTTAATTCGAACAAAATTAGTTCGAATTAACTTTGATAGGCGCTACACAAGCGCTCCGCTAGTTCGAACTTAATTCGAACTAGTGGAGCGCTTAGTTCGAACTAGGTAAACCTCATTCTACGAGGACTAAGCCTAGTTCGAACTTACTAGTTCGAATTAAGGGGTGTGTAGCCCCTTAATTCGAACTAGTGGGAGGCTAGCCCTTCCCAGCTTTCCCTGGTGGCCACTCTGGCCAACACCAGGGAAACTCTATTGCCCCCCTCCCGGCCCCGGACTCCTTAAAGGAGCACGGGCTGGCTACGGTGCCCGTGCCAGGTGCAAGCCTGCCAGCACCCAGCTAGCAGACCCTGCACCTGGCATGGCTCGAGCCAGCCATCCGATGGCCCCCAGCCCTCCCCCTCTTCCCGGGACCAGGCTGGCGGCTCCCGGGAGCTTGCCCGGGACCATAAGAACATAAGAACATAAGAACGGCCGTACTGGGTCAGACCAAAGGTCCATCTACCCCAGTATCCTGTCTACCGACAGTGGCCAGCACCAGGTACCCCAGAGAGGGTTGACCAAAGACAATGATCAAGCGATTTGTCTCCTGCCATCCCTCTCCAGCCTCTGACAAACAGAGGCCAAGGACACCATTTTATCCCCTGGCTAATAGCCTTTTATGGACCTAACCTCCATGAATTTATCCAGCTTCTCTTTAAACTCTATTATAGTTCTAGCCTTCACCGCCTCCTCTGGCAAGGAGTTCCACAGGTTGACAACACGCTGTGTGAAGAAGAACTTCCTTTTATTAGTTTTAAACCTGCTACCCATTAATTTCATTTGGTGTCCTCTAGTTCTTCTATTATGGGAACTAATAAATAACTTTTCTTTATCAGCCCTCTCCACCCCACTCATGCTTTTATAGACCTCTATCCTATCCCCGCTCCGTCTCCTCTTTTCTAAGCTGAAAAGTCCCAGTCTCTTTAGCCTCTCTTCATATGGGACCTGTTCTAAACCCCTAATCATTGTAGTTGCCCTCCCCTCTCCCACCCTCTCTCTTCCCCTCTCCCACCTCCTTTTCCCAGTCTCCCCCAGTTTTGTTCAATAAAGAGAGATTCTATTTTTGAACACAATTGTCCTTTATTTTGTACATCAGGAAGGGGGGCTAGGGAGGGGTAAGTGGAAAGAGGTGAGGGAGGAATGGGGTACGAGCCCCCGATGGGGAGGACTGGGCTGGCTCTGTGGGCTTCTGGGGGTGGAAGCTCTCCTGCAGCCCCCCAATTGCCCCCTCTCCCCAGATGGCAGCCTGTGGCAAGTGCAGCCGGTCTGATGGCCGAGTGCTGTGATGTGCCCAGTGTGGGTACTCCGGGCAATCCAAGCCAGGACTGCTTTGCAAGTGGGGCACCCCTGAGAACTGTCTGTCCGGGGTGGGGGTCGGGTCCCTTTAAGCACAGCCCTCGGCTAGCCTGAGACAGCAGCTCCACGCTCTAAGTCCTCATCTGATGCCCTGCCGGCACTGCTTCCGGCCATCCTTAACCCTGGCTAAGGGTCCACTTAATGTGGACATGCTAGTTCGAATTAGCAAAACGCTAATTCGAACTAGTTTTTTAGTCTGGATGCATTAGTTCGAATTAGCTTAGTTCGAATTAACTAATTCAAACTAAGTTAGTTCGAATTAGCGCTGTAGTGTAGACATACCCACAGAGAACAGGATACTGGACGAGATGAACCTTTGGTCTGACCCAGTATGTTCACAGCAATGTGAGTTACAGGTCACATCTCAGCAATGTGAGTTACAGGTCACATCACACCCCAAAAAATATGGCTGGCAAAAATTTGTAGCTTAGACCTGCTCTACATCTTTGTTACAGAGAAAACTTAAAAAATAATAAATAGTCTTGCAGCACCTTAGAGACTAACAAAAATGTAGATGGTATCATGAGCTTACAGAGTCAACATTTTTTTTCCTGTTCTAAAGCATGTAAAGTCACAGTATGTGTATCTCCTGAGGCATCCCTCCCTTTCACAAGAAGTCTGCCAGCAAAACCAGGGAAGACAGGAGTTGACATTCTTGATATGTCTAAGCCAAAAAGCATGAAGGAGGGGAAAAAAAATCACGCCTCACTATAGTTATAAAGAAGCAAGAAGACAAACAGAATTTTAAAAATTAGTTCTTTGAAGTTCACCTTTTGATACAGGTTGGACCTCTCTGGCCAGCACTGTCAGGACCTGACCCGTCCCAAATGAGGGAATTAGCCAATCAGGGTTGGTCCTCTGCCACCAGCCTCCCAGGACACTGCACCTCCCTTTGGCTGGCTCTGCTCCAGCCTGCTGCTTGGGCTTGGCACTGGCCCACTTCTGCCAGCTGGTTAGAGTGCTCTGGGGATGGAGCTCCCTAGCTGCCATGGTCCTGCTTCTGTCCTGCCTAGCTGAGGCTTCCCAGGGATGGGGCTCCATGACTGCCCTGCTGCTGCAATGCCCGGCTGGGGTTCTACAACTGCCCCGCTGCTGTGCCGACCCAGGGCTTCCAGATAGAGGCAGCAAGGAGGGGAAGAAGATGGGGTACTTCAAAGCGGCAGTGCTGCTTGAAGCTTGGAGCCAGACCCTGGGCTCCATGTGGCGCTGCCCCAGGTGTCCCCAGGCCGTACGTAGCATTTCAAAGTGGCAGTGCTGTGTGGAGCCTGGGATCAGCTGGGGAGTTCCCAGCTGACTCCGGGCTCAGTGCGACACTGCCGCATTGAAATGCCGCGGGGAGCCTGATGTCAGGCTCCTTGCAGCATTTCAAAGCGGCAGCACCACATTGAGCCCAGGATCAACTGTGGACTCCCCTGCTGCCCTTGGGCTCTGTGTGGCACTGCCACTTTGAAATGCCACATGGTGTTTCAAAGCAGCAGCGCTGCATGGAGCCAGGGGTCAGTGGGGGAGTCCCCCCCTTCTGACCGTAGGCTCCACGCAATGCTTTCACCTTTGAAGTGTAGCAACAGCCCTATGGCTGTTGCTACACTTCAAAGACGGAGGCGTCCTATATCAACTAATCAAATAGTCAATGCAAAATGCCTGATAATTAACATCCTTATCATAAACTGTCTGAGTCAGTTCTAAAGAAACCATTCTCTGTGGCACCATTGAGACTATAGGTAATTATTCTCTAATTGTCAGGATACAACATTCACATTGTGCATCATCCAGGAATTGACATATCTGTCCTTGGCTTCTTATACTATCAGAAGAGCTGTGAATTTATTCATTTCTTGGGAGATTTTAATGCCCATGTGAACAACACTTCTAAGAGTGTGATTACACCTTAGCTGGGTTATCCTCCAAATGTATCAATTTATGTTGATATTATCACAACGGTGTGGCCTACTTTTCTTTCATCAGTATGGCCACTGCCTCAGCTCTTGTTCCAGCCCCTTTGCTGGCACATTATCTGGCAACACCATAGTTCACCTTTTCTGAGGTCTAGTTCCAAAGTACTATTGTCCACTGGGCAGGTATGTTGAGCCTTCACTTGATCTTTCCAGAGTCTTGTCGTAGAACGAGTAAACAAAATAAAGGTTTCTTTGGGGATACCAGCTCCCTTCAAAAATATGGGCTAAGAGCTCCCAAAGTCCCTCTTTCTTAGGGTTATTTAGGCAAAACAGGCACGTTTTCAGGACATGGTTGTTTTTGCAAAGGGAACTACAGCCGTGGTCACCAACCAGTTGATCACGACCAGTCGATCGCAAGGTGTTCTGGACCCTCCATTTCCCCCCACCCCCAAGAAGCCCCACTACCTACCTCGAGCAACAATGGAGGTAGTGGCAGCTTCCCATGGGGAGGACAGAAGTCCTAAAGCTGCGCATCACTTCCGAGGGTTCCGAAAATGCGCTAGCTGCTTCCTTGCCCCAGCTCCCTGGTGTTCCAGAAACTTACCCGGTAAGTCCCCAGAGGTGTGTGCTGGGACTTCCCTTCTCTGAGGGAGGGGGAGTCAGGCCCGGAGGGGGCGCGCAACGGAGGCTTCCCTGCTCCGTGTGTGTGTGGGTGTGTGTGTCGGCCCTGAGGGGTTGCATGCGTGGGCTTCCCTGCTCTGTGGGGGGGGGGTCCGGCAGAGGCACTCGATGGGGCATCCTTTCTCCGCCGGGGGGGGGGGGAGTGTCGGCCCTAGAGGGAGTGCGCAACGGAGGCTTCCCTCTGAGGCTGGTGTAGGGGACTCCCTACCCCCACTGGCACCCTGCCCCTGAACCCGGTTCCCTCTCCCCTGCCCCCGAACCTTGTCTCCTGCTGCAGAACCTTGTCCCTGCCCTCCCGCCCCCGTTCCTTCTCCCCTGCCTCCAGCCACAGAACTCTGTCCCTCCTGCCCCCCTGCTGCAGAAACCTGTCCTGCCTCTGCAGAAACCTGCCCCCCTGCAGAAATCAGTACCCACTGGCACCCTGCCCCCTACTGCAGAAACCTGTCCCCCGTCTGCAGAAACCTGCCCCCTCAGCACCCTGACCCCTGCTGAAGAAACCAGTCCCCACTGGCACCCTGCCCCTTACTGCAGAAACCTGTCCCCCATTGCAGAAACCTTCCCCCGCTGGCACTCTGCTCCCTGCTGCAGAAACCTGTCCTCTGCTGCAGAAACCTGCCCCCACAGCACCTTGCCCCCCACTGAAGAAACCTGTCACCCCCCCCGGAACCCTGTCCCCCGCTGCAGAAACCTGCTCCCCCAGTACCCTACCCCTCACTGAAGAAACCTGTTGCTCCCCAGCACTTTCCTCTGCTGCAGAAACCTGTCCCCCGCTGTCACTCTGCCCCTGCTGCAGAAATCTGACCCCTGCTGCAGAAACCTGTTCTCCTGGCACCCTGTTCCCTCTCCCCTGCCCTCAGCCGCAGAACCCTGCCCCCACTGGCACCCTGTTCCC
This sequence comes from Pelodiscus sinensis, assembly GCF_052426305.1. Classification (NCBI taxonomy): domain Eukaryota; kingdom Metazoa; phylum Chordata; order Testudines; family Trionychidae; genus Pelodiscus; species Pelodiscus sinensis. The sequence goes on from NC_143055.1 coordinate 43,593,482, forward strand.
TGCCCCAGCACTCACTAGCACCCTTCCCCAGTACCATGTCCTCTGCTCCCAACTGATTTTTCTGTGGGTCAGTGACCCGACTCAAGACAGGTTTCCCACCCTTCTCATAAATAAAGATAATAAATAATAATAAATAATGTAGAAACTTTTTGTGTTTGACATAGTATTTTATTTAAAAATGAAGCCTGGCCAACAAACCCCCAAATGGGGCCAAACCCCAATCTGGCCACAACCACTCCTGCACTCCCCCTATCCCTAGAGCTGAGCCTATCACACACTGGAACCCTCTGCCCTGAGCCCCTCAAATACCCCAACCCAAATTCCTGCACCCTCACATCCACAAGCCAGTGGCTTGCTTAGTACCCCAACATTGCCCAGCCTAGACCCCCCTCCCTGAGCCAGCGTCCCCTTCTCCACCTCCTCCTGCATCCAGATTTCCTCCCAGAGCTTGCACCTCTCACCCCTTCCCGCACCCAAATCCCTCATTTCCACCCCAAAGCCTATACATCCTGTCTCAACCCTGTGAGGGTACAGCTGGACTGCAGGAGTTTTTCAGGATTCTGGAGATATCCCAGAAACACTCTTCTGCATCCAGGGATGCGTTTGTTAAGAACATAAGAACGGCCGTACTGGGTCAGACCAAAGATCCATCTAGCCCAGTATCCTATCTGCCGACTGTGGCCAGCACCAGGTGCCCCGGAGAGGGTGGACCAAAGACAAATCAAGCAATTTGTCTCCTGCCATCCCTCTCCAGCCTCTGACAAACAGAGGCCAAGGACACCATTTTATCCCCTAGCTAATAGCCTTTTATGGACCTAACCTCCATGAATTATCTAGTTTCTCTTTAAACTCTATTATAGTTCTAGCCTTCATAGCCTCCTCTGGCAAGGAGTTCCACAGGTTGACTACACGCTGTGTGAAGAAGAACTTCCTTTTATTAGTTTTAAACCTGCTCCCCATTAATTTCATTTGGTGTCCTCTAGTTCTTCTATTTAGGGAACTAATAAATAACTTTTCTTTATCGGCCCTCTCCACACCACTCATGATTTTATATACCTCTATCATATCCCCCCTCCGTCTCCTTTTTCTAATCTGAAAAGTCCCAGTCTCTTTAACCTCTCCTCATATGGGACCCGTTCCAAACCCCTAATCATTTTAGTTGCCCTTTTCTGAACCCTTTCCTAGGCCAAAATATCTTTTTTGAGGTGAGGAGATCACATCTGTACACAGTATTCAAGATGTGGGCGTACCATAGTTTTATACAGGGGCAGTAAGATATTCTGGGTCCTATTTTCTATCCCTTTCCTAATAATTCCTAGAATCCTATTTGCCTTTCTGACTGCCGCTGCACACTGTGTGGAAATTTTTAGAGAACTGTCCACGATAACTCCAAGATCTCTTTCCTGATTTGTCGTAGCCAAATTAGCCCCCATCATAGTGTACGTATAGTTGGGGTTATTTTTCCCAATGTGCATTACTTTACACTTATCCACATTAAATTTCATTTGCCATTTTGTTGCCCAATCACTCAGTTTGGTGAGATCTTCTTGGAGTCCCTCACAGTCTGCTTCTGTCTTGACTATCCTAAACAGTTTGGTATCATCTGCAAACTTTACCACCTCACTGCTTTTGCCCCTTTTTCCAGATCATTTATGAATAAGTTGAAAAGGATTGGTCCCAGGACTGATCGTTGGGGGACACCACCAGTTACCCCTCTCCATCCTGAAAATTTACCATTTATTCCTACCCTTTACAGAAAATATGTTGACTTTTGTCCAACAAATTATGTTGTCCTACATGCTTCACAAATTTATTCTTTACTATTGTTTCGACTAATTTCTTCTGCTTTTTTAGTGGAAGAGCACACATGATCTTTTGGTCACCCCTATATTCCTCTTTCCATGAGGAATAAAGGGCCTTTCAAAAGAAAGGGTTTTTCTGACATTTGGTCCAGTCTAGACAGGGCAAATGTTGGAAAACCCTCTTCCTACAGAAGAATTAAAACAAAACAAACAAACTAGCAGTATAAAGATTGGGGATAGCAAGGGATGGAGAGGAGGAGAATAGAGAGGGCGGGGCTTCAAGGAAGGGGCGGGGCGGTAGATCTTGGCTTGGTGTGTAAAAAGGCTGGAGACTACTGAACTACAGGCTTCCCCCGCTCCCTGGAAAGGCCCACACATCAGTCCTACTCCTTCCAGCGAGCGGCCACCAGGGGTCAGGCATGTCCGCGAGCTCTGGTTGGAAGGAGCCCGTTAGCAGCCCGGCTCCCTGGCGCTCGCGCGCGCTGTTCGGAGGCTGAGGCGCTGAATGGCCCTTCCGCTTTCCTCGCTGCTGCAGCCTCTCGAGTTCTCCCGCCCCAACTCCAGCCGCCAGGGGAGAGCCCAGAGCCCGCCCGGCCCCGCTCCGCCCGGCTCTGAGGGAGGCGCGTTTCACCCGGCGCTTGTTAACCCGTCGCTTGCTGAGGCGAGCGCTGAGCGACACGTGCGTGTAACAACACGCCGACCGTGCGGATGACACAGCTGCTTCATCACAACCCAGCGGCCCTAGCTCTGCCCGGCTGGCGGGTGAGGGGTGTCACCGCAGGGACCTCGCGCTGTGCGTGTGCAGGAAAGCGGCTCCTCCCGTGACAGGCCGGGTGTCGCTTACGGAGCGGCGGCGCAGCAGGGCGTTACCCGTCCCGCCGAGCCAGTGGGACAGTCCCGCGCAGCCCCTTCCCCCCAGCGCGGACCCGCCAGCTCAGGGGCCGCTCTGCTCCCTGCATCGGCTGCCCACACACACACCGTGCTGGCCCCGCCTGAGAGGCGCCGGGGGCCGCACCGCGCATGCTCGACGCGGGCGCCATTTTGGTGGGGCCGGGAATTATCCAGCGGGAGCGGCGGAGCTCGCTGGGCCCGGCTCGGAGGCAGCGGCGTGTGGCTGCCGGCTGCAGAGATGGCCAACATCGCGGTGCAGAGGATCAAGCGGGAGTTCAAGGAGGTGCTGAAGAGCGAGGAGGTCAGAGACTCCCCCCGGCCCTGGCGGTGTGCGGGGCGCCCGACAGTCCCTCCTTCTCCTCCCGCGGCTGGGGGAGGGTCTGTCCCAGCCTCTCGGCTGAGGGGGAGGGTAACGGCGGCTCCTGAGGATGAGGGACCCAGCCGCGGGGACGGGGAGCCTGGGCCCGCTCCGGCAGCGGATGATTCTCGGCGCGGGGGCAGGCCTGCAAGGGGTAGGAAGTGTGGCCGGGCAGCGAGCGAGATGCCTGGACAAGGCCGGGAAACCCCCGGGAAAAGCGCCGCCTCCACCACCCAGTCTGGTTTGGTCGGCCCAAAAAGAAGGCTCAGGGGAGCCTAATAACGGGGCGGGCCGCGCGCGTGTGTGGGGAGGTGTCGTCTCCGGGGTCCCCTGCCCACGGATACAGCGGGAGATTCCTCTATTTCGCGGCTGGGGCACTGGGGAGAGGCTTTCCCATGCGACCTAAATGGAGATGGGGCAAAGACAGGATGGGTAAGAACACACGTCCCATTTCATCCAGCTCCCTCGTTAGCCTGTGGCTTATACTGCAGAGTGATACATTGTGTGTGTGGTTTTTTTAAATAAAAGCCCATTTAACTAGATTTCCTTAATCCAAGGCTTCCTTTTACCCCCAACATAGGTTATGTCACCTTGGTGTGCATATCTTTAACCCTCTCTCCACCTGACTTCCCGGTGCCCTATTAATCATTCTTGATACATTCCCTGTAAGGGATGTACAGTAATTAAGGAAAGGAGGAAGTGATAAAGAACTTTAAGTGTATTTCCAGGGACTATAGAATAGCATTTACAGTGATTGTGTCAGAGTTATTTTCGCTGTCTGTAAATCTGTGTTGGTAAATGTCAGCGAGATAGGTTTTGATGTTTGTGTCATCACCATCATACTCATGAGGATGATGAGGCATGTTGTATGCTTGTGAAATATTAATGTGCAGTTTGACTCTGAAAACCGATGATTTTAGACACTGTACCAGTCAGCTAGATTCATAGTCAGAAAACCAAGATGCTACTAACTTCCTGAGGATTTGTGTTGCTTACAGAAAACATGTTTAGAATTGGACTAGTTGATGTCCTTCTGAATATAATGTGCTAACGGCATTATTGTTACACAGCTCAAAATAAACTATTCTCCACAAAATCTTAGAGCTTAATTTCTACAGCTATTGTGCATGTGATGCTCAAGTTGATTTCAATGTGAGTTCCAGTGTGTAATGATTACAGAACCCAAATACTAAATTAGAACAGATCCTGAATGGTCAGCTGTGTATTTATATGCTAAAATTAGAATATCCCAAAGTGTTTACTTTCTCTGAACAATACATCTTAAAGTTGACTGCTTAGACCTTTATATAAGAGAGCACTCCAAATTTCCCCCTTGTGTTATTTAGAAAGAGAAACCTTGCCATATGCATCAGTGATATAAACATGGTTAGATCTTTTAATTTTCTTAAGACAAGTTTGGGACTCAGGGAGCAATTTTGTTTTAAATTCCTGTTTAATATATGTGCCGGAGATTTTGATTACATTGAAGATAAAAAAGAAATTACTTTGTTTGGGTGAACTGAATTTGTGAATTTTGAGACAACCCTTACTCTTGGCAGGATTCCTGCATCTTGTAAATTAAATATTAAAGAGCATTATCCCCCCATCCCCTCCCAGGATTCAGCTATTTCTATCAGTACATATATAATTACTGTTTATATTACAGGCTTTCATGGGTATTCGGAATACATACTTCTTTGATGTAATTGTGGATGTTTATTACAATGACACACTGATTCTAGATACATGTATTGGGAATACCTTGACTTGATTTTTTTCAAAGTCCGATTAAACTTTTTTCCAGCGGTAGTGTGAAAACATTCAGTATGAGATGTACAGAGGTATGACTAGATATTTTTGTACTTTGGCAATCTGAATTCACAACTTTATCAAGAAAAATTGATTGTCACAAATTATATAGCTAAAATGTGTTTTAATTTAAAATTTGTCTTGCATCAAGGAAAAGTTGCTGATCTTATCTACTCTTAAACATTCTTGGAGTGATGTCTCAAGCCATAGCTGAACATAAAAGCTGGCAATCTGTTTCCCTGCAAATGCCACCAAATGGCATTTGCTACCATATTGCATTTTGGAGAGAGAACGTACAGAGTTTGCCATTTACATTCTTCCAAAAGTGCATTCTGGACTTAGCTAAGTGGGAACCAGCCAAATGCAGTTTTAGAAGAGGATGGAAGAGGGGCAGATCAACAACTTCTGCAATTCAGAGATTTTTACAGATGCAGGCCAATATTCAAACTTTTGAAACTTAGGTGAATGAAAGATTTTTAAAATGTGTATTTCCTAGCCATAGTTTTCATATCTAATGCTCTGTGTTTTTGTCTAGAAATGCCACTTTGGGTGTATCTTTTAATAACTATTTTTCCAGGCTTGGCTTCAAGTTTATGGGCCAAGGAATTTTTTTAAATTTATTTTGTGTTCTATTGCTTGTCTTATATGAGTAGTTGAAATGCTTTTTAAAAACCTATTTTTTGTTCTTGCCTAATTAGTTTATCGTGAGTTATCACATCTGGAAAAAAATGAGTGGAATGCTGAATTTTTAGCAGACATCCTTTTAACTTAGTGTTCCTTAGGTTTTGAATTAAACAGGTAAGACCAGAAATGATTTTTTTAAACTGTGGAAAATTCATCCTCTCTTTATTTAGACTATGATTTAGAGTATTGTGGTAGCATGTGTTGACTTATGTGCTAACAAATGTGACTAAACATTCTAGTGTAGACAAGGCACAAGCTGCCTTTAACGTGTGTTAAACTGGTCAGGTAAAAATCTTACTGCATCTGCTCCCACAGATTTTAACATGACCAGCTTAGTACTAATCAGTATTAGTAACTGTATTGCAGTTTAATACAGTCTAAAGGCAATATAGTTTGCACTAGAACGTTATACAGTAAAAGCTTTTTTTAATCTGGTATGTTGGGGATATGGGGGTTGATGATGAGTGAAAAATTCCAGTTAAATAAGAGGAAGGAAGTTTGCAGCAGGAGTGATTGGCAGAGAGGATGCAGGCTCTGGGAGGGAGTTTGGGTGAGAGACATACAAGGCTAGGCGTTGGGATGCAGGAGCAGTTTTGGGGTGCTGGATATGGGGGGCACTCACCTTGAGCAACTCCCCATTAGCAGCAACCTTTTCCTGCTGCTCCTGGCAGAGCTGTGGCTAGATGGCTCTGTATGCAGCCTTCACCTACAGATGCCACCATTGCAGCTCCCATTGTATGTGGCTCCCAGTCATGCAAAGCTGCCTAATCACATCTCCACCTAGAAGCAGCAGGGACAGGTGGCTTCTTATGGGGAGCCGCCCCATGCAAGCACTCCTCCAGATCCAGCACCCTAAAACACTTCCCATGTTCCTGCTCTGAGCTTTCTTCCACACCCAAAATCCTGCACAGAGCCTGCACCCTGCACGCCGTGCCCCTTATGACCATTTCTCTACTTAGGAGCAGCAGGGATATGTCACTGCTTCTGAGAAGCTATGCAGAGCCAGGTGGTAAGCTTGCCAGCTGTGTGCCCAAACTAGGGATGTTAAGAAGCATGTTATTCATTAATCATGTAGTTGACACAAATTTTGTCACCTACACAATTAATCTATAAGGGTTAGCACTGTTACCATTCAGTCCTGGCTTGTGCCGCAACCCAGCATCAACCCCCACTGTGGGCTCTGCACAACATGGCACTTGAAGAGCCAATGTGCGGGGAGGCTGGCTCAGTCCCAGATCGTGTCGGGACCCGGCATCAACCCTCAACATGGCACTTGAAGAGCCAGTGCGCAAGACTGAGCCAGCCTGCCTGCGTGCTGGTTATTTGAGTGCCGGGTTGTGCAAAGCTGCAGCGGGGGTTGATGCTGTGTCCAGCATAAGCCAGAAGTGAGCCAGCCTATAGGCCAGTTGATTAAAAAATTTACTTGCAGAGCCACTTGGGGAGTGGGATCTCTCTCTCTCTCTCTCTCTCTGTGTGTGTGTGTGTGTGTGTGTGTGTGTGTGTGTGTGTGTGTGTGTGTATAGTTGATAGTGTTTAGTTGACTACACTATTACATTCCTAGTGTAAACAGTGAACTGATTACTCTGGTTAACCAGTTAACTAATTAAACAGGACCTTACATCTCTATTATAAACTAGACTTTGTATGGATATTAGAAATGCTGGTTTAAGGAGTTTCTAGCTCTGTACCAGCTGGCCAACACAGATTTTTACTGTAATGCATTAGCATATGTTAATTAACATCCCACTTGAAATCTTACTCTGGAAAAAGCCTCAGTTTTCAGTCTCTTCTCTTGTGATGTTATTTCTTGTGATGTTCATTACTTCTCCATCACATTAGTCTTACAAGGTAGGCTTCCTGAATTTCTAATATCACAAAAATATATTTTGTGCAAAACCTTTTAGACTGACTTGAAACATTATCGAGAAACAAATAAGGGTACCAAATCCAATTTTCTTTCACTTGACACTGCTGAGGGGTACCTCTGGGGGGTGAGGGGGGAAGGAGGGAGCACAGTAGAACAGGCATCTTATATAATTCCAGCATAGCCTTCCTGGAGCAGTGCAACAGGTAATTGAATCACTCTGCCCACCTGTCCATCTCTAAGGAGTTAGTTTGTGGAAGAGAAAGAATCTTCCTAGGGGAGTATCTGTTGAAAAAAATAAGATTGTGACCTGGAGGGACACTTTGAAGACTGGGTTTGGTTCAATATGCACATTACATCTTCTTATTTAATGTATTTATATAGTGTTATAGATGTATATCGGGGTGGAGAAGAGGATGCCAGCGGGCTGAATCTGGCCCGCCAAGCTACCAGATCCAGCCTGTGGCTGTCTCGCCAGGATCCCAAGAGAGCAACTCACACTTGAAATAAGGAGCTGCTCTCCACTCTGGACAGCGAGGAAGGCTTCGCACTCTGCCCCTGCCTCCCCATCAAAATTTCTCAGCTCCCATTGGCCAGTTTACAGGGCAGGAGCAGCATGTAAAGCTTCTCTCTCTCCCCTCCCCTCTATGCCCAGAGCAGACCCACATGGAGTAGTCAGCCGACTGAAACTTTAGCAGAGAGGCAGACAGTCTGCTCAGGTTCCTGCAGGGCTACTGGCTGGAAGCTGCCTAGGTAAACTCCTCTGAGCCAGAGTCTGCCCTCTGGCACTCCACCCCCTCTTTCCCCCATTTACCTGCCCCAGGCCACCACCCAAACCCCCTTTCCCTCCTTCTCCCAGGTCACAACTCTCTCCCAGACTCTGTACCCCCTCCTAGAGCTTCCCCCAGGCCAGACTCCTATCCTACACCCATACCCTCCTCCCCCCTGGACCCTGAACTCCAAGCCTCTGCCCCAGATCACAACTCCCTCCTTCATCCAAACTCCTTCTCAGACCCCACATCCTCTCCTGCACCCCAGGCCCCTACCCCAAGCTCCCTTCTGCAACCTACCTTTGTCCCAGACCCTGCACCCCCTCCATAGAAGTGCAGCCCTTGACCACTAGCCAAAATCTTGGAGTGCCCCCCATTAAAAATTATTGCCCACCCTGATGTATATGATACTTCACAGAAAAGTGTCACTCCAGCCAACCAGTTTGTAAATAACAGTTGTGAAACTGAGCAGAGTTAACTGGAGAGGTTATGAGCTGCTGCAAAAGTACTGGCTCATATTGTCTTCAGACTTAGGAAGACAGCACTCCCATTGGTTATATATTCATATTTGAAATACTGTAACATTTTCAGTCCTTATTGCTAGAAATGTTATTTTATTAAAATATAGAGTTGGAATGGCATAGAGGAATCTTCTAGTTTAGCCCCCTGCTCTGATACAAGATCAAGTTACCTAGACCAGTGTTTCTCAACCTTTTTTTGCTCATGGCCCCCTTCTGAGCCTCATTCATCATACGCCTGGCAGTTAAGTTTGGGTGGCCCCCTCAGAAACTTACTGTGGCTCCCTAGTGTTCTGAGTTTTTTCCATGTGGCCCACTAGAAGTAAGGCATAGCTCCCTGGGGAGCTATATGGCCCACATTGAGAACCACTGACCTAGACTATCCCTGACAGATGTTCATCTAGCCAGGAATGGGCAAATTCTGGACTGTGGGCCCCCACCTCAATATTTACCTGCGCCTCTGCAGGTATCAGAGGATCACAACTCTGGTTTTGCTGTGAATCGCCATTTCTCAGATACCTGCTGAGCTACAGGTAAACATAGTGGTGATGGCCTGTCAGGGACTAACCCTGCGGGCTGCATTTTTTTTTTATTGCCCACCCCAATCTAGCCTGTTCTTTAAAACCTACCAAATGGGTATTCTACAGCATCCATTGGAAGCGTATCTTAGTACTTAACTATTCTTATAGTTACAAAGTTTTTCCTCATATCTGACCCAGTGTTTCCCAATTTTATTTGGTCATGGAACCCTTTTCAGAATTTCAAGGAACCCCTAAGTTTTTCAAGCAAAAAAAAAAAAAGGGGGGGGTGGGTTAAACTCAAAAGGTTTTAGCATTGTCTTTATTTATGAGAAGGGCCAGGAACCAGAAAAGTCTGTTCCAAAAACCCCCAAGCCTCACTAATGTGATCCCAACTGTGCTGGTGAGGGCAGGGAACAGAGTGCTGGTGGGTGCTGGGGCTGGGTGGCAGGATGCTGGCTCAGGTGGCAGGGTGCTGGGGTCAGGGACATGGTCCTGCTGGGCACTGGGGTGGCTGGCAGGGTGCTGGGATAAGGATCAGGGTGGTGCTGGTTCTTGGGGTGGGTGGCAGGGTGCTGGGGCCAGGGACAGGGTTCTGCTGGGTGCTGGGGACAGTGCTGGTGGGTACTCATGGGGGGGACTGGACAGGGGCAGCTGGGACCAGTACCTGGCAATCCTGCAGTACCTCTGAGTTCCGGAAAGTGTGCGACTACACTCCTCCTCCCCAAACAGCTGGTGTGTGCGTGCCTGAGCAGCAGAGGCTGTTGCACCCCAGCAACTTACTTCCGTGATGCCGTCCTGCGGGCAGGGAGGGGGAGGGCGTGGGGAGTCCCAGGGCAGAGCGTGCTGCCTTCATAGTTTGAGCTGCACAGCCTGGGTCTCCTGAACTTCCTCCCTTCCCCCACACTGCACAGAAAGGCCCCGGAACTAAGTTGCTGGGTGCCACAGCCCCAGCTATTCAGGCAGCGCACGCTGGCTGCTTTGGGGAGGGGAAGTGCTTCCCGCCCCGCTGTGGGTCATGTGGGGTCACTCCTGTCCGGCATTCCCCTGGTGTGCCGGCTGGGAGCAACTGTTCCCTCTGCCCCAGCCTCCATACGCCTCTGCTGGCTAGCCGGCTGTAAAGGGATGGCAGTTGCCTCCCCCTTTTCTGTCAGTTTACTCTGGCTTTAATGGCCGCCCGGCTGTCCTTTTGTTAACCAGTTTACAATTGTTTCTGCCTCAATGGCAGTCCGTTTTGTAGTCCAATACCACAAGCGTCTCCAACAGTTCTGCCCCGCTGCTGGTGGGTGGGGGTAGTGGAACGGATCCCAGCCCAGGGCTCTAAAGACAGGTGCAGGTAAGGACCTGTCTGGCTGGTGGGGCTCCTGCCGCAACGTACCAGCCTGCAGGTCATCTGTAGGCAAGCCCCGTCCTTGGCTTCTTCCTGTCTCTGGGGACCTCCGACTTCAGCCCCCTGTGCTCCCCCTAGTTCCAAAACTCACCACCTCCGTGCCTTAACTCCAGGCATTGGGATAATGCTGGTGTTTCCTCCCCCTCTCCAATTCTGCTCCCATTCCCCTGTCTCTCTTGCTGCCTTCTCCACCCTGTCTCTTGCTACCGCATTCATTTTGAATTCCCTGCTCTGGCTCCCCCATGCTAACCCCTCCCCCTGATGCATGCTCCATCTTGACCTCACCCGTCCTGCCCCCTCCCACCCTGGACGCACGGCCGGGCGGGCAGCTGATGTCTTCCAGCTCAGCGTTCCTTTGGTGGCGGTACAGCCCCGCTGTGCTGTTGCGCAAGAACAGGTGGCACAGACAGGCGTCCGCCCTTTGCGTGCCCCATAAAGCGCAGGAGTCGGTGAGTCCTCCCCGCCTGGGATGGGTCCATCCCATCACACCGGCGCTCTCCTTTCAGAGGGGGCGGGGGAGTGCCGGCTCCTCACGGAAGCCCTACTTTTGCTTCGCGGAACCTCAGGGTTCCACGGAGCACCAATTGGGAAACACTGATCTAACCTAAGTCTTCCTTGCTGCAGATTAAGCCTATTACTACTTGTTCTGGACCTTCAGTGGACATAGAGAACAATTTTGATCACTGTTCTCTTTATAACAGCCTTTAATACATTTGAAAACTGATACCAAGTGCCTCCTGTCATCTTTTCTGAAAACTAAATTTGCTCACTTTTTTTAACCTTTAATTATATAGGCCATATTTTCTAAACCTTTTATTATATTTATTGTTCTTTGGATTCCATTGTGTCCTCATCGTTCCTTAAAAGTGTGATGCCCAGTATTTCAATTGAGACCTCACCAACACTGAGCAGGACAGTTGTCACCTGTGTTTTGCATATGATGCCCTGTTAATACAACCCAGAATTAGGGATGTAAGTGACTAGTTGAGTGGCTGCTTGACTACTTGCTTCCCGCTCCCTCTCCCTGCTCGCTCTCTATCAGAGGCAGCAAGGGTGAGGGGGAAGCAAGAGCCGGTGCTGTGGGGAACTGGCTTAAAAGCTGGTTCCCCCCAGCACCATCTCCACAGCGTGAAGGAGCGACAGAGCTGCAGCAGTCCCGGAGCCAGCGCGAGCTTGGGTTGCTCAGTTCTGGCTTGCACCAGTTCTGGGAACTACCCCTGCTGTGGCTCTGCAGTTTAAATGTAGTAGAAGCCAAACTTCCTACATGCCTGACTCCTACTACATTTAAACGGCAGAGCCACGGCAGATTTAGCTCCTGGACCCAGCACAAGCTAGGACAGAGTGCCTCCCCTTATTGACTAATCATGTAGTCCCAGTTACCTGCTTCTTAACATCATTACCCAGAATATTACTTTTTTGCAACTGTATCCTACTTTATCATTCTTTAGGACTTCACTCCATGGAGCCTCAGTTAACAAACAGCTAACAGTTGAGAGATGTTTTCAGTTCATTTATTAAGCACTCTAGGATGAATTTAATCTTTTCCTGACTACTAAAGTACATCTGTCTGAGCTATATATTGTTTAACATGTTTTTTCCTTATTTTGACAGTTGTGTAGATCTACCCTTAAAATGTGAAATCCGTTATTTCAGGATCACTTTAATCCAAATTACCTCTGGTCTTCATATTTGCAACCATTTCCTTCCTGTTAGAATAAAGTCTAACCTGGCTGCCCCCCAGTTACTTCTGAAACAACATTTTCTCCAATACTTTCTAATGACTTACTGGACATCTTGTGTTTTGCCATGTTACTTATCCAATAGATGTCTGAGTAAAATTTTCCATTATTATTGGGACTTGTGTTTTGGATATTTGTTTGATCTAGAAATGCCACATCCACCACTTCCTCCTCTTGATTTGTTAGTCTGTAGTAGACTCCTACTAGGATATCACCTATTCACCAAGAGATGTTCAAAAGGTCTGCCTCTTGTTATGAGATACAGAAGCAGGTAAATGTCTGTATTCAAGATATCTAACAAAACACTGCTCCTTTTTTCCTCTGCCAGTCCTCCTTCTTTGCCCTTAGCTCCTATGGGAACATAGGCCATCAACAATTTCTTTCCAAGCCTCTCTGCCTGTCCTTGAACAAGAAATAATTCTCTGTGCCAGTGTTCTAGTAATGAGATTTATCCCACCCAGTCTTTATGATGCCATGTAAGTAATAATTTAGCTTATGTACTAATACTTCCAGTTCTTCCTGTTTATTCTCCTTACTGCTTGCATTTCTGTGTAGACATTCAGGATGTTGAGCAGAGTCCTTCACTATTTCACTTGTATTGGTCCTGTGACCCTTCTGTTATGGTCACTGTTTTTTTTATACCTACCTGTGGGCTTTTATCACTTGTCCCTTTGAAACTGGTTTACAGCCCTCCTCACTAGAGTGGTGAGATGGTGGCCCTGCTTGGGGCCTAACCCAAAATGGGAAAGATCGGTAAGAATTTGGGGTGTTAAAATGCATTTAATTAAGTAATTGTGTAACTGCTTTTCAGCGGTAACACTCGGGGGGCAGGCAGCTACTGCCTGCTGCCCTGTGCTGCTATTTGTGTATCAGTGGCAGCATTGTGGGTAGGGGACTGTGGCATTTTATGAGGTTAGCAGATAGAAGATTAAAATTCAGTTTACTCTAAAAAATGACTGAAAATAGCACATTGGTGCTTTTCGCCCCTATTAGCACTGCAGGACCAATATAGCTACACAAGAGTGATAGTTTTTACTCTGACTTGTGCATCAGCAACAGAATTGTTAATGAACATAACCAATAATGTCCTTGGAAACGTGCATTAACTTGATTCATCTGAGTTTTGCTATTTAAATCCGTGTGCAATTGGTGAGCACAATGGAACTGCTTACATGAATAGGCCTTGTCTATATGCTAACGTTTTTTGACTGAAATATGAATTTCAAACTGATATTGTTATAAAGCCCTGGTATAAAGTAGGGATATAATAGTATAGTTGATTAACCGATTCATCAATAAGCAAAAGCTTATAGGTTAATGCTGTAGACTACACACATTTTCCTTTCCCACTGCCAGTAAATTTTTTAGCAGGCTGGCCAGCAGCCTGGCTCAGTCCTGGCTTACAACAGGTCTGGGACTTACCTCTGCTGAGGATCTGCATTTAAAATGTATTAGGAGCAAAGCGGACAGGCAACCCAGATCAGTTCTGGCTTGTTTTGGGTCCAGGAACTCAGACTCCCCCTAGACAGGGGCTGCTGCCACCAGTCTCTGCAATCTCTTTCTCAGAAGTAGCAGCACAAGCGACAGGCAGCCAGTTTGTGAGGGGAGCTGATCTTTAAACTGGCTGCTCTCCTGGATCAGCTCCCGCCTGGCACCCTGTGCTGCTGCCTCTGATACAGAGGCTGCCAGCCCTACCCCTGTGGGCTGTAAAATAGTCAACTAACCGATAAAATTTCATGAGGTTACTTGACAAATCAATTAACTGATATTTATCATCCTTAGTATAAAGTGGATATTTTTATTCCCATATCAAAGTACCTTTTTATGTGTTGGCTTGTCATTTTAGAGAACGTATGCTGACCAAAAAATCCACACCTGTGAGGACACTTTTTCTGGAACTTGGTTGGTATAACTCAGTTGATATAGTTGCTAAATCTTTCTTATGTAGACAGGCCTTACAAGTTTGCAGGAGTAGGATCTCTGTTCTCATTTCAGAATATTCCATTGTTATGAACCAGAAGGAACTGTGCTTTGTTTTCAGACTCCAGATTGAATTCTCACCATTAGTAGCTGGAAGAACATATCTTTGCTTTTATATTGCGTAGGCTTTTGGACAAGAATCATGGAGACAGAGTAGGTATTGAATGCCACAATGTCTGTCTTTGACAGTCACTTGTCAAACTAAACAGTCTTTAAATTTTACAGAAATTTTTGGTTCAAGTGTTTCTTTGACTCATCCCCCTCTTAAAAAGGGGATTTTCTACTCTGTAGTCATAGATTTTTTTTCAAGCTCTGCCCATGATGATTATGTAAACAACTTGTTGTAAACAAAGTTAATAGCATGTTATCAAAGTTAATAGCATGTTCAGTGTACAGTACACCCCTGGCTTCCTGAATTCCATTTAACTCATATTTGAACATGTCCCTCCAAGTTGTACTGAATGAGACTGCAGGATGATTTTGCAAATCAGCTGGTTATCCGAGGGCTGCATTACAGTTAGCTGGTGTTAAATAATTTGCTTAAACCAGAAGAACTTACTAGCAGGCTTTAAGAAGACTACTCTCCATTCCCAGCTCTGAAGCAGTCTTTTAAAAATCTGCTCATTCACATTTTCATCCTAAACATGTTTATCTGAATTTTATGGTTGTTCCTCATGATATGATATTTGAATCAAGTGTGCGGTGTTTGCTATTAAAATCAATATCTTTCTCTTGAAAATAGTAATAGAATAACTGGATAGTGTGTGTCTGTTCCTTGTAATAGTATTTATATTAATCATAATATTTCATTTTGAGCTGTAGGTATTCATAAGACTTCTGTGTAAAATAGCATTAAACGTGTTTGACCATTTGACTAGACCTGTGGGTTTGTCAAAGAATCAGACTAATAGGTCAAATTATGTGCTCATATTAGGGATGTTAAGAAGCAGGTAATTGACTAATCCTGTACAGGCAGTCCCCGGGTTACGTACAAGATAGGGACTGTAGGTTTGTTCTTAAGTTGAATCTGTATGTAAGTCGGAACTGGCGTCCAGATTCAGACACTGCTGAAACTGACCGCCAGTTCTGACTTACATACAGAATCAACTTAAGAACCCCAGGCGTCCCCAAGTCAGCTGCTGCTGAAACTGATCAGCAGCTGATTCCAGGAAGCCCGGGGCAGAGCAACTCTGCCTGGGGCTTCCTGTAGTCAGCGCTGGTCAGTTTCAGCAGAAGCTGACTTGGGGACGCCTGGGGCAGAGCAGCTGGGGTGCTGCTGGGTTGCTCCAGTAGCGCCGCTCCTCGGTGCTACTGGACCAACCTAGCAGCACCCCATCTGCTCTGCCCCAGGCGTCCTGATTCAGCCTCTGCTGAAACTGACCAGCAGCGGCTGAATCAGGACCTGGGGCAGAGCATCTGGGGTGCTGCAGGGTTGGTCCAGTAGTGCCCAGAGCGGGCGCTGCAGGATCAATCGGCAGCGCCCCAGCTGCTCTGCCCCAGAGTCCAAAACAAAAGCCTGGTCTGCTGGGGGGGGGGGAGCACACTAACTGCGCCCCTCCTCCCCAGCAGACCAGGGACACGGGGAGCAGAGCTGCAGCGGCAGCGGGGTGCCGCGCCTCAGAGGCGAGGGACCCCGCCGCGGCTGCGGCTTCAGTCCGGGAGCCTGTGGTCTGCTGGGGACGGTCCCCAGCAGACCACAGGCTCCCGGACTGAAGCCGCAGCCGCAGGGGGGTCCCGCGCCTCTGAGGCTTTGCCAGAGCAAAGCCTCAGAGGCGCGGGGAACCGCCGCTGCTGCCGCTTCAATCTGGGTGCCTGTGGTCTGCTGGGGACGGTCTCCAGCAGACCAGGGGCACCGGAGCAGCTTACGAACGGGGCTTTCTCGCCCCGACCGTAAGTGCGGATCCGACGTAAGTCGGATCCGCGTAAGTCGGGGACTGCCTGTAGTGGGTAAAAATTTTATCAACTGCACAATTAGTCCATAAGGGAAGGTGCTCTGTCCCAACTTGCACCAGCCCAAGAGCTACCCCCACTGCATCTCTGCAGTTTAGATGTAGAAGGAGCCAGGTGAGCAGGAAGCCTGGCTTACATTTAAACTTCAGAGTCGCAGTGGGGGTAGGTCCTGGACCAGCACGAGCCAAGACAGGGCTGGGACCGCTGCAGCTCTGTGTTTTAAATGTAGTAAGAGCCACCTGGCTCTTACTATGTTTAAAATTCAGGACTATGTAGCACTTTAAAGACTAACAAGATGGTTTATTAGATGATGAGCTTTCGTGGGCCAGACCCACTTCCTCAGATCAAATAGTGGAAGAAAATAGTCACAACCATATATACCAAAGGATACAATTAAAAAAAAATGAACACGTATGAAAAGGACAAATCACATTTCAAAACAGAAGGAGGATGCGGGGGGGAGGGGAAACGAAGGTAAATGTCTGAGTTAATGATATTAGAGGTGGGGAAAGGTAGATGTCTGTGAGCTAATGGTATTAGAGGTGATAATTGGGGAAGCTATCTTTGTAATGGGTAAGGTAGTTGGTGTCTTTGTTCAATCCCCCCAGAGAGTGCCGAATTTTAGCATGAATGACAGTTCCGAGGATTCCCTTTCAAGTGCAGATGTAAAAGGTCTTTGTAGCAGAATGCAGGTAGTTAAGTCGTTGAGACAGTGTCCTTTCTGGTTGAAATGGCAAGAAATTTTTTCTTTGTGATCCTGTCTGATATCTGTTTTGTGGGCATTAATTCTTTGGCGAAGTGTCTGCGACGTTTGTTCAGCGTACATAGCAGATGTACACTTTCGGCACATGATAGCATAAATTATATTTCTGGATGCGCAGGAATATGTGATCTTGATCTTATAACTCACTTGGTTAGGTCCAATAATGGTATCAGCAGAATGAATATGTGGACAAAGCTGGCAACGGGGTTTGTTGCAAGGGAAGGTACCAGGGTTGGTATTAGTGTGGTGTGTCCTGTGGCTGTTGGTAAGAATCATCTTGAGGTTAGGTGGTTGTCTATAGGAGACTATGGGTCTGTCTCCCAGAGCCTCTTGGAGTTTGGTATCCTGTTCCAGTATAGGCTGTAGTTTATTGAGAATGTGTTGGACAGGTTTAAGTTGGGGGTTGTAGGTGATGACAAGTGGTATTCTATTGTTGGTTTTCTTGGGTCTGTTTTGAAGTAGATGGTTTCTAGGTATTCGTCTGGCTCTTTCAATTTGCTTTTTTATTTCTCCAGGTGGGTAGTTGAAGTTTATAAATGCTTGGTAGAGATCCTGAAGCTTCTGGTCTCTGTCAGTGGGATTAGAGCAGATGCGGTTGTATGGAAGGGCTTGGCTATAGATGATGGATCATATGGTGTGTTCTGGATGGGAGCTGGAAGCCTGTAGGTAACTGTATGAGTCAGTGTGTTTTCTGTAGAGAGTGGTGTCTAATTTTCCATTGTTGATTTGTACTGTAGTGTCCAGGAAGTGGACCTCTCGTGTAGAATGGTCCAGGCTGAGGTTGATGGTGGGGTGTAGGTTGTTGAAATCTCTGTGGAATGTCTCCAGTGTTTCTTAGCCATGCGTCCAGATCATAAAGATGTCATCGATGTAGCGTAAGTAGAGAAGAGGTAAAAGGGGACGGGAGTTGAGGAAACGTCATAGGTCAGCCATAAAGATGTTAGCATACTGTGGGGACATGCGTGTACCCATGGCTGTGCCGCTGATCTGGAGGTATAAGTTGTTCTCAAACTGGAAATAATTGTGGGTGAGAACAAAGTTACATAGGTCTGCTATCAGGTTGGCAGTGGTGTCCTCTGGGATAGTGTTTCTAATTGCTTGTAATCCGTCTTCATGTGGGATGTTGGTGTATAGAGCTTCTACATCCATGGTGGCAAAGATGGTGTTATTGGGGAGGTTTATCGATGTTTTGTAGTTTCCTTAGGAAGTCAGTAGTGTCTCGGAGATAGCTGGGGGTGTTGGTTGCGAAGGGTTTGAGCAGAGAGTCTACATAGCTGGATAGACCAGTAGTGAGTGTGCCAATACCAGAGATGATGGGACGTCTTGGGTGTCCAGGTTTATGGATCTTGGGAAGCAGATAGAACAATCCTGGTCGGAGGTCAGAAGGTGTTTCTGTGTGGATTTGTTCCCAAGTAGCTGTGGGGAGTCTTTTAAGGAGACAGTGTAGTTTCTTTTGGTATTCCGAGGTGGGATCAGAGGAGAGAAGTTTGTAAAATGTGGTGTTCGAGAGTTGTCTGGTTGCCTCCTGGTTATAGTCGGCCTTATTCATAATGACCACAGCACCCCCTTTGTCCGCTGGTTTGATTATAATGTCCAGGTTGTTTTTGAGACTCTGGATGGCATGGTGTTCAGCGCGGCTGAGATTGTGTGTCGCTTGTTGTCGTTTGCGAATAATGTCAGTCTGTGCGTTGTTGCGGAAGCTTTGTATATAGAAATCCAGATTGTAATTCCGACCGTCAGGGGGAGTCCATATAGAATTATTTTTCCTTTGGTGTTGATAGGGGGGATCTGGTAGGTCAGATTGATGTTCATTGGTGGTTTGGAAATATTCTCGGAGGCGGAGGCGGCGAAAAAAAGCCTCAAGGTCACCACAAAATTGTATCCAGTTTGTGGGGGAAGTGGGGTAGAAAGAGAGACCCGGGGACAAGAGAGACTCTTCTACTGGATTGAGTTTGTAGCTGGATTCCTGCGCATCCAGAAATATAATTTATGCTATCATGTGCCGAAAGTGTCCATCTGCTATGTACATTGGACAAACGTCTCAGACACTTCGCCAAAGGATTAATGCCCATAAAACAGATATGAGACAGGATCACAAATTAAAAACAGTTTCTTGCCATTTCAACCAGAAAGGACACTGTCTCAACGACTTAACTACCTGCTTTCTGCTACAAAGACCTTTTACATCTGCACTTGAAAGGGAATCCTCTGAACTGTCATTCATGCTAAAATTCGACACTCTCTGGGGGGATTGAACAAAGACACCAACTACCTTACCCATTACAAAGATAGCTTCCCCAATTATCACCTCTAATACCATTAGCTCACAGACATCTACCTTTCCCCACCTCTAATATCATTAACTCAGACATTTACCTTCGTTTCCCCTCCCCCCCGCATCCTCCTTCTGTTCTGAAATGTGATTTGTCCTTTTCATACGTGTTCATTTTTTTCAAATTATATCCTTTGGTATATATGGTTGTGACTATTTTCTTCCACTATTTGATCTTAGGAAGGTGGGTCTGGCCCACAAAAGCTCATCATCTAATAAACCATCTTGTTAGTCTTTAAAGTGCTACATAGTCCTGCAGTTTGCTTCAGCTACACCAGACTAACACGGCTACATTTCTATTACTATGTTTAAAATGCAGAGTTGCAGCTAAGGATGTTAGTGTGATTATTTGGGTAATTATATAATTGATACCATTTGTATCAACTATACGATTAGTAAAGAAGTGCCTCTACAGAGCCACAGCAGGGATAGCTCTAGAGGAGCCGACTTGAGCCAGGACTGAACAGTCCTGGATTGTGCAGGCTCCAGAGCCACCTGCGCTGCAGCTCTGCATTTTAAATGTAGTAAAAGCCACTAGGGGTGCAGTGTTCAGCACGAGCCAGGACTGCAGCAGTTCCTGCTTGCTCTGTTTCCCGCTGTGACTCTGCCTCCCCTTTTCCCCGTAGAGACGGTGCTGGGGGGACCCGGGTTTTCCAATTTTTCCCAGCACCCAGTCCTGCTCCCTCCCCTTGATGCCTCTCTCTGGTATAGGCAGCAAGGGGGAGAAGCGAGGAGTCAGCTATCTGATAAGCATTTGCTTATTTGATAGTTGACTAGTTGTTTACTTACCTAGTTGCAGCAGGGATAGCTCATGGATGCAGTGTGGGCCAGGACTGAATAGTTTTGGCTTACGCTGGTCTGGGACCACTGTGGCTTTGCATTTTAATGTAGTAAGATCGTGGCAGCTGTCTTTGTGTGTGAGGGTGTGTGTGGCACCGTGGAGATTGTGCTGAGGGGAACCGGCTTTTAAGATACCTCCCCCCAGCACCAGCTCCTCTCCCCTTTTCTTCCTCCCTGCTGCTTCTGATAGAGGCAGCAAGACGATGGGAAGTGACTTGGCTACTTGCTTATATCACTAGCTCATTCATATATATTGATAACTTTTGAAAACTGAAGTTTGCAGTTAATTTTCTTTTTATTTAAAAGTGAAGTGTAAAAGGAACTTGTCTTAGACTGTGTGGCTGAGATTGAAAGAGTATAATCTTTTGAAACAAGATTACACTGCAGTCTCTTCACTTGTGGAACTATTAGTGACTTCAGTGGGAATTGATTTATGGAATTGTGTGCTGGATCAGGTCTGAAGTAACTGATATTCTCATGTACTTGCATATATAATGGGTAATTAACATTTCTCATTTTAAACTATTTTTATAGCAAAAGAGAAAAGTGTATTTTTTTAAAAACACAATCTTATATGACCAGAAAGTTAATCTGGACTTTCTCCATTTTCTATATGGCATATGTTGTAAAATCCTTGGTGCGGGGAACCCTTATTTTGTAGAGCAGAGTTAGGGAACCTTTTTTCGTTTGGGGCCTGTGGGTCACTAACCTACAGAAAAATCAGTCAGGGGCCAAACGCAAGTGAGACCAGGCCCCCAAGTGAGAAGAAGAAAACCCTCATAAGAGGTGGCTCCCGACTGAGAAGCAGAAAAAGAGACAAAATAGCCTCACTCCCCTGGAGGATGGGGATGGAGGGCTGTGAGGCTCAGGGCTGATGTGGCTGGATTAACTCTTCTGGGGGTCTGGGACGAGTACAGTTTTTGGGGGGAGGCAGGATTTTGAGTGGGGCCAAAAATAAGGGGTTCAGTGTGTGGTAGAGGGATGCCAGGGAAGGGGGTGAGGGAGCAGGGTATGGGTGGGAGGTATGGCAGAAGCTGGCTGGGAGTAAGGTTGCTGGTTCTGGGCAGGAGGTGTAAAGTACAGGAGCAGGGTATGTGTGGAGATGCAGAGTGTGGGTGGGAGGGACTAGGAGATTGGGGTGCCTATGTGGCCCATAGGCCTTAGGTTTCCCATCCCTGCTGTAAAGTATGTAGTGTGCTTTTGCCACTCAAATTATATTCAGGTTCAGTGCTTAATGATGTCTATCAAAACTTGTTTGCAAAGGTTTATCTGTGCTGGGAAGTTGTAACATATAATTATGGCAGTATAGTTAAAGCAATGCAGTTGGACCTCCCTGGTCTGGCACCCTTGGGGCTTGACTGGCTTTGAGCTAGGGATGTTAGATAACGATTAATTAAATAGTCATGTAACTGCACATAATATTATCCGTTACATGACTATTTGATAGTCCTTGGGGACAGGGCTGGCAGCCAGTGTGCTCCCAGCTCCACTCCTGGGGAGCCCCCTGTCACCTGGTGCTGCTGCATTTGTATCAGAGCCAGCAGTGCAGGGTAGCAGGTGGGAGCTAGTCTACACGGGAAGCTGGTTTCAAAAACAGCTCTCCATACAGACTGGCTCCCACCTGCCTCTCTGCACTCTGCTTCTGATATAGAGGCAGCAGCACTGTATCCACTATCCGTGGAGGGTCCGAACTCCCTATTGACAGAAGCTGCGCTGGAATCCCACAGAGCAGCCTTCCCCTGCTGCCTCTGATAGAGGCAGCAGCTCCGCAGAGCTGGCACATGAGGAAAGCTGGCTTAAAAGCTGGTTCCCCATGCGTATTGGCTCCTGTCTGTGCAGGAGTTGGGGGCAAGTGGCTTGCATGAGCCAATATTTACGGGAAGCTGGTTTGAAAGCTGGCTTCTCACATGGACCAGCTCCTGCCTACCCCTCTCACTCTCACCCTGTTGCCTCTGAGAGGTGAAATGCATGTAGTCTATAAGATTAACCGCTTATTGGTTAATTGTGTACTCATCTACATGTTGACATCCCTATTTTGAACAAGGGAGTTTTCAGGACCAAAGAAGGTCAATACTGGCCCTTCTGCAGCCGGTCTTTGAGCTTTCCTTGGTGCCAGTCTTCTTGTGGGTCTCCCCTCTTGGCTGCTGGCCCAGCTCCCAGGTTGCCTTCCTGGTTGTTGAATCAACTGTTGGCCCCAGCCGCTGGTCCCTCTGTTGCCAGATTCCTAGCCAGCCCCCGCTCCCAGCCACCATTGCTTTGGGGTACAGCAACATCTGTGCTCTTGCTGGGCCATGGATGTTGCTGGACCAGATAGATTCAACCATATAAAACCTTCTGTGCCTCCCCATTGTTTACATGTGGATACTAGGAATGTTAGCATGTAGTTGTTTACACAATTAACCAATACATTTGGGCTACTCAGTTAATTCTAATGACTCTCTCCCCTCTTTCCTCTCCCCCACCCTCCAGTGCCTTTGTATCCCACAGATGCAGCAGTGTAGAGTGGGTGCAGACGGGAGATGATATACATGGGGAACCAGCTTTTAAGCTGGCTCTCTGCATGTGCTGGCTTCTGCAGGCCTGCCCCCCTGTACTGCTGCCTGTAATAGACAGGCAGCAGTGTGGAGAGTGGGGAGAAGGACGGTGGGAGATGGTACATATGGGAAGCAGGCTTTCAAGCTGGCTCTCCCTGTGTATCCGTTCCTGCTCCTCCCCTCCACCTCCAATTGCTGCCTCTCTCAGACGCAGCGGCAGGAGTGCAGGGCAGGCTGCTCAGCAGGAACTGATACACAGGGGGAGCGAGTTTGAAAGCTCAGTTTAAAAGTTTTACTGGTATAATTATTTTAGCTAAGGATGTAACTTTTTGATCAGTCTCCCTGAGAGCACCGGCTCCTGCTTGCTCCCCTTCCCTCCCTCGTAGTAGATGTGTAACTGCTAAACAATACAGGAGGCCCCCGACTTGCGACTGCCCCAGTTCCAACCCCCTGCACTTAAAACAATTTTTGTAAGTGCGGAAGGGGCTGGAAATCCCTGACTTACCTCCTCGGCCTGCATTTATAAATGAGGGTTCAAGTTACGATGCCTCGACTTGCGACGCTTCCTGCGGAACCAATCACGTCGCAGGTCAGGGGCCTTCTGTACAGTGGGTACATGTTTACACAAATACATGCTAGTTAACATACCTGGACACAGTTTGTTGCTTAAAGGTGCTTTATACTTGTACAGCTGTTCTGTACTGGAAGGGGGTTAACTTATGCTGATACAAATGCACTCAAAATAAGGGGTTTTACTTGTAATTTTGATCAAAAAGTTACATCCTTAGCTAAAATAATTATACCAGTAAAACTTTTCAGCATAGATCAGGCATAAGATTCCAAAGTAGGAAGAACTATGAGCTTCTTGGTTCTTTACTCAAATTGTAAAAAGAAATTTCAGAAATCTGAGCAACAAATTTTGTAATAGTGATATCTCAGTTCTCAAAACATTGAGCCCACCCTGTTTTAAACACCTATTTTTACTTTTACATAAGGTTTTTAACAACCTCCCTTTTGTACTGAAAAGGGATTCTGTTAGCTTAAATGTAACTTTTTGTATGCAACCGTTTAAATACATTTGGTTTAGCTTTTTTTAAATTCTGCCCCTGTGTGTGTGGGGTGGCATAAGGGAAATCTATTTAAACAAAAAGTAAGGTGTTTCTTGTTGCAGATACCTGGAGTGCCCTAGTTATTAAGATTTAAATTTTCTGTGGACAATTTTCTCTTAGGACACTTGTCCAGGTAATTCAATAGAAATTTAGTTCATAATTAAAGGTATAAGACATTTTAAAATAATAGTCTGGCCATTGAAGTGCTCAATTTTTGTAATGTTTTTGAGCACTCTTGTTTGCATGTACTTTAATTTTGCGCACTCAAATATTCTGTTAGTAACATATTAGTTTATTTAAGTGTGAAAAGAATCTCACTTATGTTTTCTAAAATTATTCTTTGGACTGAGATTAGGGTTGCCAGGTGTCCGGATTTCACTCGGACAGTCCGTTATTTCTGGCCCCTGTGGAGGAAAAGAAAAGAAAATACTGGACACGTAAAATGTCTGGTATTTTCTGTTTTTCTTGGACGGAAGGCCGATGGGGACAACGTTCCTCTGCTGCGTCTGACATGGGCTTGGGGGAAGCGAGGAGCGTGGGGATTCTTAAAGGCTCAGCGACCCTTTTTTGTTCTCCCAATTTGATTTTTTTTGCTCAACAACTTTCTTCTCCGGATTTATGTATTTATTTATTGCTCAATAAGTTTGCTGTCTGTCTTTCTTTTTCTTACCCACTCACCCACCCCAGTTTTTTTTCCTGTCATGTTCCAGATTTTTGGTGAAAGCATCTGACAAGCCTAACTCAGATTAATTATGTGAAAATTTGGAAAACCATAAGAAAGTAAAAATAGTGATTAGACTGAAAAAAACCTGGCCTGTTTTGTAGCAGTGATGTCCTTCATACAGGTGCTGTCTTCACTAGGAGGACAAAGGGTGTATTGGCATACATGCTACCTGACATACGTTAAAATCCTAGTGAAGATAAATTAAGTAAGTTATAACTTTAAATGTGTTAACTGGTAAAAGGTAAACCAAATGCTCTACTTTAACCAGTTTAAGATGTTTGTTAGCATGTTTTAGTTAACATGCGGTAACAGCCCACTTTCACATCCCTAGTCTGAACTAGTATGTAATCGTTAACTCATAGGGGCTGGAGTAGCTCCCCACCTGCAGCAGGCAGAGAGCTGTTCCAATCCTGCAGGGCCCATTGCAGGCAGGGGCTGCTCCAACTGGCTGGCTGGTCAGAGCTGACCCAGTCGCAGGCACGGGCTGCTCTGATCGGCTTGCTGGAGCAGCCTTTGTCTGTATGGAGGAGATGGTGCTCCAGCCCAGTTGGGTTTAATGTTTAACCAGTTAACCAATTAAATGGGATTTTACATCCTTAGTTGAGACATGACTGTTAACAGAGAAAACCAGGAAGTCTGCACTTGAGTGTGCTGGTTCTTAGAGAGCTAACAACTGTAGTGGTTTTCTAAAGAGATTAGCAATATAGTTTTCTCCTCTTCTGGAAGGAAATATTTCAGTAAAACCCCTACTGTTCACCTTTATTTATAAAGCATGTACCTATTATTCCAGCTTTTTACATGAAAATAAAGCCATAATATTCCCACAAAAAGCAATATTAATTTTTTTAAAAAGGGAGTGTCCCACTCCAAATAATGCTATCCACAGCAACAGTGCTACAATGTCCACATGGCTGGACTTCGCAAAAACTAGACAATAATAAATTGTCTAAACTCCTACGTGCTTCATGGCACTACATCTCTGGTACTCTCAACTCACCTAACATTATTAATCTATCCAACTACACATAGCCTAGCAGAAGATTCTCTCCTATCTTGGAGAATTGATTTGCCCCACCACCTCTACACATATTCAGTGGTTACCTAGAAGCTTATTTTCACCAACTCTGACTGAAGGAATATTTCCAGCACACCACTGAGGATCTTTCTGATCCTCAGGATCCTCCCCACCCAACCCCAGAAGAAGATGTCTACGTGAACGCTTCCTGATGGTCATAATGAGAGTCTGGACTTTTACATTGGTTGCTTCTGCAAATATTCACAGGCTGATATTGTGAACCAACAAACAAACAGCATATTACATCAGCCATGCAGAACGCAATGCTATCCACAGCCTCAAAAACAACTATCAAAGAGGCTGACAAAGGGGGTGCTGAAGTTATCATTAACAGGTCAGATTATGAAGAGGAGGCTGCCAGACAGCTCACCAACACCACATTCTACAGGCCTCTTCCGTTTGGTCCCACTGAGGAATGCCAAAAGAAACTACATCATCTGCTCAAAAAACTCCCTGCTACAACTTAGGACGAAATATATACAAACACACTGTCAGATCCTCAATCATCCCCCACCATCAACCTTTAGCCTGGATCAATCCATGCAAGAGATCCACTTCCTTGACACTACAGTACGATTACCGGAAACCTGCTGCCTCTAGGGTACCATCCAGGACATATGATCAATTGTCCACAGCCAAGCCCTAAGATAAAACTGGATTTGCTCCAGTGCCACAGAGTGAGACAATTACCTACAAGATCTTTATCAGGCATTCTTAAAACTGAAATACCCACCTGGAGAAGTGAAGAAATAGATTGGCAGAGCCAGAGAAGTATTCAGAAGTCAATTACTTCAAGACAGGCCCAACAAAACAAATAACAGAACCCATTGGTCATCATCTACAACCCCCAGCTTAAACCCTTCCAGCGCATCAGGTGATTGCTAACAGGGAGTTTTGAGAGGGAGTTCTCCAGGTGAAGGAGAAGCAGATACAGGACTCTTGAGGGAAGTGCGATTTATTATCGTGGCTTTCTTACTGTGTGCTGAGCTTGTGTTTGTTTGGTGTGTGGTGGTGTTGGTTTTTTTTTAATTATTATTTATTTATTTATTTTCTTTCCCTGTTTGAGTGAGGCTTTAGAGAGGGAGTTCTCCAGGTAGAGGCGAAGCAGATACAGGAGTCTTGAGGGAAGTGGGTGTTGTGTTTGGGGCTTTCTTGCTGTGAGCTGAGCTTGTGTTTGTGAGTGAGGGTTGGTGTGTGTTCTTTTTTGTTTTTTGTTTGTTTATTTTCCCCTGTGTTTGAGAGTGAGGGTTTTTTTTCCCCCCACCTCCCCTCTGCCCTCCCCCTCCCCTTGATGGAGTTTGTGCTGTGATTGGCAGGTGGAAACTGTTGGCTTCTAATTTGTTTGAATTCTAGAAGCCTCTGCTGATTGGCTGAGCCTTGGTAGGGGGAGGGGCTTTATAAGGCAGTGGGCAAGCGACCAAGGAGCTTGCGAACAGGTGATTGCTAACAGGGAGTTTTGAGAGGGAGTTGGGAAGGGCGGGAGGTTCTCTTGCCTTTCTTTTTAAATCCCTTTTCCAGGATAGCAGTAATGGTTGGTGATGGGTCTGCTGTTGTTACCTGCACAGCGTGTGCCATGTTTGTCTTCCTTCCGGAAGAAAGAACCGATTTCATCTGCACCAAGTGCAAGCTGGTCGACATTTTGGAAGAAAAAATTAGAGGACTGGAGGCCCAAGTGTCGACCCTACGCTTGATCAGAGAGGATGAAGACTTCCTCGATAGAAGGCAGAATTTAATCCTTCAAGCACGGCAGGCAGAAGAGCCAGAGAGGGCAGTACGTGACCAAGAAGAGAACTGGCAGCATGTAACTTCTAGAAGGGGAAAAAGGCCAGCACGGGAATCCCCCGATGCTATAGAGGTAAGCAATCGCTTTCAAGCTCTCTCCACAGGCTCTGCAGTGCTGAAAGCCCTGGAAGGGACCTCACAAGGAAGAAACCAGAAGGGAACACCATCTACTGGAAGGCATGGGATGCATAGTCCTACGGATGGCGGTTTTGCGGCCACCACGCCCAAAAGGAAACAACGGGTGGTGGTGGTCGGGGACTCCCTTCTAAGAGGGACTGAGCCATCCTTCTGCCGTCCGGACCTGGAATCTCGAGAGGTGTGCTGCTTACCGGGAGCTCGCATTCAGGATGTCACCGAGAGGCTTACCAAGCTGATCAAACCTTCGGATCGCTACCCCTTCCTGCTTCTTCACGTGGGAACTAATGATACGGCCAAGAATGATCTTGAGCGTGTTACTGCAGATTATGTAGTGCTGGGAAGAAGGATCCAAGAATTTGGAGTGCAAGTGGTATTCTCCTCCATCCTCCCTATTGAAGGGAAAGGACTGGGCAGGGATTATCGAATTGAGGACGTAAATGCGTGGTTGCGCAGATGGTGTCGCAGAGAGCGCTTTGGTTTCTTCGACCATGGGACTCTGTTCCGGGCGCAAGGATTGTTAGGAAGAGATGGGATCCACCTAACGAAGAGAGGAAGGAGCATCTTCGCGGGCAGGCTTGCAAACCTAGTGAGGAGGGCTTTAAACTAGGTTCGTTGGGGGATGGTGACCAAAACCCTGAGGGGAGTGGGAGAGTCGGATACCGGGAAGAAATGCAGACAGGAAGGGGCAAGAAAGGAGGACCCATGTTTCGAATGGAGAAGATAGGACGATCAACTGGTTACCTGAAGTGTTTGTACACTAATGTGAGAAGCCTGGGCAACAAACAGGAAGAACTGGAGGCTCTGGCCCAGACCAAGAAATATGATTTAATTGGGATAACAGAGACTTTGGTGGGATGACTCGCATGACTGGAGCGCTGTCATGGAAGGGTACAGACTGTTCAGGAACAACAGGCAGGGGAGAAAAGGAGGAGGAGTTGCACTATATGTAAGAGAGCACTACGATTGCTCTGAACTCCGGTATAAAGAGGGAGACAAACCTGTTGAGAGTCTATGGGTTAAGTTTAAAGGAGCAAACAACAGCCTTGATGTTGTGGTTGGTGTTTGCTACAGGCCACCGAATCAGGTGGATGAGGTAGATGAGGCTTTCTTTGGACAACTGAGCGAAGCTTCCAGATCGCAGGCCCTGGTTCTCGTGGGGGACATTAATCACCCTGACATCTGCTGGGAAACCTATACGGCAGTACACAGGCAATCCAGGAAGTTTTTGGAGGATGTTGGGGATAACTTCTTGACACAGGTGCTGAAGGATCCGACCAGGGGCCGTGCGCAGCTTGACCTTCTGCTCACAAACAGGGAGGAACTAATAGGGGAAGTGGAGGTGGGTGACAACCTGGGAAGCAGTGATCATGAGATGGTAGATTTCAGGATCCTGACCAAAGGAAGAAAAGAGAGTAGCACAATACACACCTTGGACTTCAAAAAAGCAGATTTTGACTCCCTCCGAGATCTGATGGGCAGAATCTCCTGGGATGTTAACATGAAGGGGAAAGGAGTCCAGGACAGCTGGCAGTATTTTAAAGAAGCCTTATTGAAGGCACAGAAAGAAACCATCCCGACGCGTAGCAAGAGAGGTAGGAGACCGGACTGGCTTACAGGGGAAATCCTTGGTGAACTTAAGCACAAAAAGGAAGCTTACAAAGAGTGGAAACTTGGACAAATGACCAGGGAGGAGTTTAAAGGTATAGCTCGAGAATGCCGGGGGGTTATCAGGAAGGCAAAAGCGCAAATGGAATTGCAACTGGCTAAGGATGTGAAGGATAACAAGAAAGGTTTCTACAGGCATGTTAACAAGAAGAAGGTGATCAGAGAGGGTGTGCGGCCCCTAATGGATGAAGGAGGTAACCTAGTGACAGATGATGTGGGGAAAGCTGAAGTACTCAATGCTTTCTTTGCCTCTGTATTCACGGACAAGGTCGGCTCCTGGACTTCTGCGCCAAGTGACGCAAGATAGGATGAAGATGGACAGCCCGTGGTGGGTAAAGAACAGGTTAGGAACTATTTAGAAAAGCTAAACGTACATAAATCCATGGGTCCGGACTTAGTGCATCCGAGGGTGCTGAGGGAGTTGGCAAATGTCATTGTGGAGCCTTTGGCTATTATCTTTGAAAAGTCGTGGAGATTGGGAGAATTCCCGGATGACTGGAAAAAGGCAAATGTAGTGCCCATCTTCAAAAAAGGGAAGAAGGATGATCCAGGGAACTATAGGCCAGTCAGTCTTACCTCGGTTCCTGGAAAAATCATGGAAGGGATCCTTAAGGAATTCATATTGAGGTACTTGGATGAGAGGAAAGTGATTAAGAATAGTCAGCATGGATTCACAAAGGGCAAGTCGTGCCTGACCAATCTGATTAGCTTCTATGATGAGGTAACTGGCTCGGTGGACATGGGGAAGTCAGTGGATGTTATATACCTTGACTTTAGCAAGGCTTTTGATACGGTCTCCCACAATATTCTTGCCAGCAAGTTAAGGGATTGTGGATTGGATAAATGGACGGTAAGATGGATAGAAAGATGGCTAGAAGGCCGGGCCCAGTGGGTAGTGATCAATGGCTCGATTGCAGGTTGGCGGTCGGTTTTTAGTGGAGTGCCCCAAGGTTCGGTTCTAGGACCAGTTTTGTTCAATATCTTTATTAATGATCTGGATGAGGGGATGGATTGCACCCTCAGCAAGTTTGCGGATGACACTAAGCTGGGGGGAGAGGTAGATACCCTTGAGGGCAGAGATAGGATCCAGAGTGACTTAGACAAATTGGAGGATTGGGCCACAAGAAATCTGATGAGGTTCAACAAGGACAAGTGTAGAGTCCTGCACTTGGGACGGAAGAATCCCAAGCATAGTTACAAGCTGGGGACCAACCGGTTAAGTAGTAGTTCTGCAGAAAAGGACCTGGGGTTACAGTGGATGAGAAGCTAGATATGAGTCAACAGTGTGCCCTTGTAGCCAAGAAGGCTAATGGCGTATTAGGTTGCATTAAGAGGAGCATTGCCAGCAGATCAAGAGATGTCATCATTCCCCTTTATTCGGCTTTGGTGAGGCCACATCTGGAGTATTGTGTCCAGTTCTGGGCCCCACACTACAAAAAGGATGTGGACGCATTGGAGAGGGTCCAGCGGAGGGCAACCAAAATGATTAGGGGGCTGGAGCATATGACTTATGAGGAGAGGCTGAGGGACTTGGGTCTGTTTAGTCTGCAGAAGCGAAGAGTAAGGGGGGATTTGATAGCAGCCTTCAACTTCCTCAAGGGAGGTTCCAAAGAGGATGGAGAGAGGCTGTTCTCAGTAGTGACAGATGGCAGAACAAGGAACAATGGTCTCAAGTTGTGGTGGGAGAGGTCCAGGTTGGATATTAAGAAAAACTATTTCACTAGGAGGGTGGTGAAGCACTGGAATGGGTTACCTAGGGACGTAGTGGAGTCTCCATCCCTAGAGGTGTTTAAGTCTCGGCTTGACAAAGCCCTGGCCGGGTTGATTTAGTTGGAATTGGTCCTACCTAGAGCAGGGGGCTGGACTTGATGACCTTCTGAGGTCTCTTCCAGTTCTATGATTCTATGATCATTGACAGTCTACAGCTGATCTTGGAAAATGATCCCTCACTCTCATAGGCCATGGTAGACAGGCCAATCCTCACCTACAAACAACCCCCTAATCTGAAGCAAATACTTTCCAGCAGCTACACATCACACCTGATATACAGGAACCCCTGCAACAAGTCTTGTTGCCAACTCTGTTTACATAGCTATACAAGTGACACTGTCACAGGACCTAACCACATAAGCCACAACATCAGGGGCTCATACAACTGCACATCCTCTAATACGGTGTTTCTTAAACTTTTTGAGACACTGGAACGCCAAATAATAATACTTTTTTATGTGGAACACCTATGAAAATTTTCTTTAACAAAAAAAAATTGTCAGACAAAAAAAAGACAAAACCAAAGAAGTAACAAAAACCAAGAAGAGTTGGTGGCACACCTGCGAGTTGTTCACGGAACACCAGTGTTCCATGGAACATAGTTTAAGAAACACTGCTCTAATATGACATATGCTATAAAGTGACAGCAATGCCCCTTTGCCATGTATATTGGCAAAACTGGACAGTCTCTAAGACAAATGATAAATGGACACAAATCACACATCAAAAATTGTAAAACACACACACACACACACCCACACACACACACACACACACACCTGCCTGCCTGCCTGCCTGCCTGCCTGCCTGCCTGCCTGCCTGCCTGCCTGCCTGTCTGTCTGTCTGTCTGTCTGTCTGTAGAGGGACATTTCATTCTGCCTGGTCACTCAGTCATGGATTTAAAAGTAGCCACTCTTCTACAAAGGAATTTCACCAGTTAATTCCAGAGAAAGAGTGTATTCAGATACAAAATTGACACATTTCCCTGAGCTTGAACAAAGACTTTAACTGGATGTTGCATTATAAAGTCAGTCTCCCATGCCTTTAACACTGAATTTTTAAATGTCAAAATCTAAGTATGGGACACTTTCAGCTCACTTAAATTAACCTCATTAGCACCAGTCCTATAATTGACAGGGACCTTTCTCCCCCCTTTTCTATTTATAAATAACTCAGTATGCTATATATTTTTGTTAGGTCCCACAGAACTACTCATTGTTTCACAATATAAAATAAGTTGAACCTCTCTAATCTGGTACTCTCAGGACTAGGAATGTAAATGGTTAACGGGTTAACCAGTAAGGCTCACTCTGAATGGGTGAGGCTTTACTGGTTGTGGTTAACTGATAGGGGCTGGAGCAGCTCCTTGCCTATCCAGTCAGGGGGCTTGCTCCAACTCCACTGGGCCCACTTTTGACAGGAATAGTTCGAGCTGGGCAGCTGAAGCAGTCCCTGTCTGCAGTGGGCCTGTCCCACCGTGCTTACAGGTTTCTCACTGGTTTCCCAGGGAGGGGGCCCCACTTCCAGCCTTGCCCAGTGAGGTGCTTTTGCGGCAGCAGCAAAAAGAAACCGTTAAGAACTCATCTTGTGTCCCAGAGTGCAAATCTAAGGAACCTAAGTACGTGTCCCTCAGTTGTCAAAGTAGTGCATAAATAGTGCCTCCCAGTTCAGGGCTCATGGAAATTACCACAGAATTGTACTCTAGAATCTCAGTTAAAAAAAAAAACCCTCTGCTTTTATGGCTACAGAGACTAACTCGAAAGCATGAATCAGGTTTGAGTTTGAAACAATAACTGTTAAGGCAGCCCATCTTTCTCAGACAAGTCTCCAGATTTTGCTGCTGCTCAGTATGCATTTTGCTGCAGCCAGTCACCTAACATTTTATTTTCTGGCCCTGCCTGGGACCTGCCTGTAACATGTTGTCTCTTGCTCTCTTACTTTTTATATTAACTGGATTACAGTCCATTCTCTCTGCATTGTTCTGTTTAGCCAGGTAGAAGGGGGATCAGAATCAGTATCTAATCTTGCAGGAATGGAAAGTGGGTGAGCCAAAAAGGTAGTCTGATTAGTTAAGCTATTTGGAGAACGTCACAACAGCTGAGGCCCAGAAAAATGAGCTAGTGAAATTGATATAAACTCTTTTACCTGATGCACACATGAGGTAAAAATTGTTCTTAGCCAGGCTGCCTAGACATCATGGGAGCTGATGTTCAGGGAAGGGACCCAGACTACCTAGATAATATAAGGAAAAATGCTTACATAATCATTGATAAGTTTTAAATCAATGAGTGTTTTCAGCTGTGAGCCCTGTGGTTGAGAGGAGGTGATCAGGAGATTGTGTGTGAAGGTTATTTTAATGGCAGCCAAAGAAACTTATCGGGCATGTCTGCATTAGAAAATTGTTGACTTAAATGACATCTTTGTGTAGTCACTGCAGTAATAACATTATTTTTCACATTGACATTACACTCCTTATGTTAGTGGTGTGCATGCTCAAAGGCAGCACTTGTCTTGGTATAGAGAGCAATGCACTGTAGTGCTGTCCCTATGTTCTACATGCCACCAACTATTGGAGGGTGTTTTGAGAAGATTTTGCAATGTTTCATGGGGGAAAATGAGTCATGCAGGGGTGTCTGGGAACATGATTTCAACATCCCAAAATGCAACTTTCTCTAACTCAGTTTCATCTGCATCCCATGGTATTTGGTGCCTCTTTTCAAAATTCCTGCACATCCAGGTATCAGCCATTTTTGTAAAAAAAGTGGATCCTGGACAGCTCTGCACTATTGTAATGAGTGGTGAGCACAGGGCACCTGATCTTGCAGTATTTCCAGAGTCACAGGGAACATAATTCCTTGGAAGAGCCAGGAATTGTGCTGTGTGATGTGATATAGAAAGAAAATTGAAAGTTGTTGGTGCATTCACACAGCAGCTGCAGATGGAGTGCCCTTACAAGCACTTACTGGTGGGATTGCATATTTATGCAGATTTTGCATGATGAGCAGTGGCTGCAGAACGTTCGGTCATGCAAAGATCATATTCCTGGATCTGTGTGTGAAGCTCATTGTACGTATAGCTCAGCAACACCAAAATGATATCTGCCCTGACAGTGGAGAAGTGAGCGATGATCACTTTGTGGAAGCTTGAAACACCCAATTACTGCCAGTCAGTTGGAAATCATTTTTGGGATTGGGAAAATCCACAATGGGAGTTGCCCTGATGCAAGTGTGTAGGGTCATGAATTGCCTCCTATACAGGACTGTGACTTTAGGTGGTAAGCAGGACATATTGGATGGTTTTTCAGCCTTGAGTTTTTGCATTTACAGTTGGGTGATAGATAGCATGCATATCCCTATTTTGCCACCGGGCCATCTTACTACAGTAAAACTCCATTAGTCCGGCATCCAATGCTCCGGGACTCCTGATGGTCCGGCACCATCAGGAACTCGGAAGTGCTGGGGCAGCCGGACAGGCTTCCCCCATTCAGCTGCTGCTGAAACTGACCAGCAGCTGAATCGGGAAAGCCGGGAGCAGAGCAGCTGGGGTGCTGCCGCCGGGTTGGTCTTGTAGCGCTGCCCCTCGGACTGGCAGCACCCCAGCTGCTCTTGGGGATGCCTGGGGCAGAGCAGCTGGAGTGCTGCCGGGTTGGTCCCGCAGCGCCAAAGGACGGCGCTGCGGGACCAACCCGGCAGGACCCCAGCTGCTCTGCCCCAGGGGTCCCCAAGTCAGCCGCTGCTGAAACAGATCAGCGGCTGATTCCAGGAAGCCCGGGGCAGAGCTGCTCTGCCCCGGGCTTCCTGGAATCAGCTGCTGATCTGTTTCAGCAGCGGCTGACTTGGGGACCCCTGGGGCAGAGCAGCTGGGGTCCTGCTGGGTTGGTCCCGCAGCCCGGAGGGGCAGCGCTAGGGGACCAACCGGGCAGTACCCCAGCTGCTCTATCCCAGGCGTCCCCAAGAGCAGCTGGAGTGCTGCTGGGTTGGTGCTGTAGCGCCGCCCCTTGGCGCTGCGGGACCAACCCGGCAGCACCCCAGCTGCTCTATTGCAGGCATCCCCGATTCAGCTGCTGCTGAAACTGACCAGTAGCGGCTGAATCAGGGATGCCTGGGGCAGAGCTGAACTATCATAAGGGGGGCTATGAGGGGTCTGGAGTGGCATCCCCTCCCACCCCACTCCAGACCCCTCATAGCCCCCCGTTCTGATAGTCCGGCACCCCCTGTGTCCTAAAGGTGCCAGATTATCGGAAGTTTACTGTAGTGTGTATCAACCAGAAAGAGCTACTTTTCTGTGGTAATGCAAGTGTTCGAGGATCACCAAAGATGTTTTACGGATATGAAGGTGGGCTGGTCAGGAGAGGTACATGATGCATGTGTCCTTAAGAACACGGACTTGTTCAGAAGGATGCAAGCAGAGACTTTTCTTTCCAGTTCACAGGATTACCACTGGGGATGTTGAAATACCAGTACTGATCTTGGGAAACTCAAACAACCCCTTATTCCCATGGCTCATGAAGCTGTACGCAAGCCACTTTGACAGCATCAAGGAGTACTTCAACGACAGGCTCAGCATATGCAGAATGACAGTTGTATGTGCCTTTGGCAGTTTTAATGATTGCTGACACTATTTACTCATGAGGTTGGACTTCAGTAAAAAAATATTCCAGTCATTATCAGTGTTGCCTCTAATTTTTTCCAGCCCATAGCATACTTTTTTGTTATGTGCGCCAATATGGAGCCAAAGGGTTTTGAGTGCAGGGAGAGGCTCAGGTATGAGGTAGAGAGTTGGGGGTGCAGAAGTGTGAGGGTTCTGGCTAGGGCTGTGGGCTCTAGGGTGGGCCAGTGGTTGAGGGACACAATACTGGTACAGAAGGTTTGGGTGCCAGGACTCTGGCTGGGGTTGCAGGCTCTTGGGTGGGGTCGGGCATGAGGGGTTTTAGGTGCATAAAGGAGGCTCCAGGTTTGAGGAGGGGTTCAGGGCTTGTGATTGGGATACAGGAGAGGATACAGGCTCAGAGTTGGGTATACGGGCTTTGAGTTAGGGCCAGAGATGAGGGCTTTGGGGTGCAGGAGGGTGTTCATTACTGGGGGAAGGGGGCTCAATGTGGTGTAGGGGATTGGGGCTGATGCTTACCGAGGTGGCTTCATACTGGAAGGGGTGGGGCTCCCTTCCACCAGCCACAGCTGCTTCAGGGGTTGGGATTAGGGATAGTGATCTCTCTCTGCTGTAGTCCTGACCCCCTGTGTGGGGCTTAATGGGAAGCTGTGTGGCTACGCAGTTGTTCAGTTAGGGTCTATAATGATCTGTGGTCATTATAATTGTCTGCTGTGTTCTACATAATATCTGTGATGCAGAGGAGGAAGAGTTTCCGATGGGCTGGAGGGCGGAGGTGAATGGCTGTCTGCTGATTTTGAGTAGCTGGATACAAGAGCTAAACGAAGAGCTCAACGTAGAGCTGTTTGGCTCAGAGAGGCTTTGAAAGACCATTTTAATAGTGAGGAATGGTAATGTATGCTGTTGTAGTTTTTTTTTTTTTTTTTTTTGCATACCAGTATGAACCCTAAAATGAGTGCAGTGCGTATAGTAATATAACTTTGCAAATATACCTTTTGTTATTATCTGTTAACGATATCAGCCCCAGCCAATATGTTTGAACTAATAAAGATCAGATATGTTTCCATAAATACTTTTTTCAAACCCATGCACATAGACACATTTATAACTGAATGAAACTATAAATACAGGAAAAAAAACTTTTGCAGGAGAAAGAACAGTCATTTCTACTTCACAAACACCTACACCATTTGTGTTTTTCACAGGTCAGTGTATGTGCAACTGCGATGGACAGGTTGAGTGGTAGGGATAGTACAGCTGCTCAGGATACCATGTTGTGATAGATGGGAGGGATACTACCCTCTTCTAGACATCTCAGCCATTCAGTTGATTAATTTGCCTGTAATGCAGTGTTTCTCAAAATGGGCCATGCGCCCACTGTGGGAAAGCTGCTAATGGGCTGCTCTGCTTCCTTTATCTAAGGCTCCATAGGTGAGGAGCCTCGCAGCTTCCATTGGCTGTGGTTTGCCGTTTCCAGCCAGGAGGTCCGGGGGGGGGGGGGGGAGGAGGAGGGAGGCGAAGAGGGGAGGACTGTGTATGCTAACCAATAAGCTCAGGCTCATTTGTTAACCATGTACACAAGTGCATGTTGACATGCCTAATTCAAATCTTATTAATTTTGTAACATACATTTTTGTAAACACAGTACAACCCATGTATAATGTCACTAGCCATTAGGTTACTAATTTTTAATGTGGACTATTTTTACTCTGGAAAAGGAAATATTCTTCCATATTCTTGTCTGTTCCCATTGGCAAGCCTTGAGACTTCCTGTTTTGATGAGAGCTGAATCTACTGTGCTGATGTGACTAACTCTTTATAGATAGTTTTGCAAAATATGTTTGTGTAGCAGCATCACAGATTCGTAGGAGCACAGATCTCTGGAATACGATCCCTGCCATAATTAAAGGACTATGCAAGGGCCCTGAAAAAATTGTGTAGAGGAGGAATAAAATTGTGTAAAATGGAGGAATAAAATTTGAGAGACTTTCTATAGGGATACTTTTCAGTCATTGTTTAGGATGGTAGTATAAGGAACTGGTCCTTAGCATTCCATTGTATTGATTAAATGTTGGTGGTAAAACAGCAGTAAAATCACAAAAACATTTTTACAGTGATCCTAAAACACTGATTGATTAAGGATGGCTGTTTTCAAGTATCTATTTAGAATTACAGGGTTTCCTGCCAAATATTTTAGGGGTGACTGGGGTATAGAAAGCCATCAAAATGATCTCTGAGCTGCAGACAATGAACATTTAAAATTAGTACATTCTGAAACTGTTCATTGCCTTTTGTTTCGCAGTTTTAACCATGGTGTTCAATGTGATTATGCAAATTGGTATCTGTCAAATTTAAATGAAGTGGAAAACATTAAATACAAATTGTCAGAAAAAGAAACAAATGAATATTAGTCTAGAACTAAGCAGTTTTTCTCTGGAAATTTACCTGCATGGTCCTTATGGAAGATGGTGGCCCCTTAGGTTGTCAAAATACAGAGAATCAAATAAATGGATTAAGAATTTAAGAATGGCCATACGGGGTCAGACCAACGGTCCATCTAGCCCAGTATCCTGTCTGCCAATAGTGGCTAATACCAGATGCACCAGAGGGAGGGATCACAACAGGTAATTCCCACGTGATTCCTTCCCTGTCAACCATTTCCAGACAGAGGCAAAGGACACCATTCCTACTCATCCTGGCTAATAGCCATTGATGGATCTAACCTCCATGAATCTATCTAGCTCTTTTTTGAAAGCCTGTTTAAGTCCTAGTCTTCACCACATCCTCTGGCAAGGCGTTCCGGAGGTTGCCTGTGCACTGAGTAAAGAAAAAATAACTTTTGTTTGTTTTAAATTTGCTGCCTATTAATTTCATTTGGTGACCCCTAGTTCTTATATTGTGTGAATAAGTAAATAACTTTTCCTTATTCACTTTTTCCACACCAGTCATGATTTTATAGACCTCTATCATATCCCCCCCTTAATCTTCTCTTTTGTAAGATGAAAAGTCCAAGTCTTTTTAATCTCTCTTCATATGGGACCCGTTCCAAACCTCTGAGCATTTTTGTTGCCCTTTTCCAAACCTTTTCCAATGCTAATATATCTTTTTTGAGATAAGGGGATCACATCTGTATGCAGTATTCAAGATATGGCTGTATCATGGTTTTATATAGAAGCAATAAAATATTCTCTGCCTTATTCTCTATCCTTTTTTTAATGATTCCTAACATTCTGTTTGCTTTTTTGACTGCTGCTGCACACTGAGTGGATGTTTTCAGAGAACTATCCACAATGACTCCAAGATCTCTCTTGAGTAGTTGTAGCCAAATTAGTCCCCATCATATTGTATGTATAGTTGGGGTTATTTTTTCCAATGTGCATTACTTTTATCAACATTAAATTTCTTTTGCCATTTTGTTGCCCAATCACTTAGGTTGGTGAGATGTTTTTGAAGCTCTGCACAGTCTGCTTTGGTCTTAACTACCTTGAGCAATTTAATATCATCTGCAAAATTTGCCACCTCACTGTTTACCTCTTTCTCTAGATTGGGATGGGCAATAATTATTGATGGAGGGCCACTCCAAGATTTTTGGAAAGTGGTCAAGAGTGGCACTCTTCTGTGATATTGATGGTGGAGATGCGGGGTCTGTGATTGAGGTTGGGCGCAGATGGGAGCTTGGGGTAAGGTATTGGGGTGCAGGAGGGAGACTGGAGTCTGGGAGGGAGTTTGGGTGAAGGAAGTGGTTGTGATCTAGGGCAGGGGACTGGAGTGCAGGGGTTTGGGATGTGATCCTGGGTAGGAGGGTATTGTAATTCAAGGCAGGAGATTGGGGTGCCAGATTTGGGAGGGGTAATGAGTGAAAGAGGGGAACAGAGGGTTTGGGTATATTGGGAGGGCAGAGAGTTGGGGCAGGAAAGGGCTAGGGTGCCAGAAGCAGGCTGTGGCCAGGAGACTTACCAGCCAGCAGCCAAATAAGCCTGCCTGTCTACAGAGCTAAGGCTTATAGAGCTTAAAACTAGGATTGTCAAGCGATTAAAAATGTCATTGTGATTAATCACATGCGCTGCCCCTTTGAAACACTGCAATGGCATTTTAGAGGGGCAGCGCTGCTGGAGATGGGGATCAGCTAGGGACTCCAGCTGATCCTGGGTTCTGCTCGCATTGCCATTTTGAAATGCAGCAGTTGCGTTTCAAAGGAGCAGCGCTATGTGAAGCTTGGGATCAGCTGGAATGCCGTGGCATTTCAAAGGGGCAGTGGCAGCATTGTGGGAGCCTGGGATCATCTGGAGTCCCCAGCTGATCCCGGTCTCCGCCTTGGGCTGCCCCTTTGAAACACTGCGGTGGCATTTCCAACGGAGCTTGGGATCAGCTGCAATTGTTTCAAAGGGGTAGCTGGCGGCGTTTCAAAGGGGCAGCGCTGCCCAGAGTCAGGGGTCAGCTGGGGATTCCAGCTGATCCCAGGCTCCTACTGCGCTGCCCCTTTTAAATGCCCTGGTAGTGTTACAAACGGGCAGCGCTGCAGAAACACCTGCGATTAACGTGCTAAAAAAAATTAACAGGTGTTAACAGGCAGGTGTTAACGCACGTTAATTGACAGCTCTACTTAAAATGTTTCCCAGCAAGCCTGCCTGCTTGCCTGGCCATGTGCTTCACTGAATAACTATAGAACCATGTTTATTTTCGCCCAACAAATTATGTTAATCTATGTGTCTGACAATTTTGTTCTTTACTGTAGTTTCAACTAATTTGTCTGGTACTGACTTTAGACTTAGTGGTCTGTAATTGCTAGGATCACCTCTAGAGCCCTTTTTAAATATTGGCGTCATGTTAGCTATGTTCCAGTCATTAGGTACGGAAGCTGATTTAAAGGATAGATTAAAAACCACAGTTAATAGTTCCGCAATTTCCCATTTGAGTTCTTTCAGAACTCTTGGGTGAATGCCATCTGGTCCCGGTGACTTGTTACTGTTAAGTTAATCAATTTGTTCCAAAACCTCCTCTGACACCTCAATCTGGGACAATTCTTCAGATTTGTCACCTAAAAAGAATGGCTCAGGTTT
Source organism: Pelodiscus sinensis (assembly GCF_052426305.1). Classification (NCBI taxonomy): domain Eukaryota; kingdom Metazoa; phylum Chordata; order Testudines; family Trionychidae; genus Pelodiscus; species Pelodiscus sinensis. The sequence goes on from NC_143055.1 coordinate 43,634,155, forward strand.
GGGAATCTCCCCAGTATCTTTAGCCGAGAAGACTGAAGCAAAAATTCATTTACCTTCTCTGCAATTATAATTGAATGCTCCTTTAGCATCTCGATCGTCCAACGGCCCCACTGGTTGTTTAACCGGCTTGCTGCTTCTAATGTACTTAAAAAAACATTTTGGTATTACTTTTTGAGTAATATTACTTAAATTACTTTGTTGTTACTTTTGCTATAGTCATCCTTATGAAGGGCAGCCTATGTTTCCAGTTCTACAGAGAACAAATGAGAGACGATCTCTTGTTTTGTGACAGCTAACTTTACTAAAGACAGCCTGTGTCAATCCCTTTTCAGAATCATAGGAGTTGGGAGTCAGTTTAAAAGAGGCTAGTTCAAGTTTCTTTGAAGGAAACCATTATTCTTCAGTCTCTGTTGAATGAGAAACTTTTGTTTATGAAAGTTCTGCTCAACAGTTCTGTTCAACTATCAGATCTGTTCCACTGTTACCTCTTTGTCAATTTTGTGTTAAATAAAGCTTGAGCTGAAATGATTTTGGATAAATTTTATAGGCTCTATTTAAAATTAACTTGTAAATTCTCAATTAAATATCTAAGTAGTCATGGTGGTTATTTTGGGAACAGTGCATTGTATTCTTCTATACAAAAGTGATTGAATACCTCCTTTTGAAGTGAAAACAGCCTCTGGTATGGCATTGCAGCTAGTTTCCTATTCATACCTATTTCAAGTTGTAAATATAATTTTTTGTAAACAGAAGAGAGGAATAAAATCTGTTGCATTTCTTAATTTTGAAACTGCATGTTGGTTTAAAAAATGTATACCTTAATATCGGTTATCCTAATGTTTAGGGCTCGACAAATCGCTGTTTCTACTCGCCCATGGTGAGTAGATTTCAGCTGGTCACCACATTCACTAGCGGCGCGCGCATGTGCAATGCGGGTCTTGTGCATGCACAGTACGGGGCTGGCATGTAGATTTCGCTGCCGTTTGTCAAGCCCTGCTAATGTTTGTTTATTATGATAACTTGGATTTCACATCCAATCAACTCAAAAAATCAGGAAGTATTCTAGGCATCAGTGGGCAGAATAGTATTAATTTTGGTGAGCTGTGGAAAACAGGAAGGGGGAAATAGACACCTGGAGCCCCTTGCATCTGGTTAGCAGATCCATCAGCTTCCATTAGCTCTCTAATTGTAGCTCAAAGAACTGGCAGTCATTAATACTTTTCAGTATAACTGTACCCATCCTCCCAATATAGTTTTAAAATGTTGACATCTGGAATGACTTGTCTCCCAGCCAAAAAGAAGAAATAAAAATAGTGAGAGGACGGGACTGTGCATAGAGATTCTGGAATAGGGAAAAGGATGGGGTGGAGTTTGCAGTAGTCTCTGAAATAGACGGAAATGGGACGTTGGCTTACAGACAGTTTATGGAGAGATGCTTGGAGCCCAAGGTGTATGCAAAGAGGTCAGTCAATAGAAATAACAAAACGTGCATCCCTCTTCACCTGTAAACAATGTAGGTGTATATTTTTCCACGGGTCGTTTGTTTAAAAATTTTTTTTGGAAAGCAACTATACATTTTATTCCTGCTCCTTTCTGGGATGAAAGACAATTTTGAATGTAATGTGTAATTTTGGTTTAAACTCTTTTATGGAACTGTTTATAAAAAATACATTAGACAGTAACTAAATATGCTATTATGAGAATTTGGAAATTAAATTACAAAAGAGGTCCAAGAAAATTTGTCTTGGGAAACATGAAGTCAAGGAGGGGGTGACACATAGCCAGTAGCTCCTGCACCAAAATGTTGCCTTAGACTTCAGATGTTGTGAAAATATGCTTTTCAACAAGTCCACTGTTAATGTTACTATTTAAGATATCATATATTGTTTCAAAAATAGATCAGTGCATTATTTTTGCAAGATCTTGCTGTATTCCAGTAAAGGTATTGGTTATGTTTAATGTCACTTGAAAGTGTTCCGTTTAAAGCAATCAAGTTAAAATTTTTGACGCTGGTTATTTTTCTTGACTTGTTTAAGGTATTTAGAATAAACAGCTATTTAAACTCTAAATCTAGTCAATTAAAACAATTAATAGTAGTTTAACATATTCTACATGTTTTTGAATACCCTTATCCATGTTAGTGGCTCTTTAAAAACTACTTTGGAGAATTGTGATGCTGCATAAAGTTATAATTTAAATTAAATAAAACTAACTGGAACATATATATTTGTAATGGGTTATTTTTAGAAATCTGTTCTAAAAATTGAATATCTTTCTGGAATCTGTATCAAACATATCTTACTCATAACTGCTTTTCTCTGTTTATTTTAAAGACGAGCAAAAATCAAATTAAAGTAGATCTTGTAGATGAGAATTTTACAGAATTAAGAGGAGAAATAGCAGGACCTCCGGACACACCATATGAAGGCAAGTAATGTTTTTGCATGTGAAATCATTGTGCCCTTCAAATTGTGTCTTGGGTTGTTTTGTTTATAAAGTTAATTCACAAAATAATAAAGAATAAAGAGCTATATATTTTGAAACAAGCCATTAATTTTATGTGGTTTTAAATTTGACATTTAAATTTAAACTTTGAAAAGTTATTTTGAATTTATGTATAATTACAGTAAAACTCTGATGGTCCGGCACTTCTGATGGTCTGGCACCATCAGGAACCCTGAAGTGCTCTGGGCAGCCAGACCATTGGAGCTGCTCTGCCCCCAGCTTCCCCGATTCAGCCGCTGCTGAAACTGGCCAGCTGCTGAATCGGGGAAGCCGGGGGCAGAGTATCTGGAGTGCCGCCGGGTAGGTGCCGTAGCGCTGCCCCTCGGGGCTGCGGGACCAACCCGGCAGCACCCCAGCTGTCCCCGATTCAGCCGCTGCTGATACTGATCAGCGGCTGACTCCAGGAAGCCCAAGGCAGAGCTGCTCTGCCCTGGCTTCCTGGAATCAGCCGCTGATCAGTTTCAGCAGCAGCTGACTTGGGGATACCTGGGGCAGAGCAGCTGGGGTGCTGCCGGGTTGGTCCAGGAGCGCTGTGGAGCGGCGCTGCGGGACTAACCCGGCAGCACCCCAGCTGCTCTGCCCCAGGCATCCCCAAGAGAAGCTGGGGTGCTGCTGGGCTGGTCTTGCAGCGCCAAGAGTCGGCGCTACCGGACCAACCTGGCAGCACTCTATCTGCTCTGCTGCAGGCGTCCCGATTCAGCCACTGCTGAAACTGACCAGCAGCGGCTGAATCAGGGACACCTGGGGCAGAGCTGGACTATCGGAAGGGGGGGCCATGAGGGGTCTGGGGTGGCATCCCCCCCACCCCAGACCCTTCATAGCCCCCTCTTCCTATAGTCTGGCATATCTGATAATTTGGCACCCCGTGGGTCCTAAAGGTGCCGGATTATTGGAAGTTTACTGTACATGGAAAAATTGTTTAGTCTTTATAACAGATTTTACCATGCTACTTGCCAGGACTAAGTTGCAATCTGGGCTGTGCAACAGAATTTTAAACGCCATAGAAAGAAGTTCTATGATACAAGATATAGTTGTTATGCTTGGTGGGGATAGATGTCTTTTGGATCTGGAAGCAAATATATTCTCTAGGTCTGGAGAAATCTATAGCACAGAACAGACTACTTGCCCAATATGTGTTTCAAAGAACTGTTGTAGAGAATATCTTGTGGGTGTTTTATATTTTTTCAACTTGTAAGGAAGGGCACCTCTTCATTAGAGGAAATTTGGAGGTTTCCATAGATCCCTCTATTTAATTTTCTATTGTGGATCCTCTGTATTAGATCGGTGTTTAAAATTATCCTGGAAATCATATAGCCTATTTTCTAGTTTCTCTGTGGTATTAATCACAATCAAGTATATGGTTTATCTAACCAGAAAAACAAAATGATTTTGTTACAGCTGTAACTGACCTAGCTCATTTTGCTTAGAAATTCCAAATTGTTCAATTGGATTCAAAATTATTGTGTGTGTTTGTATAATACAGGTGGAGTTGCCAGTGACTGCTAAATTTAAGCTTGTTCGATATTTGCCAAAAGACCCTATTTTCAGTTGTTTGTAGTTTTGCTAACCTCAGTATGGGCCAAAATTTTCTATGCCGACTATGTGGCTCAGATTAAATTCTGGAAGAGTTTCAGGAAAAGCATTTTAACTGTTTGCAAAAAAGTGAGGCTATGAGAAAGTAAGCCCTTTCGCCGGTGTTAAAAGAAACTCTTAAAAACCTTAGTAGAGAAGCTCTGGTAATGCCAACCTTTGGAGCAGACTTGAAATTTGATAGGGGTTGCATTCTGGAGTCAGAACATAGGCTTTTATTCATTCCTGTGAAAATCTTCCCAAATTTAGTGGATTTATAAGTCTGAAAATTCCTGTACATACACACTTAGTAGAGATTTGTTAGAGGCTGACATCAAAAGTCTCAGAATATTCCATCTCTGAGCATGCTTTAACTCAATGTGTAGGAGAACTTTCCCTGTGATTGGTGGGTACTATTTTTCACCTGATACATTAACTGGGAGCTATGTTCCCTTTAATCTTTTACATCTATGTGCTGAATTATTCTATCCATACTCAGAATAATTTATGTGAATGTGCACCACCAGAAGAAACACCGAACTCAGCAAAGTGGGTTCTCTGCTAATCAGTGGGGAAGTGTTTGAAGCACTCCTGAGTGGCTGCACAAGCACACAGCTTACAGGGAACACCGACTGTGAGGACTCCCAACGTTCCTCTGCTCCCAAGCAAATGTCCGTGAAACCACTGGCAAAACATCTTGCCTCCCCCCTGCAGTGGATGGCTCAGAGAGGATAATAGCTTGTTCTTGCTACCTATTAATACTGTTAGCTGAAGTTGTAGAGGGGTCTGTGCTATGGATCTAAAGGTTCTAACACTGTCAGTCACTCACATGGGTGTCAATAGCATTTCACTTAATGGATTTTGTTTTTTCGAAAGTGTAATTTTTTGTTAAAATAATGTGCAGCTAGAAGTTAGGAAATGGCAGAATTAAAGTTGCTTGAACATTCATAATTCATCTTTCTTGGATTTATGCATGGTGACAGTGTTTAATAACATAATTTACTTTTTTCCCCTAGAGAACTCTACCATATCAGTGTACAGCATGGATGGTGATCAGTGAATCCATCAGGATTGTTTTGTGAGACAGACTGTGGTCTGTACCTCATTTGTTCTAGAATTTAGAAGTTTTTATAGTGAACGAGACAAGGACTGCAGGAAGAGAAATCTTATCTCATAGTTAAAAGAGCTGTATGCCAACCTAGAAAATTGGATTCTTTGCCACAGAGTTCCTATGTGATGTTGGGGAAAGCCACTTAAACCAAACTGTACAGTTGAATACTAGTTATCTGTCCCTTACTTTCTGGATGCCCAAATTGACACTTTTGGCTTGGTTTTCTGAAGGGTTTTGCAGCTGAAACCAAAGTCAGTAGTATGTGTGCTTTGACTCAAGAAACATTCTGTAAATATGCAGATGCTTAGGACATTGGTGTCTGAAACTGGGCAACCAAAATTAAAGGGCATGTATGACATTATTGGGCTTAATCTCTGTGTGTCACTTCTCAGGCTGGTGATAGTGCTCCCCTATCTCATCTGAGTACTGTGAAGACAAACTTATTAACACTTGGATACCAGAATGAGAGCACAGTAGAAATACCAGGAAGAAATCAGTAATTCTGTATGTAGTGCATGTTTGTATGATGTGATGTGTATAATGCACAAACACATTGATGAGGTTGAAAAAATGTACTAACTACTTATTCAGTGAGCTCCATCCTTTCATGGGCATTGAATGTGGCAGTAGTTCTGTCAAGAACAAAAATAAGCATGATTATGTAGTTTGATTGTATTATAGTGTGTATTCAAATTAAGATTATATGAGCAACTTTAATTCTGGCTTTTGAAAGTTTGACTTTTCAGCCTGTGTTTTCTTTTAACATGGTTTATGCATTTATTAAGATATACAATGTGTTACTGTTTTTATACGGTATGTCTAACTGTTCAGAGTAAACAATAAAGAACATCCAGTTGAAGCTGCAGGGGAGTATCAGGGTTAATCTTAAGGATAAGTGCCGTGTGAGTTTTTTAAATGACTACAAATGGTAAGAAATCTTGGTTTTATGTTTCTGAAAATGACAATGTTGATGCATTAGTTCATAAAGTTTCTTTTCTTTAAAGGTATCCCACCCAAATATTGACCAGTTTCAGCGGTACATTGCTTGACTAGTATTGAAAGATCACAACATGAATTGGTAGTGCAGCTTCTGTTCATGTCTGTTCATATTACAAAACAGTAGATAGCAAGAGCTTTGAAAAATCAAGATTAATGGCTGATGTGTTCTGCTTCTCAGTAAATGACAGTCTCTAAAATGTTCTTAAGTGGTAGTCTAAAGGCATTTAGGTTAATGTTTATTTTTTTGTAAACCTCTTTAGTGATAAAACTGATGAACCATAATATGTATATGTCTAGTTGCATAATTTTAATAAATGCATACAACTATGTTAAAAGAATATTCAGGTTGAAAATCAAGCATTCAAAAGTTTTAGTTCATATCAGGTAAATATAGTAAATCTAGTAACATTAGAGTTGAGATTTGGTCTGCGCTTTATATTTAGCACTTCCTGATATCTGTGTAATACGAAAAGCAAAGCTTTTGAATATTGCTTTCAGAATTTATAAAAGTTTTAGCAGAATTATTGAGGTGTATACAATAGCTGACTAAACGATTAGCCGATAAGTGGCTTATCAGTTAACTCTATTGGCAATATGCAATTCCCTGCACCGGTGTGGCTTTGAAGCAGAGGCACTGTTGGACCTGGCGCGAGCCAGTGTGCTTGCGCGCTGGCTCTCGAGCGCTTCTAAATGCAGAGTGCTTATCAGTTAAACGTGTACCCAACAAAAATTTTAGTAGCTACACGATTACTAAATTACACACTTCCTAACATCCCTAATATACAGCAGTTGCATTTATATGACAAGCCATTGCATTTCAAGATATATGTAGCAATAATAAATAGTGAGCAAAATAGTTAATTTTGTATCTGGATGAATGTATAAAAAGTTAATTTAAGTTGTAAGGTCTTAGGAGCAGGGACATATAATTTATTTTTGTCTGTAAATGCCATGCACGTCCATGTCGATGTATAAATAATACTAGTTTTATTGTCTCCTACTGACTTAAGTATTGGGGCTAAGCTTTATTTGTATAGTAGAATAGTTCAAGTTATCCAAAGTTTGTGATAGTTCCTTTCCTTGGAAGAAATGAAATCTTGCCTTTAAATTACATTTACAAAGTCTGATGTAATATCTATATTTTGATTTGAAATCCAGACAAAATAGTATGGAGCAGAAAAAATGTTAAAAGCATTTTTGTATTTTGAAATCCAGCGGCAGTCTTCTTAGCAGTTCTATAGAGGGAGCTTTTTGCTTCCTTTTCAGATGTTTTGCATAAAAATTGGCCATTTTTGTTTTGCCTGTTTCTCCCTACTCTTTGTCTTCATTTGTATTTAGTGTTCATGTGTGAACTTACTGTGCTGAAATTGTTGGCCATCTTTACCTCACAGACTGTGGTCAACGTAAAGGAACAATGGGTACAGATACGCAAGAGTAGTTTGGCAAGCACTACACTCTTACTCTCTTCTTTTAGTATTTTAGTCAGTATGACTATGCTTTATACTTCATTGTATTGCTCTTTATATAGTGTCATCTGTTGCCTTTTCCAGTCTGCCTTACGAACATAGCGTACATGCTAGTTTGAGTTCAAACTCACGTTTCTGACATGGTTTTTTAAAATCATAAAAAATGTCTTAAAATAATTTTAAAGCATTTCATGCTTGACTGCTAAGCCTATTTTAGATCCTCTCTCCCCAAAGAGCCACTCTTGTTTCTCTTATATTTAGGTGGAATGAGTCAGCAAAACCCTTTTAAATCTTTACCAGCAAGATGTACTGACTAACTTCCATCCACTTCCAATTGTTCTAGGTTCTATACAAAAACATAAAACCTCTTGTCCTTTCTCCAAAAAGTTAAGTCAAGACATACCATGCACACTTTTATTCCTGTGTTCAATTTTTAAATATGCTGTTTCCTTGCCATACCCTAATTTGCTCTTCCATTAATATTGCTTTGTGGTTTGTAACAGTTAGTTGCTTTTTGTCTGCTAGTTTGTAAGCCTTTCCTTAGTGTGTTTATATATTTCAACCCCCTTTCTCATTTTCAACTTTTGTCTCATTTTCTGTCTTAGTTTTTAAAAAGAAATTTACTAATTATGCCAGGAAGATGTTAGGAATTGTGTGATACTGTCTCTGTTCTGTAGGAGGAATGCACTACTAAATTATGCCTAAATCCTGACTATTCTCTTTTGGTATTGTTTTGAATTAAAGCTGTTGACTTAGGTTTAGATTTTTTTATTAAGATTCAGATGGGTGAAAAAAATTCAGCTGGAATCACTCAGTCCTCTTCTGTGTGTGTGTGTGTGGGGGGGGGGGGGGGAAGGAGAGTAAGAAATATATTGTCATTAAGAAATTAAAATGTATGAGAGAGATGGGCTTTTATTACAGTTGTTCTATTACATATAAAGTAACTCCAGTCAGCGAATTTAAATGTTTGCCTCAGAAGATTTCTGTATTTGGAAAGGCACATTGCAGAAAGCGCCAAAAATATGACAGTAACATCTTTGAGAATGGAGAATTTTTACACTGAATAATGTAAGAAACAGGCAGACAGATTCTGTAATCTCTCCTTATTAGTAATGTAGCTTTCCCACGGGGAAAAAAGACAATGACTAGAATTACTGATTTAGACTCTGATCCTGCAATTTACTCCATCCAAGCAGGCCCCGTGTCTATACAGAAATAAGTCTCTGCTTGTCCAGAGTAATTGACAGGATTGGGGCCACATAGACATCTCCTGAATTCTCAGTGGCAAAAGAATTATAGCTAAACTACATATAAAATTTTGCAAAATAAATTGTAAGCATAAACGGGATGAAAACTTTTGGTTTCCAAATAGAATAAGAATAGAGTGATAGAGAATAATCTATACAAGGAATAGTGCTATAGTCTGCAACTTGATGGAAACTCAATATAAATTGTTATATAGATTCTATTAATTTCTTGCAGTGCTGTGGTCCATGAAATTACTGCATGGCAAGCAGTGCAAGAGAAATTGCAAATAGAAAGAATATAGATAAGTTGGTATTGCTTGAAAATACAGAAATATTGGTAGATGATTATAAATGGTACTAACAGTATCTTTGGAATGAGAAATACTTCACTCTCCTAAAGGAGATATTATTAGGAAAAGGGTGGTATCATACTGAAATAGCGACTGCTTGTAGAAATGTTTCTAGCTGGGTACCATATTATAGCAAGAGCTTGGATATCTAAAGCCTATCTAAACCACAAAGTTAGGTTGACATAAGCCACTTTGTGTTGACCTAGATATGCATGTGTTTGTAATGAAATTTGTCTTCCACGGAATATGTACTTCATTATGCCAACATACTGATGCCACCTCCCTGAGCAGTGTACCGCCATGGTTGATGTATGGAGCGCAACATAGTGTGAGTGCTAACCATAACAGTTTTTCAGTAGCTATATCTCAATAACTGACGCTGACGTCTAGTCACAATTGTGAGCTTCACTGTTCAGGTGTCACGTAGACCAGTAGCCCCTTCCTTTAAAACATCTGCAGATTTTTGAAATGCCTTTTCCTGAATGCACAGATGAGTGAGCCCACCTAACATCAATCCCTTGTTGTGTGCAAGTGTCCAGCTGATTATGTGGCTACATGATTCAGATGTTCTTCCTGGAATTGGCAGGAGAAATTGGATCTCCTGGGCCTGTGGGAAGAAGAGACTGTGCATCTTTTAATCACTAGTAGAAATGTTGACATCTACGAGCAGATTGCTTGGGGGATGCAGGAGAAGGGGTACACCAGGGAACAACAGCAGGACACAGGAAAATTCAGGAACTGCAGCAGGCATATCTGAAGGTCAGGGAGGCCAGCAATTGTTTGGGCCCAGATCCACAGACCTGATGGTTTTGCAAAGAGTTCCTGTCTCTGATTTGGTGGAGATCCCATATAACTTCATGGATACCTATGAGGAGCCTGAGTCACAGGCCACTGCTATGAACAGCGAGGAGGAAGAGGATGAGGAAGATGAGAAGTATGGGGGACAAGCAACTGGAGGATTTGGCTGTGCAGCGAACCAGGACTTGTGTTGGTCTCTACCACATTTCTGCAAATTGAGCATTTGAAATCATGATGCAGGGGAAGGAACTTCAGGTAAGTGTGTAAATTAATTTTCCATTACAAGGGATAGTGTCCCCAAATTAGCGGACACAAGATTTCAAGCTTTTGTTAATGTATTTGCACTAGAACAGATAGTGTTACAACCAAGAGAGATCAGGTACTATCTGCTTTTCATTTCCCTGTAGAGCTAGGAAGCCATGTGGAGCAGTTAGATGTCTACAAGGATGACCTTTACATTCTCTTGAGAAATCGCGATGAAACTTCCATAGAGTGCTCTCCCAAAAGTTTCTAGGAATGGCAGCCTTATTTTTCCTCTGCAGTAGGACACTTTCCCATGGTAGGTTGGGATAATTTGGGTAGGCACTGAAGTAGGCTAGTGGCACATAGGCCTGGCAGCACTTTGGAATGTCTGCAGCAGCTGTGCTCTCTCTGCCTTTGTTACTCTCAGTAGTGAGATACCAGCTAATGCCACCACGATCTGTGGAAAATGGTGCCAGTTTTCAGTGCTATTGCCCTATATTCATAGTTTCATGCAGCTGAGCAGTTCTGTCTGTTTCCCTCACTGTAGCTGCAGCTGAGTGTGGCACCAAGATTCAGGAACTCCAAAGCAGAAGTGTCAGTATGCTCATTTTTTAAAAACAGTTTCAGGAAGCAAGGGAAAGGGGGAGTTCTGAATTTTAATGTTTTGTTTTCTATTTCTAATGTCTTCACAATGGTGTCTGTGTTTTATCTGTAGCTGTGGCCATTACAGCTTTGAAGGAATGCCCTTCACACCAGTGGAAGAACTGACTCAGATGAGAAGTAAAAAAGGACACAGTGGACATGTTATGTGAGATCCTTCAAACTAGTGCTGCATTGAACTTTAACAGAGGGCCTGGAAGGTGAATACTGCAGACTGTATGGAGAAAGATGCTGGAAAAAGAGAGTGAGATACACCAGGACATAATGAAACTTCTCTATCCGCAAAGTTCAACAGTCTCAAGCTCACCTGCTGTTGCAGTTAGTGGAGAACTGCAACATGGTACCTTCCTACTATCCCCTCTGCATTCCTCAGAGCCAACATGCTCACTATTCCTGCCATGCCACACTGTGTGAAAGCTTAGACAATCATAGCTTCACATACACTGACCTGCAAGAGTCACAGTTGATGTATATGTAGCTACAGTGGCCATCAGTTTTCATGCCTTTGGGTAGATTTATTAAGGTTAATTTTTTTTAAATTATGATGTATTTTCTCTTAAATTCTTCAGATTAATGAAAACAGCCTCAAAATAGTCTCCTGTTTTGTTTTGAGCATAGTTCATCTTTGTTAATTTTCAAAACATAGAAATAGTAGCCTTGTACATTCGCTATCCATCAGATCACTGCCAAACAGTACAGCAAATGTAAATATACTGCAGATCCCTCCACAGTAATAAGTGGATTGTCATTAAGGCTATAATTCAATCATGGGTATTTTTAGTAAAAGTAATAGACAGGTCATGGGCAACAAACAAATCCATGGAAGATATGGAACCCTAGCTGTCATTAATATATGCACAGATATGCAGTGAAGCACTAGTTAATTCCTAACAGACCCCCAAATTGCCTCTCCAGCCTGAACATAGTACTACAGTAGATTGGAGTCACTTGCTGTTATAGTGTCTGTTCAAGCTCTCTCTAAGCCTTATTAGCTGCTTATTGAGCTTATCTGATGGGCCTTGTGTCTGCCTCTTCAAGCTCAGCAGACAGCTGCTCCACATCTGCCCTCCACCTCTGCTGCAGGTTTTCCTCCTTTGTCACAAATATGCAGGATACAAATGGTAGCTATTAACAGTGAGGTATTTTTTGCACTGAGATCAATAGCACATACAGCTGTCATTCTGCACCTGTTGAGCATGTACTTGACTCTTTCCTTGTTGCTGTTGAGATGGCCAGTGTATGGCTTCATGAGCTGGGGGGGGCATCCGGCTCCCTATTGCCACTATTTGTATTGCAACATCGCCATGGACAATCCAGCAGTCAGGAAAGTCCCTGCTATAGCTTTCTGAGCATTTTCTTAAAGATGTGAGCAGTACCTTCTCTGACCAACCAATACTGATGTCAGTGATGTATCCTTGATGGTCTGCCAACACTTGAGCAACTGTGGAATAGTAGCCCTTTTTGCTGGTATGCTCTTTGGCGTCAGATCGCCTTGCACATTGGGAATGTGCATGCTGCCTATTGCTCCACTGCAGTTTGGGAACCCCACAGCTGAAAATCCATTCATTATGTCCTGAACATTGCCAATGGTCATGGTCCTGCATAGCAGGAGTTAATGATGCTTCACATTTCCATGACAGCAGTCTCTATTTATGGCTTTTCCAGCTCCAGAAGGACATCCCACTGGACTGATATCAGTCTGGCATTGCGAGTTTCCAAAGTGTGATCACCACGTGCCTTTTCATTGTCAGTGCAACTCTATTTGGTGTCCCTGCGCTGGATGTTTGGGGCCAAGCTCAACACACAAATCCAGGATGTGGTCTTGTGCATCTGACAGTGTCTGCAGAACTGTTCATCATCCAAAACCTGTGTTACAAAGTACTCCAAGTCACTGTTTGTTTCTTGGGCTGTGTCCAGACTCAGGGGTTTTTTCGGGAAAAGTAGCCTTTTTCCGAAAAAACTTCACCTGCGTCTAGACTGCAGCTGCGTTCTTTCGAAATTAAATCGAAAGAACGCGGCTTTTCTTTCAACGGCGGTAAACCTCATTTCACGAGGAAGAACTCTTTCTTTCGAAAGTGCTTCTTTCGAAAGAAGGCGTTCTTGAATGTAAATAGGGCTTCTTCGAAAGAGAGCATCCAGACTCACTGGGTGCTTTCTTTCGAAAAAGCGGCTTGCTCTTTCGAAAGTTCCTCGTGCAGTCTAGACGCTCTCTTTCGAAAGAGGCTTGCAGTCTAGACATAGCCTCGGAGACCAGAGGGAGCACTCCATCTGCAGCTGCGCTCAACAGCCCTCTTGAATTGATTCTTGCTGTGTCCCACAGCAAACTGACCACTTGGAAATGGTCTTGTTCTTCTTCAAACTCCACAAATAGTGAAGAATCGTGCATCCTGTGCTTGTCGTGCTTATAATAATAGTGCAGGGAGGTGCAGGCGCCAAGGTTGCATGCTATGTCAGAGATGGCAGACAGCAACATGCTCCACACAGCTTCACGGAAATTTGAAAGTAGTCACACAAATTATAGCACAGAGATACTATGGGATGGAGAACATTACTTACGGGAGCCATTGTTCTTAGTTACAACTGCAAGATTAATTTTTGCCCCACTATGCATTGCTACAACTACCCAAAAGACTGTGTGCTGAATGATGTTGCACACTGTGATATCTAACACCCTTGCTGAACATGTGCTGCATTGATTCAAGATAAGTCTGCAAGGGCACAAACTAACTGGCAGCTGGATGTCAATATAGCTTATAATGTAGACAGACCTTTGATTACCTTTATTATATGTCCCAACCTTGCAAACACATTAGTAGCACCATTGAGTTTATGGGGATTATTTATAGGTAAGTATTTGCAGAATTGGAGCTATAATAACTGGGTAAGTGGGCTAGAGCAGGAGTTCTCAACCTTTTTCATTCCAGCCTCCCTTCCCCCCAACACGCTATACAAACTCCAAAGCTCATCTGTGCCACAATAGCAGTTTTTCTGAATATAAAAGCTAGGGCCAGCATTAGGAGGGTAGCAAACAGGGCAGTTGCTTGGGGCCCCATGCCAGAGGGAGCCTTGTGAAGCTCACTTGCTCTGGCTTTGGTGGAGGTGGGGCTCCACCCTCACTAAAGCCTGCCCTGCTTGGTGGACCTCCAGAAACATGTTTGCAGACCCCAAGGCGCCTTGTCCCTTGACTGAGAGCAGCTGGTATATAGCATGGGGTGAATTCAAGTGCTGGGAACTATTCTTTCAAAGCATATTGAAGAACTTTAAAAGCTTATAAGGACTCCGTTTTTACACCGTAGAATTAATTTTGATTTAGTATTTTCAAGAAAGAACTTGAAGGGTATCAAGTCTCAAAGTGAAAGGAATAATTCTTTTAATATGTGTTTCATACCACTGGGCATCATTACATGGGATACAATTTATTTTTATTTTAGTATCTGTTTTTTGGGTATTCCAACTTTTTAAATGAATGTCTGTTTGTGTGAAACAAAGGTGTTCTGACAAGGAAAATGAAATTGGCAATAAACAAATTGGAAATTAGAAATGGATTTGTATACAATGTGGGAATATGACTTCAATAATAAATAAGCATTTATGTTTGTGTTTATGTGCATTTAAAAGCTAGAACATATTGCTCACTGGATGAACTTCTTTTGGATATAAATACATGACTTGATAGTATTCATGTAGAGTAAATAGAGAATCACATTTATTTCACTCTGTTTTGAAATCATAGTATGTTCACGCTCTTGAAATAAGTATAATCTTTCACTTGTGTTTTGATTCTTGCAGGAGGGAGGTATCAATTAGAAATAAAAATTCCAGAAACATATCCCTTCAATCCACCTAAGGTACTGCAAACATTTTTGTGGCTGTCTTTCTTAATGTCATGTCATCTGTTGTATTTTTGTGCAGTAGACTTCTTCTTCAGTATTTTCTTTTTTGAGCGTGAGTCCTTGTTTGCTATTTTCTAATGCTTTCTGGGTAGTCAAAGGCAAAACAAACATGCAGCTTCTTAGATCATTTCCTGGCAAGAATCTGTCTGATAAACCAGTTTGAAAATTGCTCTTACTTGAATATTATTCATATTCAAAATGGAAGGTTGAATCTTGTTTTTTAAGAAAAACTATAGCAGGACCATATTATGTACTCTGAGTAAAGAAGTAACATATTCCTTGTGCTTCATATGTTTTATTTGGTTTGATCTTAACATTTCAGGTCTATGGTAATAATTAAACTATGGATGGCTGTTTCAGTTCTGCTGTGACTTGAGTAAATATCATATTCAGGGTAGTCATACTGCAGCTGTTTCAGTGGAAAAGACAAGAATCCACTCACTTTCATTCTGTTGTCATTTGAGAAAATGATGATCATCAGACTTAGGTTTGGAACTGTTTGCAAGGGAGGAAAGCTCCCCCAAAGAGAGAAAAGAATAATAGAAGCCATCCTGACAACAGCTAAGAAATTCTGGGGTGAAGGAAGTACAAATACCAACACGTTGAGAGTACGCTCCTATCTTCTAGCTGCCAGGCGTATGTGGGCTTCAGGTTTATTGGACCCCAACTAGCTGGAAGTGGATTCAAAGCCTCCCAAAAAGGCTTTATTTGTATCTATAGATATAGATATAGCAATGGTAGCTCTTTTCTTCTTAAATCTTGATGGGGCGTTGAGTGTGACCTTTTCACCTAGATATTTCCATTGAACTGTAACAATGTGGGCTGTCTCTACGCCTCATTGGATAAGCTGTGTGGTACCATCGCTCAGGTTCCCTTTTGAAACCTACTTCACACTCCCCTTGTATTAAGGCAGATCATTGTGTCCAGGTTCTACGCCATATGAGACATTAGGTTCTTCAGTCTCACATAATTAGTCTTTAGGCCTTGGATCTGTGCTCTAATTGTTGTCCAAATGACCACAAACTCAAAAGGGAAAACAAAACTTTCTATCCAGTTATGATGCATAGGGCTTAACCACCTATAGCAGCCTCTCAAATGTAGCCACTGTGGCCTCATTTGGCCTCCAGGGGCTTTTCTTGCAGACACAGCCTCCTTGGCTGCTATGGGAGGGGAGGCGTAAAGAAACAGCCTCTTCCCCTCCATGCTGCTCTTGGAGGAACTGCCTTGGGGTTGATTTCTAGGGCTGTCATCAAGGATTGCACCCCCCCTCCCCGCAAACACCTGGGGCACAATGCTGGAGAAGCAGGCCGTCAAGAAAGTTTCCCACCTTCCCAGGAGCTATGATATGAGGTCCAGGCTTTGCACTTCAGCCTTGGGTTGACAGGGGAGCAGGCTCTGACCCTGGGGCTTTGGACTCCACTCGTGGGCTTCTGCTGTACATCTTTGGGCTCCACCTTCCAGCTTCAAGGCTTTAGTCTGCAGCACTCTGCTGTTTCCCTTGGTCCCCTCCCCCCCGCCCATGGCTTAATTTGTCCCCAGGCTAGCCAGGGTTGAGTAAGTCTGCTGTGAAAAGTGACACTTGTATGTTGGTTACAGTACTTTTCACAGCAGACTTACTAAGGTTGGCACCCTCAGGACTTGAGTTTTCCTGAACCACGGAATTTGCTGGATCAGGAGAGGTCAGTGCTCCCCTGTTGGCTGCTCTGCTCCTGGGCTCCTCTCCCGTGGGCTCTTTGCCCTGCCGTTGGCCCCGCTAATGCTGGCCTGGCATGGGCTCTCCATCCTCCTGCCTGCACACATCCTCTTTCCCAGCCGGAACAGCCTGGGTGCTGATGGCCACGCTGCCATAGGGTGTTCCCCAGGGTTCCCGGGCTGGGGCCACCCAGCCGCCGCAAGCCTCGCTGCTGGTGGTTCCACAGCTGAGATCTCCCAGCCACACTGTGCTGCTGCTAAGGCTAACCCTGCTACCCCAGGAACCTCCCTGGGATTCCACAGCTGGAGTTGGCCACCTCTGCCAGCCTGGCTTCAGCCCCGGGTTCCGCGGTTGGGGCTGCACAATTTGTCTCCGCTCCCATCAGGGGTATATTGGGGTTTCCAGATGGGGCCGCCTGGCTGCCACCTGTTTTGCTGGGTGGCAGTTCCTGACCGAGCTGCCTGCCGTCGGAAGCTCCGCTGCAACTGGAGTTTCCCCCATTGGGGCCGAGATTCCCCACCCACGTGTCCCAGCTGATGCCAGGGGTTCCTTGGCTGGGGGAGGAGTTCCCCAGCTGCTGCTTAGTTCAGCTGCTGCTGGCCCAGCTGGGGCTCCCCAGCCTTGTGTTCTCTCAGCTGGGTTCTGTTCCCATCTCCAGGGCTCGGATGTTGCCGGACAAGAGAGTCCTGGGATTTGGGAGGTTCAGCCTCTAGCTAGGAATAAATAAATTACAATCATTTGGACATACATGTTTATATTTTCCTAAAACTAATTAAGTATTTTAGGGAATGTGTGAGAGAGGACACCAAAACATTTGTACTGAGAACCTCTAATGTAGAGGCTTTGTTCCTCAGAGACTACTACAAAGTGACTGTATCTGCTGCCCCATTTCAGCAGAGCCACTTGCTAGCTTTTGTAATAGACCCCTTTCCCAGCTGGGTCCAATAATTGATCACGGCTGCCTCATCCTAGGTCTTTGGCCTTTAAAGGCACAAGGCACCATCTTTATTTTAGTCTTGCTGGCAAGTTGTCTTGATAAAACTCTTAAAGATTTTTCACTCGTGGGGGGGGGGGAGTCTCAAGTTTCATCCTTGTAGAACAGACTGTAATGTAACCACTTCTTAGTGGACTGATCATATTATGGTTCTCCTACCGACTTAAATCACACACCAATTGATGATTGCCATACATTCTTCTTGCAGTTACACTCATTCTTTGCAGGATTAGAATTATGTGACATGAGGAGTGTATTGAATATGTCCATGTACTGTTTTTCTCTCCTGTGCAAATGTTACTGTATTTCCCAGTTCTCTCTCCTCCTTTTACATACACACAAATCATTGCTCCATTTAAATTCCCTGGATCATTCCTGCCCAGATTTGCTATTTAGACCCTGATTCTTCCTCTTCCCTACTTTTACAAACCTTAAAAACCCTGTTCCTTGTGCTTTCTGCAGGTCTCATACTTCTGTCAGCTCCTTCTCCCCACTCTGTACTCCTGCCTTCTAGCGAGATCCCTGGAATTAGTGGCTCTTCATCCATGCCTCTGATTCCTTACCTAGTCCCACTCCCAAACCCAGATTCTTGTTTCCTAGTTTTCTCAGTCCTTTAAAGCACCGCTTTGGACTGGATTCTGATTGCTTCACTGTGGCATGTATATGGAGGGCTTGACTTCCTGGGGCAGGTGGCTTCTAGTTTTGATACTGTGGATGACTTTTTTTAGCATCTGGAGTGAGAATGCCTAGAGGAGAAGGAAGTGTCAACTTCCACTCCTGATAGCTCCTTTCTTCCACATGTGTCCTGGAATTGAAACAAGGAGTGGACGCAGCAGCCACAGGGATCTGTGGACCACAGCTTAGTAATTCCTACACTAAGGCTTGGTAGTCTCTGTTACCAACATTTGTTGAAGGGTTGCTTAGATCTCAGTGCACAGATGTTTAGACTTATTGTAAACCCTGGGAATGTGGTTTTGCAATTCTTTATTCGTTAAATGCAGGCCCGTATGCAGGAATTTCAGGTGGGGGGTGTTTGTAAATGTGGACCACAAGGGTATGAATGGACCCCCCCCCCATTGTTCCCCAGGTAAGTGGGGAAATCAGCCCTAACCAGGGGCAGATGACTGTTTTGCGGGGCCCTGGGCAGCATAACTCCGCGGGGCCCCCCCTTTGCCATGGCGCATGCGCCGTGACGCCATGCGCATGAGCGGTGGTGCCACGGCACATGTGCAGGGCTTTTTTAAGCGCAGGGCCTGGGGCGGCCGCCCCGTTCACCCTGCCCTATATCTGCCCCTGGCCCTAACCTTCCCCCAGCTGATCAGAGCATTGGGGAGGGAGGCTTGGGCAGCTTGCTGCTCCTGCTGTCCCCTGGCTGGCCAGACCATGCTTACTGGGAGGACCATGGGAGTGCTTTTGCACTCTAAGCACCCCCCTGTGTATGGGCCTGAAATATGTGCTCATTAGCCCTTTTTGGCAGGGTTTGAGGTCAGGCTGATCTGCGTGGGGCTCCATGTATAGTCTACATTTGCTAGTTAATTCTTTATGCTAGTGTTCACAACTCTCTCTCCTCTGAAGCTTTGCTATCCTGCCCAGAATGTACTTTGTCAGCTAATAATTTCTCATAGTAAATGAAGAATAATGCTTAGCACATAGCTCTTTATATATTTACAGATGTTAATAATGGCTCCATTCTCAAACTCAGACCATACTTTATGTTCTGTGAAGGTAGTGCTAATATGCTCTTATCTGAAGTTTATTTATACATTGATGCTGAGAGTGGTAGAAAAGGCCTTAAAGCAGAGTTGCTTTGTGTGGCTTAGGAGATCTCTTTATATCTAATGGAAGATGAGGAAGGGTCTCTGTGTCAAATTGGAAAGAGGGCCTTTGTCCTAGCCCTGGGATCCTATTTTCTCTGGATGGAACAAGATTCCTGACTAAAAGATTTCCACAAAAATTTACTAGTGATTACTGGTGGCATATGCTATTTCATGTGTATCTTGTGTTCTACGGTGCCCCAGGTCTATCTTAAATTAGTATTTTTTCTTTCTAAAATTAATTCAAATAATTTATTGTATGTGGTATTCCAACTTTTTTAAAAGTTATTTTGAATGTCATATCGTTTGTAGTATGTTTAATAGCAATATAAAAAAAATCTTATCTTGTATTGTAGGTGCGGTTTATCACCAAAATATGGCATCCTAACATTAGCTCGGTCACTGGGGCCATTTGTTTGGATATCCTGAAAGATCAATGGTAAGATACTCCATGCAGTTCACAGAATTGAACACTTAAAACTAACAGACCTGACCTAGAGAATGGGCAAAAGTACATATTGCTCTTTGCTTGACAACTATAATTTCTAATGTATGGCCCCAGAGTTTTATGAACATTCTCGAAGCTTATAAATACTTTCATATAGTATTTTGAGTTGCAGATAGTATTTTTATGAAATAGGCTTCTTTTTTTTTAAAGTACTAAATAAACATATACCTTTCATAAAAGAGAAGCCAGGAGAAAAGTTCAGGTATTATTAAGGCACATAGATAAAAGATGAATGTCTAATTTAAAGTGTAAATACATGTTTTGTGGTGTTCATATTCCCTTTATGCACAAATTCCCCACCAAACCCTTCAGTAACGTATATTAAAAATCCTTCATTGTGGGTCCCTTTGTTGCTGTATTTGCCTCACCTAATGGCCAGCTCAGGTACAAACACCACAGCAAATTGAAATACTTTTGAACCTCTTTAATGTGACAGCTTTGGGAAATGGGTTATGCCAAATTATGGAATTTTCCTGACCATGGATATTTGTCATAATGAAGGGTGCTGGGGGTGGTGATGTGGTGTCTGGGATGGCGGGTGCAAGAATGTGCTGGGAGGGAGGATGCAGGAGTGTGCTGGAGGATGGAGGTCCTGGGAGGGGAGGGTGTGTGTGAAGGGGATGGGGCTGCAGTATCTGGGTGTGAGGGGAATAGGGGTGGGGCATTTAGCTGGCACTCTGCTCTTGGGGTGGGGCATATGTGGCTCCATGACTCCTCCCCCCCCCCCCCCCCAGTGTCCCAGGCACCGACCCTTACTCACTATGGGAGCAGTGGGGGAAAAAGCCTCTAGACCAGCGCTTCTCTGCACTGCTGTTCCCCTACAGCTGGGAGGGGGAGTGAGAGCAGCAGCACACACAGCCGCTTCATCCTCCTCCTACCAGGGTCCGAAACATGGGTGTTCCCAGATCAGGCTGCCAGCTTGACCAGGGATTAAACCATGGACCTACGTAGCAGAAAGCTTGCACTAAGGAGTTTGGCTTTGTAGATGGAGGGTGTAACATTCTCATCCTCTGTGGATCAGGCACAGAGAAGACACAATGCACATAAAGTGGGTTACCCTAAAAGTTAACAAGTTAACTGGCAGGGTACGGTGATACCATTTAGTGTAGGAGTTGGCAGCCTTTTCAAATCAAAGAGCCAAACTACATCAAAATTTAGAACAAGTAATCAACAAAGAGCTGTATAAGAATGCTCATTTGTATGACTGAAAATATACAACTTAATATTATTGATAATTGACATAATTAATAATAGCATAAATGAAACATACTCACAGACTTTATTTAATGGTACTTCTGTTGCTTCATGTTTTCACACATTTTAAAATTTACATCATAACTGGTCAAATCCAGCTTCATGCACACCTTCAGGCTGTCTTTTGTCAATTTTATGGTGCAGGAGTTTGGATTGAAGTGTATGAGGGGCTCAGGGCGGAGGGGTTGGATGTATGATTGGCTCAGGGTGCAGGCTCGGGGTGTGTGGGTGGTGCAGGAGTGTTATCGCAGGGGACTGGAAATGTGGGGGTAAGAGGGGCTCAGGGTTCGGGTGTATGGGGGGTGCAGGAGTTTTATGCTGTAGCGAGATGGGGGCTGGGCCCTAATTGGGGGCTTGTTGACCAGACTTCATTTTTAAATAAAGTAAAATATTATGTTCAACACAAAAAGTTTCAACATTGTCTTTATTTACTGGTGGAGAACATTTTTGGGTTAGGGTCCACTCTCCCACAGAAAAATCAGATAAGGACCATACAAGCAAGAAGCAAAAAGTGGCCCCCAACTGACACCTCACTCCCATGGTACTCCAGGCTCATGGGGATGGGGTAGGGCAGGGCAGGGAGGACGAAGGTTCAAGGTCTCAGGCCAGGTTAACCCTTCTGGAATTCCAGGTTTAGTGGATTTTGTGCCCCCGCTCCCCTCGGCTCGGGGTGGGGCCAAAAATAAGGGATCCAGTGTGTGGGACAAAGCTGCCATGGAGTGGGATAAGGATAGGGTGCAGAATCTGGGTGGGGGAGAGGGTTCAGGAGTAAACTGGGAGTAGGTATCTGGCCAGGGGAGAAGGGCAGGAGCCAGGCTGCTGGTGGGTGTGTGGCCAGGGGAGAGGGAGCAGGAGCAGGGTGCTGGTGGGTGTCTGGCCAGGGGTTTGGATTGTCTCTGGCCAGGGTATTGTGGTGCAGTATCTGGGAGGGAGCCAGCTAGGCTCCCCCAGCCAGCCGAAAAACTAACTCTCACTCCCAGCCCCTGCTCACGGCCCCCCAGGCAGCCCCGCCTCCTGTTTTGTCCTGCTTCCAGGCCCAAGGTGGTGTTTGTCGTCACCTGGTCCTCAGAACCTGAGAGACTGACATACCTCCACAGTGAGTCATATCCAGCCTCTCCCTCCTTATCCAGATAGTGCTGCAGTGCCCAGGGAAACTGAGGAGCACACACAGAGTCACTGAAGAGCAGAATAGGACAGTAGGAATCACTCACACACAACAAAGCAAACAGTGAAGGCAACAGGACTACGAAAGTGGACAAAATCCCCATTGTCACAGTGGGATAGTAGTAGGGTACAGGATCTGGCTGGGAATGAGGGTACAGTGTATGGCCAGGAGGGAGAGTGCAGGAGCAGGTTGGTGGTAGGGTGTAGTGGCTGGAGTGTGTGCGTGTGCATAGTGAGTAGGGGGTGCAGCCCCCCTAATAATTCTTAAAATACCATTTGTCTTTTTGACTGCTACTGCACATTGAGAGGAAGTTTTCATAATGACACCAAGATATTCTCAGCAGTAAAAGAGAATTACTAATTAGTTTCATTAGTAGCCTCATGGGGAAAGGAGATTGTCAAAGACTTTTGAAAATCCAGATAGATTGTCTTCTGGTTCTCCTTTATCCACTATTTTGCTGGCATGCTCAGAATATCAAGACCAGTTTTTTAAAATATGTGACCATATTTAAACACTTAAATATGTCACAAGATCACAAAAGTGCCAAACACCCAACCGCTCTCTAAAAATTGAAATTCAGGAATTTTCCTTAACAGAAGTTATGCTTATTTTTCCTATTATGAAATAGATATAGGTGATTTGACATCTGTGACAGAGCCTATTCTTTATTTGTTGAAAGATGTGGGCTTTTATAGGTATTTCTGCATGCTTGGAAAGAGTGTGTGTGTGTGTGTGTGTGTGTGTGGGTGTGTGTGTCTGTGTGTATATATAATTTGTGTTCCTTAATTAGTATCTGTCTTCAAAAAGGGTTGCCTTTGTGGATAATGCACGGTCATTGAACCTAGGTCTCCTGACTCAATTTCATTTCTGCTATAGTCCCTGTCAGTGTTGTCAGCACTTGCAATATTTGAATGTTTTTTTCCCCCCTGGACCCAGCTTTGGGAGTCCAATGATTACATAAGAATTTCACTTTTAAATTAAAAGCAAGATAAGCTTCTGTCCCTCATCCCTGCAGATGAAAGTCGAAAAATGTGAAACATAAAGGATAGGAATCAGAAGGCAGATAAAGAACCAAACTTTTATTATTTTTTTAAAACTTATGTGTTTTGAGGCCTGACTTGTGATAGTTGAACACTTGACATTGATAGTACTGGATGTTGGGCAAGTCACTTAACCTATCTGTGTTTCAGATAACCATATGTAAAATATTGATATTTTTCTTCTGATTTGAGAATGATGCATCTGTCTATATTGAAAGTCATTTAGAGGCTGGGCAGCCTCTCACTATATGATCTCAGTAGGGCACCAATTTCATTTAGGGCATGGAGATGCTACTGTAATGCTATAGTTCTTTATGAAACAGAAAACAGGACTATGTAGCATTTTAAAGACTAACAACACGGTTTATTAGGTGATAGCTTTCGTGGGCCAGACCCACTTCCTCAGATCAAATTGTGGAAGAAAATTTTCTTCCACAATTTGATCTGAGGAAGTGGGTCTGGCCCACAAAAGCCATCACCTAATAAACCTTCTTGTTAGTCTTTAAAGTGCTACATAGTCGTGTCTTTTGTTTCAGCTAGACTAGACTAACACGGCTACATCTCTATTATAGTTCTTAATAGCACTCTATTTGGAAGAGTTGGGGAAGAATCTTCCAGAAAGTCACTGTTTATTTCTTTTCCATCACTGCTGTTCAAAGATTTATGTTATAGCGGCCACATAAGTGTAGCTTCTCACTGAGTCCATTCATAGTATTTCAGGTCATAGGTAGTTGCTTGAAAGAGGTCCCTAATTGGCTTGATGGAAAAGATAGGCTTCTAAGTTACCTGTGTGGTTATAGGTAGGCTCTGTTGATGGATGAACTCCACCCAGTTCTTTTTAAATAGCTTGGTGTAAGGTTAAATGAGTATTTTGGTTGCATAGGATTACTGTCCAGCTCAAGAAAGTAGTTGCTGGACCAGTATGAATAGTGATAATATTGTTTTTAAATTGTTTACTGTGCTACAGAATTAATTTTACAATGACATTTGTTAATTTTAACTGAGAAATGTCACAATTCCTTTATGCATGCGAGTGGGAGGCAGGGCTGCATTTTAAAAAGTGACAGTCCTAAAAAAACCTTGATTTTATGTTTTGTGACTTGGAGCACTATTTAAAGTAGAATGGACAGTTATCAGGCTTGGAAGCCATGGAAAGCGGAGTAATCCAGCAGCCTACTTCACTCTGCCCTTTCTCAGCTGGGTCACTCTGCTTTACTGAATTGGCTAGAAAAGGAGTACCTCAGCCACAGCCTGCTCCACTTCCCCACTTCCCTGAGTGACATGGCTGGGAGCTGGCTCAGAAGAGTGCAGTGGCTGGGGCCAGTTTGCTCAGCTTCTTGCTGCTGTGGTGAATGCTAGGGCACCCAACTGCTGCTGCTTGTCTCCCTGCTAATCCTGCCTCCCCCAGGTCATATTGCCTGGAGGAAGAAGCATAATGGGGGTGAGAATAGGCAGGGTGGGAGTAGAAAGGCGTGAGGTCTGGAGGGAAAGGGGAGGTTGTCCCAGGCCCCACACTCCCCAGAGATTGCCCTGAAATAGTGTGCATATACCAGAGGTGTCCAAACTTTTTTCAAAGAGGGCCAGATTTGATGAAGTGAACATGCATGAGGGCCGACCATTTTGCCTGACATTCTTTGAACCATTAAAATTAAATGCAAATTAACTATTTTATGCAAAGTTTATTGCAAACGGCATACTTTTCATTTCGTCACATGGATGACAAATCTAAACAGGTGTTAAATCACTCTGCCTTTCATATCTGAAGGCCAGATGAAAAAAAAATCCAGGAAGCTGAAATATATGTCAGGAACATTGTAAAGTACATTACATATTATTGGTAATAAAGGTTGTCTGTCAACTTTTAAGTTCAAAAAATATGAACAGGAACATAACACCAAGTATATATGTTGTGTCCAAATATATTTATAACTGATTTAGACCAACTGACATGAACTGAGATTGTACAATATATTCATCTCAATACATATGGATTCGTTGGGGGCCATAAAAGATAGATATTGCCAAATTACCTGGGGGGCCGTATTAAACCGGAACACGGGCCGCAATTGGCCCCCGGGCCGGACTTTGGACATGCCTGGCATATACTAATTCAAACTGGATATACTAAGGACCAATGCACAAAGGTTGTTTATCCAGAAATCCTGTTTTTAAATTGGCTTCCTGATTCAGCAATTAGGAGGAGGGCCCCAGCTGAAGGGTGGAAGAGCTGGGCATACTGAGTTTCCATAAGGGTAAGGGCTGGTTCTGAGCTGAGGCTGTGATGAACTTGTGATCACAAAGGAAACACTGGGTGTTGAACTGTACTTCCTGAACCCATGTTAGAGTAGGGGTGAAGTGCGATAAGTTTATTAGCTAGCGTTGACAACTTTCTAATAGTAGAACACTGGACACCCATGCCCTGTCACTTGCTCTTTCTCACTTTGACTTAACTTGCTCACTGGACTTGGGCAGGGAGTTGGAGGGTGGGAAATGGTGAGGGCTCTGCCTGGAGATGTTGCCTCTGGGGTAGGACCAGGATCAGGGATTTGAGGTGCAGGAAGAGGCTCTGGGCTCAGGCTGAGAAGTTAGGAGTCTGGGAGGGTGCTCAGGCTGGCGCAGAGGGTTGCTGTGTGGAAGGGGGTAAGAGGTGTGGGTTCTGGCATCTGGGTGGTACTTACTTCAGTCGGCTCCCAAGATGCTTGCTGGCATATTCCTCCACCTCTTAGGTAGAGGCGCAGCCAGGTGGCCCTGCAAGCCCCACACCTGCAGTTTCCTGGTCAATGGGAGCAGCAGAGCTGGCACTTCGGGTGCGGACAGTGTGTGGAGCTCCCATGGCCACACCATGCCTAGGAGCCAAAGGCATGTGTCATCAGCTTCCTGGGAGCCATGCAGTCCAACTAGGACTTCTAATAGCTCAGTCAGCATTTGCCAAGGTCTTCCTTTCCAGTCAAAAACCAGACACCTGGCAATCCTATTATTAGCATGAGTATAGGTTCTTTTATTGTTTGTAATGTTTTTTCTGTAGTATTTCTTTTCTTAAGAAGAGTGCTGTGTTGTGCCTTATAATTATAGTGATTATACCTATTAATCATCTCTGAAGAGAAGGCAAGCAGGTATCTTTTGGCATCTTGTCTATGCTGAGTGACACAGTGAGGACAGGAAACTATGCAGCCTGGAAAATCCCCTTCTTATAGGAGAGATTTGAATGCAGGCTTTTAAAAATAACCTCTTGTAGGTAGAGGTACTTTAGTGGTGATCTGTTTTAAGAGATCTGTTATGTAGACTCACCCTACATGCTGACATTTCAGGCTAATATTTCGTTTAACTACATGTTGGACCTCCCTGGTCTGGCATCCCTGGGACCTGATTGGTCCCGAACTATGGAGCTTGCTGGACTAGGGGAGGTCAAGGCTCCTCTCTGTGCTGTGGGCGGCCCTGGAGCCTCAGCTTCCCTGTCTGTATCTAGTCCCATGCCGTGGCTCCCAGGGTCAGCCTCCTTGGGCTGGGATTCCTCCTCAGCTGCTGCCAGCCCCCCTCCACCGGGGTTCCCAGCCAGGCTGGGGCAGGGATTCTTCTCAGCTGCTGTAGAGGCTCCCTGACCTGGACTCCCCACTCACCACAGAACCAGCCCCTGCCATCCCAGCTGGGTCTCGCTAGCACCTGCGGGACTCCCAGCTGATTTGTGCTCCTCACCTTTGGGCTCTCTTGTCCAGCAACATCCATGACCCTGATGTTGCCAGACCAGAGTCTCCCAGATTTGGGAGGTTCAGCCTGTACTATGAGAAACTGTAGGCTTAAAGAAAAAATAATTTATCTGATATTGCTTCTTAATTGGAATTAAAGACTCAGCTTTGTATGGATATCTGGAACATTGTTAAGGCTGCAGATATTTATGATGATTATTTTACAGTAGGAATATTCTAGTGGAAATATAAACAAGCGTGCAGTAATAGTCTGTGACAAGCTTTCTTAGGCAATCTAATGTTGAGTTTTCAGTAATGCGGTTTGATGTGAACTTTATCTCTACTATTAGCCTTTATAAGTAAAATATTTAGAATCCTAATGTTTTGGTTGGAAGAGCTTTTGGTGGACTATCTGGTCCATCCCTTAGCGTGATGGCAGAAACTAATAGGTGTCCAGCCATGACTGTCTCCCATGTTGGTGATTCACTGTCATGTTTTGCAGCTCACCTTGTTGTACTTAAAGTACTGCATGGGATCTTTTCTGGGGCATAAGGCAAAACACCACATTTATTGGTAATGCATATAGCAATCAACACTTATCATATGCATGTGATATATCAAACTCATGAACACACAGACTGTCTCTGTCTCTGTCTTCTTGTTACCAGTAGTTGCTCCCCCTAACTGCACTGGCCAGGTGAGTTAGATGGGGGAGGGATGGAGCTGGGCTTCTGCAGAGCCAGATCAAACCTGGGGTAGTCCCGCAAGATACCTTTGATTTATAGTAGCTCCCCTCCCATGCAAATCTCTCATCTTATGAATATGCAAAATCTGTGAGTCGTCATATACATATGCAGTTAGTCACCTGTGGCGCTTTCTTTTGGGTGTTGTGTCAATGCTGCCACATTCATCTTCAAAGAGGGAGCTTCTGAAAGCAGGCACTTGCTGCTGACTCCCAAGGCCATCCATATGTCCAGTCCGCTTTCAGTGGACCCACTTAATAGGTCTCATTGTTTTTTGGATTTGGCTTCCAGTCTCCAAGTGATGCAACTGCCCTGAGGTGCTTGTCTTTCTTTTCTTAGCCATTCACACCTCATTCATTCAATGGGGACATTCTCTTTACCTTTCTCATTTTTAGGGACTATTCTACCAAGACTTAATACAAAAGACTTAATACAAAGTTTCTATGTAAAAGGACTTAATATAAAGCTATTTAAAAGGACTTGATACAAAGTTAAAAACTTCAGTGAGAAAATGATTAATACAGAGATTACAGAGATGTCGCTACAACTTCATCATCTCACCATTCTGTTTAAAGATGTTTGTAATCACCAGGGCTTGCTGAACCAGCCCTTCTCTTCCCCGTGTCCACTCTTCCGCAATCCCCACTCTGATCATCTGTAGCTACCCCGCCACATCCCCTCTCCTAACACCTACCTCTACCCACTTTCCCTGCCTCGCTCCTCTGTCCCCCGTCCCTCTCCTCCATGTGTCTGCCCTTCTGCTTCACCCCCAGAATCTCCTGGCACCTGCAGCTTCCCTTACCCCTGCACCTTCCTGGTGCCTCCCCCTTCCTGACTGCCCCTACCCTCCTTGCCTTCTTTCTCTCTGGTGCACTCCCCCTTACACACGATTTGCTCCATCTCCTGCCTTCCTTATGCCCACCCCTCCTTTCAATGCCTCTTCTCTGGGCACCCACTCCTTCCTTTTCCTCTCCCTCCCATTGTCCCTACCCTTTCCTCTCCCTCCCATTGTCCCTACCCTTTCCTCTCCCAGCATCACCCTGCCCTACCCCCCCCACCCTCACTGACATCTTCCCTTCTCCCTCCTGCCCTTTTCTTCATTGTCTCCTCTTGGCCCCCTGTCATTTGTGTCTCCTCCACTCTGTACCTTGGTGCTGTCCCCTTTCTTCTCCTGACCTGCCCTTCCCTCCCCTCAGCACAAGCCTCTTCCTCTCCCCGCCCCCCCTTCCCCTTAGTTCTTCCTCTGCCCCATCCCTCACCTTCTGCCTTCCTGAAAGCAGTTTGCGGGGCTGGATCCTGCGGTCTGGCCCCAGCTGCTGCTGGGGTAGAACCGCTTGTCAGGACTGGAGCTGGGACCACCTGTGGTGCTATGTTTAGTGCCACAATCCAATCTCTGCAGGCTGCCTGGCTCCAACTGGCCTGTTGTGAGGCTGCCCTGGCTGGAATGTGCCTCGTGTGGCTGCCGCTTGACTCTAGCTGTAGTTGGGGCTGCCCGCGGGGACCCAGACTGCAGCACTAAAAATAGCTGCACAGGGGCCTCTGCTCCAGTCCCAGCATCTGCTGAGCGCAAGCATGCCCCACCCTGCAGCGCCCCAGCTGGGCTCTGTTTGGCTCCTGCCAGTACTCCAAGGCAGCCTGGAGGAGGAGGATGAGGTGGGGCTGCCAGACCAGGACCCTGTGTGGCAGAGGTGTTCCCGTGCGGGGGGGGGGGGGGGGGGAAGAGGAGAGAGGGAGAGGGAGAGGAAGGAGCCGCATGCCACTGCAAGCTGGCCCAGCTGCCCTATGCACCCTGTTGTGTGGAAGGGGGAGGAGGCTGCTGTGCTGTGCCAGCGTCCCATCAAGTAGTGAAATGTCTGGCAGGGCTTTCTGGGACATTTCACTACTTGATGGGGCATGAGGACAGAGCATTTACATTTGGGACATACGGTCAGCGTAACTATTTTGTAACCCTTCCTCACATCTTATTTTCCAATGTTTTTATTGTAGTGAGTCATTGCTGAGAGATGGCCAAGGAGTCCTGTGGTGCCTTATAGACTAACAGATGTATTGGAGCATAAGCTTTAATGGGTAAAGACCCACTTTGTCAGATGCATGTCGAAGTGCATGCATGCACGTATCTGATGAAGTGGGTCTTTGCCCACGAAAACTTATGCTCCAATACATCTGTTAGTCACAGGACTCCCATGTCACTTTTGCAGATCCAGACTAACACGGCTACTCCTCTGATTGCTGAGAGATGAGACTTTGAAAATAGCTGTATATCACTTTTTGACTGTGAAGCTGAATCAGTTTTACTTATAGACTTCAGATTTGTAAAATTCAAGAGTCCTTTGAGAGCTCACACCTAGGTCTATATTTTATTGGATGAGGCGTTTTTGTGGCATTGCTCACCTTAAAAATTGGAATGTCAGAAATCCAGCAAATCCCAACACGCTTTATGTGAAGTTAATTAAATATATGATAGGCTTTACTGAGTGCTCCCATGTGTAAGAGTTTCTGAGCTCCTCAACTCACATGTACCATCTTTTGTCCCAGTATTTCTTTCTGCTTCACAAACCAAATTATGCCTCCCAAAAACTCTTGAGGTATATATGTATCACCATATTTCTATGAGATGGGAGTTAAGAAATTGAGGCTCAGATAAGTGAAGAGATTTATCAGTGGCATAGCTGTGCTGAAAACCCGGGTCTCCTGTCTTGCATTCACATTTTCAGTATTTGCAGTAAGACACCATTAAGTTCTTTCTCCATTAGTTTGAGAAGACTTCCATAAAGGGCAGTGCAGAATAATTTTTATTTATTTCAGGAGAAGTAATCATGATGGTAGATCTTCTAGTAAAGTCCCTTTTGAATAAATGAAATCATATTAAATGGAAATAATGTAGTAAAAATGCTGTTTGGCTGAAAAATAGGGCTTTAGTTAGATTTTATAGTATGTACAAAGCTGGTTGCAGCTTCTAAAATTCTTTGCAGAAATTTAGTGCAAAACCTGTGGTGTTCATTCACATACACAGACAGAAGGATTAGAGTTCTGTGACATCCAAGTGTTTTAGAAATTGAAAATCTTTTTTTTTTCCTATTTAGAGCTGGAGGAAAACATTCAGCATGTCCATCAAACTATTCATTTAAATAGAAAAAGCATTATAGTAAATAGAAACTTCGACCATAGTGAATTTGTGGCCCTCCTTCATCATGGTGGGCAACCTGCAGCGCACTGGGGTTTCCCCTGCAGCCAGTGCACCCCGTCTCTGCCCTCTTGCATACTGGGTCACTAAAACCCCACTCTCCCTATTCCTCTCTCCCTCCCAAGCATTTACGGAGTGCCACGAATCTGCAGATTTGCGCTCCATCCCAGCTCCTCCCCCTTGCACCCAGATCTTGATCTGGGAGGGAGGGGAAGAAGCAGAGACAGAGCGCAAATCCGTGGATTCATGGCACTCTGGGAAGGAAGGGGAAGAGTAGGAAGTGCAGGGCTCTGGTGACCCCATGTGCGGGAGATGTAGACAAGGGATATGTGGGCTGCAGGTTACCCACTACTGGCCTAGGTACTCAGTTTTGTGCCATCATGGTTTGAAGACAAAAATTCAGATGCTTTGTATTATGGTTTAATTAAATGTTCTATATTGTTAAGATTTCATAGCCAAGATAAAGAGCTGCTTTAGTAACTTAATATTCATTTTAAGCCTCTGACTTAAAAGAATATTTTGAATTATTCTGAATTAACATCTAATATGGCATTTTGCTGGAAGTGAAACAATTTGAAAATTTTGGAAAAATCTGTCTTAAATATTTAAGAAAAGGGAGAGTTTGAAAAATGATAATTTTCAGTTTTGTGGAAGCAGGGAGGCTGCATGACTATCTTTGGAGGAGTTTAAATTCTGCAGTGAACCTTTCAAAGCTTAGAGACTGCAGAGTTGTTAAAGTCTGCAAAGTCATCTTGGGGATTTAGAGAAGGCTACAGCTGTGAAAAACTATGGACTATTACTACTGAGCAGGAGACAAGATATGCTAATTACCACATCTCGTGGCTTGGGTTGTAATCATTTGCATTTTGATAGAAAATCCAATGGTTCCTCATGGAAGTGGATGGAGGAGTATCAGTTTTCTATAAAGACGTTCTCAGGCAAAATTTTTGAGGAAGATATAGATACCTGGCAATACATAGTTAAGGTTCCATAAACATCCTTAACTCTGACATATCGTTAGCTATAGTTTCTCTGTCCTCCAACTGTCTCTTTACATCCAGCCACATTGCCATGCCACAATACTTTATCTGCTTTTACATTATGGATAACATCTTCTGAACTTTTCTAGGAAATATGGATCTGTAAACTGCTTTATCAATCCAAACTCTTCCTCACCCATACTTTGACAGCTGGAATTGCAGTGTTCTTTCATTTGCTGTATGCATCTGAAACAACTTTATCAGATCCACTGTTAAGTGTTCCAACTGCAAAGAATAATGTGCCTTTTATATACATTCCTCCTTGATAACCATACATGCCTCAAAGACTGTTTTGTTAAGAGACTCATTTCTGTGTACCATCTCTGAAAATTGTAAAATAGTTGTATATGTAAATTACTGGGCATTTTGTGCCATATGCCCCTCTCTCCCTAGCCTGATCTGCAGTGAAAGTCTACTGCACAGCCTGATTTTTTCTCCCA
Source organism: Pelodiscus sinensis (assembly GCF_052426305.1). Lineage (NCBI taxonomy): Eukaryota > Metazoa > Chordata > Testudines > Trionychidae > Pelodiscus > Pelodiscus sinensis. Next base: position 43,666,554 of record NC_143055.1, read on the forward strand.
GGTGAATCTATAAAAACTCATAGTGGTGGTAGTTCTTTGAGTGCCTGGTTGAATATCCAGTATGTTGACCAAGGTGATGGTTGTCTCACATATATCTAATATACCCGAGTCTTTAGGTAAATCACATAGCTGAGGATAGGGTTGGAATGAAGCTTAACTGTGAAATCTTAAATTTATATTTCCAGATGTTTCAAACTTCTGTCTTTTTATTAAAATGTTCAAAAGCAATTTGAGTGATTTGACCATTGGTGGGCTACATGCAGCCCGCGGGAGTTCCATCTGTCCTCCTCCCTCATACATCTCTTGTGCACTGGAGCCCCACACTTCCTACTTCTCTCTCTCCCTCCTAGCATTTTCAAAGCACCTGCTGTGAATCTGCTGATTTGCACTCCTCAGCTTTTTGGGGGAGAGGCTGTATGTGCTGCTGGTAGAGCCTCAGTGGGCCACAGTTTGCCCACCTCTGTGGTCAGCTGAGGCAAAGGAGCTACCCATCACTGGATTTGACTATAGTTATTTATCATTTTAATTCACTATTTTGTCTGCGAGTCAACATTAATTCCTGAAGCCTCTTACTCCAAATATGCATTGGATTTGAGTTGAATAAGACCCTAATTCTGTAATGAGATTTCTGTGGTCAAATATCTATACCTCCTGACCATTATTGTCCTCTATGGTGCTTTTTTTCCAGATGCAAGTCTCTTGATGTGTGGATCTCATTTCAGGATCAAGGCCCAAATCTGCCTGATGACTGAAGGGTTTTTTAAAAACTCTATTGTTTTATGTTGTTGTTTAAAATTGTGGCCACACCCTCAGCCTGACATGTAGAAGAGGTTTGCTTGTGTTCTTCAGTTAACATACATTTTTGAGCTACTTTTAAAATATATGTACAAAATTAATTCATTAAAACCGGAAAACTATTCTTTATAAATTAAATGGCCACTAAAATTTGGACTGTGTTAATACTGTTGTAATAGTTTGTGACTATTTATAAATTTAATCAAATTGTTCCTAAAAAGTTAAAAACAAACAAGCCTCTCTCTACTTGTAAATTATTTGGCTGTTTTGCTAGAGACAGAAAGCCAGCAGAGGGAGCACACACTGAGTAATCAATCTAATTCTTAGAGTGATGCTGACAATAGACACTGGTGACACTGTTGGCAAGGAAGAAAAGGAGGAAAATTTTAGTTGGCTTTTACTTAATCAGAAGCACACAATCTTTTGGAAATTGGAAAAAGGACAAACTACTAAACCGGGAAATGTTCCAGCTTTCCAAGAAAGTATTATAGAGAAGGGAGAGTGTTGAAGTATATATTAAGAGCTCTAAAAAGAATATTACTAGTATTCTGTTGTAAACTGCTGCACTTCAAGATACTCATGCTTGTGGGTCCCTTCATATGGTATGAATAGAGTACATCACACAAGAAAAAAAAATAGATTTCAGTAAGCCATTTTCAAACTTCAATTTTAGGGCAGCAGCAATGACTCTGAGGACAGTGTTGTTATCATTGCAAGCATTGCTGGCAGCCGCAGAACCAGATGATCCACAAGATGCAGTAGTGGCAAATCAGGTAAGATGTTCACCAAACTATGTAAACCAAAAACATTTAATTATCTTCCTCTTAATTGGACCTTGTGTATTCATATTTCATTCCAAATTTAGTTTTTTGAGAAAGTAACTGTTACAGATTTTAAGGCTAAATGGCAAACTGTTAAAAAAGACTACTACTTTGCTATTTTTACAACCCAAATAGTGCAGCACTGAGATCTTGGAAATAATGCTGGTTATAATGAAATGGTTTCACTTTTGTTTTTTCTTATTTAGTCTTTAAAAAGTAAACAGAATAATGAAAAGTAATGAGGGATTAAAAAAATTCAACTGGATAGTCTAAAGAGTTACGAATGAAGCATCTTAAGTATTTGTTTTCAGATTCAAATTAACTGTTTTAGTTAATAACCTAATTAATGTGTATATATTTCTAGTTGGCTTGTAAAAGTGGCTGGTTCAGTATATAGAGACAAAGTAGCATTCACTTTAAAATAGCGTGTTGTGTTTTACTAGAATTTGTGTGGCCGTTTAAAAAATTGTTGAAAACTAGATACAGTCAATTCACAAGTGACTATTTAGTTAACTTTTGTTGAGCCTAAGCTCCATACATTGTGTGAGTCAAGGGGTAAAAGGTGAAGATTCCTGTGAACTTAGTGACAAAGGTGCATTGTGAGAACTCAATACAAGATTTCATTAGCTTGAATATTTTTTACTTTTAAAATACAATTTTAAAAATGTGAAGCAAACCACTGAAGATACTAAAAACTGAATGCTCATGTTCTGAAAATGTTGCACAGATTTCCTTTGAGGATGAGGACTATATCAGGTGTTCATCGGTCACTCAATCTGGAATGGTCCCTGAGAATTACCTTTACTAAACAATATGTACACTTTGTGGTTAGCAGTGAGGTTAGGAGTACTTTTCCCAGACCTGAAGGAGAGCTGTATGACTTGATAGCTTACCTCTCTCTCTCCAACAGAAGTTGGTCCAATAAAAGATATTTACTCACTTACCTTGTGTCTCTCATATCCTGGGACTGACTTGGCTACAATTACACTGCATGTATTATCATAAGCATTTTAAATTCATATGTTAAAATACCATGTTTCCATGTAATAGACATCCCAGCTACAACTCCTGCACATGACTGGATTTAAAGCCAAGAAATGTCCATAACCAAGTCCAGTTTTAGAACTTAGTAGCTGAGCTAATATAAGTATAATGCAGGAATCTAGGGATCTAGATGCAGAGCATAGTTTCGGTTAAGGTGTGCACCTGCGCGCACAAATTCTTCCACTGCCCACCTCCTCTGGAGAGCTGAGAAGCAGTACTTGCATGGCGGGCAGCTGCTCTGATGGGTGAGGCTGGCTAAGATGGCGCCACTGAGTTGGGGGGTTGGTACCTGCCACGGACATGGGGCGCCTGCTTGGTTGGCCAGGGCTGCCAAGTGGCAGGGAGGGGGGGCGGGTTGAGGCCTTTCTGGTGGCTGGGCCCACATACAGGAGGATTGGGTGGGTGTCTGCTCCAGCAGCCAGGAATGGGACATGGCGGGAAGAGGGGGAGGGAGTGTTCTGTTCCGACAGCTGGGAACATATGTATGTGTTAATAAATTGGGTGCCATGGTGGCACACATCCAATCAAGTGCACATGACCTCAATATTGGTGCACAAGCCAAAACCACCTCCACTCATGGTTGAAAAATCTTAGAGCAGAGATGGGCAATAATTTGAGAGAGCGTGCGGCGGCTAGAGAGTCATGCTGGCTGTTTTTAATAGTCGCCATGTTTCTCTAGCCCGGGGTGGGCAAGGAGCCCTGTGCGGGTTGGATGCGGCCTGCCAAGCTGGTGGATACAGCGCATGGCTGTTTCCCCCCCCCCCCCCAAGCCAATCATGGCCTGATGGCGGGGGAGCATACAGCAGCAAGAGACACACACAGGCTGTTTTAAAACAGCTGGTATGTGTCTCTAGCTCCTTTGGGCTCCTGGCAGGGTGGGGACAGGATGCAAGAGACTTGGTGTGCTCCCCACCCCCAGGTCCTGATTGGCCTGGGGGCAGGGAGTGCATAAAGCTCCCCACCATCCCTGCTAAAGGTACACAGCAGCTAGAGTTAAATGATGGCTGTTTTAAAACAGCTGGCATGTGTGTCTAGCTGCTGTGTGCTCCCTGCCCCCAAGCACTGATTGACTGGGGAGTGGCAATTGGGTGGCTGCGGGCTGGTCGGGAAGCAACAGGGCAGCCATGGGCTGGATCCACTGGCTTAGCGGACGGTATTCAGCCTGTGGAGGGCTCTTTGCCCACCCCTTTCTTAGAGGGAACAATGAAGAAGGGTATGAAAATAACCCCTGCTGAGCTTCTCTGTCATTCAGTCAGGGACCAGATATTTACCAGTAAATTCTGGCACTTGTACACATTTCTGGAGCACTAAAACTAGACTTGAAAATTTTTCATTTTTTCAATCTTTCCTTTTCTTAAAATGATGCCTAGAAAGAAAACAAATGAACTAACAGTGTTGTGAAATATGTATTTTAAAATATCATTGAAAAGAAACCTTCATGGATTTATTTTTGGATGTTAGGGGACAAACAGGCCAATACTCTAGCATGCTATTAATAGTTAAGTATTTTTTAATATAACTAACATTTTGTGAACATTTGTTTAAAGTTTCCTTCAGTTGAGACAACACAGTGCTATTTATTGAGCACTCCATGCAGTAGATTGCTTTTAATGGTAGGAGGTTTTGTATTTTTTAGGTCTGGTTTTGTGAGCAAGTTTTTATTAAAAGTTAGGTGAAACTTGGGGTTATGTAAGACAAACCAGACTCCTGAAGGGGGCACATTAATCTGGAAAAATTGAGAGCCACTGTCCTGTGTACTACTACGGTACATATAAAATAAAAAATAAAAGTGTGGTAGATTTAAAATGTTTGTTACCTTGTATAAAAAAAGATGGTTAGAACAATAATCAACTGTACATTTCAGTGTCCTTCAGTGTACATTTCAGTGCCCTGGATGTGCACCTCTCCATATCATTGGACCATATGTGGACAATGTTTTCCAAGCATTGTCACACTGGTCAGTTCTGGTCACATAATTTAGGACCCTATAAAATGTACACTTGTAAGAAGGTATAATTGATGTGAGATTATTTCAAAACAATGATTATTAAACTTGCTGTAAAATAGGTACATCTCTAATTTAAAAAAATCCCATTAAATATAAGAACTATTTAAACAGGAAGTTCATATTTTATTGATCTGAAAATGTAATTTGTGAGAAATGAAGCACACCTCTGCTTCTACAGGCTGGAAACTTTCACTGTTGATTTAAGGTAAAGTTCTATTACTTTATTAGAAGATTGGGTTTTTGACAATTAATGTGAAATACTACTATTATCTTCATACAGTTTTTCTAGTAAGTAAACATACCTTCAAATCAGTGGTAGGTCTTCAGTTATTTCCATGTGACCAGCCATTTCCCAGCTCCTTTTGTCACACATGATATCAATATACCCAATTCCCAGGATAAAGTCTAGTAGTAAGATGGCAACCCTCACTGAGACACTAAGACCCTTTCTTGGTCATGAAGGTTCTTAAAAACCATACCCATCTTTTTTTTTTAAATAATTTGCGGAAACACTGTAAGAAATATTAAAATAATGCATGTGCAATTCAGTGAACATTACAACAGTTAATTTCTGCTGTCCGCTACACTGGTTATGCATATTGCATATCTGGACAAACATCAGTGTAGTTACTCTTACGTTAATAAGGGTGCATCTACCCAGCAGTGCTAGCTCGAAATAAGCTACACAATTTGAGCTATGCAAATTGCATAGCTTATTTTGAGCTTATTTGAGATGGACAGTTCTGACAAATTCCTTAATTCTTGTGGAACGAGGTTTACTGGGACGTTGGAATAGTAAACCCATTATTTTGGTTGCATTTCAAATAATGGGCATGCTGCTGTTAAGACGTGAAAAACACGTCCACTATCCTGAAATAGCATCTTGAAATAGTGCCGCTGTCTAAGCGTACCCTAATTGAACATTATTTCATTGTACATGTAAAATATATAAACTATCTTACCAAAATATTAAATGCAAACTCATTATTAATTGATGCTTCTAACTAATATTTGTGTAAGTTTGAATCCTCAACAACTAACAAAAAAAACTCCAAATTTCACTTTGGAAATACCACTTATTACTAGATTTGACGATACCATATGTAGAAGGAATTATAGAATGGAATTTGCCTGAGTCAACTGGTCTTTCAATTGACTTTGCTGAATAGTTACACGGATTCACTTTTTTCTCTTTTTGTATAGTACAAACAAAACCCAGAAATGTTCAAACAGACCGCTCGACTTTGGGCACATGTGTATGCTGGAGCACCAGTTTCTAGTCCAGAATACACCAAAAAGATAGAAAACCTTTGTGCTATGGGCTTTGATAGGGTAAGTGTATGTATATATGTGTACTTTCTTTTTTACACAAGTTAGGAGATGGGCAGCTATATATGAAATATGAGCTTCAGTTCAAAAAAAGATTTGTGCTACTTTCATAGCCATAGGTACATCTAATCACTATTTTAATGGCTGCTTTTCTTCTTAGTGACAACTGGATACTTAACATACCATGTTTTACGTACTAATAAAGTACAATAACACAGTACTTTTCATTTTATAATTAAATGAATACTTTTTAAAAACTTTTAATGCTGGAAAATCTCAGTTACGACTGAAATAACTGATAATTTAACAAATACAGACCTTGATAAATGTATGAAGTCCCAGACTGACCTTCAGTGCAACAGCTGGGTTGATGTGAAAAGCAATTTCACACCCTGAAAAATCTCACTTTTTATTTTGTCTTCACAGAATGCAGTAATAGTGGCCTTGTCTTCAAAATCATGGGATGTAGAGACTGCAACAGAACTACTTCTGAGTAACTGAGCCATGTAAAGAGCTGCTTCTGTGTAGTCCAGCTTGCCCTTTCTGAGGAACATCACCATCTGTTATTTTTAGGATTCTATATAGATTCTCTTTTAAAACTGGCACTCTAGCCTGATGATGCTATCTAGGCACTATTGGAGACTGAAAAACTGCTCTGTAAATAAAGCTAATTAAACGTCTGTGTAAATTTAAAAGGGGAAATACTTTAATTTTTTCTTACTAAATATTGTAAAAATTCTTTGAGCTCAGCTAAAACAACGGGGGGAAAACATGCCTACTTTAGTGTTTAGCAGTGTGACCAAGACTAGCAGGAATTTGCTTCAGGATTTTGATTTAATTATTCAGACAACATTTTTGAGTGTCAGAGTCATCAAAAATTGTTGGTGTCACTCATGATAGCTATCTTACTGTTTTTAACATGGATCCTATGTGCCTGTAGATTGACCTATATTTGCATGCTTGTACTTTACTAGACATTTTAGATAGGGTAGCTGAAGAGTGCACCATTTAAATACTTGAATGACCCTTTTTCCTGAAAGTGTTTCAAGATTTACCCAAAGTTCAAAATGGTGACCTGTTCAGAACCTCTTTCTTCTTAGCCAAGTGACTGGGAAATCTGCCCTCCCCAACAACACACACTTACAATATCGTTCTGGATTTCTTTCCATAATCTGTGGGTCTGGGTGCCATTAACAGTACTTAGTTGCCAGTTTAAATGGTATATTTTGAATAATCAGTAAATGTGTTTAACCATCATACTTGCTACACAATCATATAAAGATTTGGTATGTTTGGACATAGCACAAAAAAGTGGAGCGGCTTTTGTTTGTTACATAAGTCAGAACTCCTTCAATAAATTTGGATAGTATGAATTCACTGGATTTGGGGGAAGAACAACTGATTCTCTAGTATATTGAGAATTAAAAAAAACTATTGAATTTTATTTTTTTTACTTTGAGTACTTGCTATGATGCAATCAGCTTTTTTTGCAACAGCTTTCTAATTTTATTTTGAGCATCAGTATATCGATTGCTTACCAGGTACTTTAAAAATCACTCTTGTTTGCATTTTTCCCTAGTTAATACATGGAGGCTGTGTTGGTGTTTTTATTGTACATAGTTCAAATGCACATAGAAGTAGAAGTGTGTTCTCGGTTTAACTTTCTTTTGGATTGATGTTTCTGATAAACGAGAACTGAAATTACCTTTGTACATAGTCAGTCTTTCTATTCATATTAAAATTACATTTCATCTTGAGTTTAAAAGCTTGAAAATCATTAGTTTGTAACTTCAAGATATTAGTACATCCATCTAAAGAAAGTTGTAATGTCTTCTTGTATACTTCAGAAAATACATCAGACACAAAACTTTCAACTAAAATAGAAAAGAAATTAAGAGTAGAGACTGGAAATTGTGGATGATAGTGTATCATAAAAGGCTTCTTCCTTAAGCAATAGTCCAATAAGTGTGCGTGTGTGTGTGCGGGGGGGGAGGATATACATTCATTTTGCTCGAACTATAAAATGAGCTGTAATAGTAATACTTCAGAGAAGATCACATTTGTACATTATACTGGAAGCAACAGAGAATATTATTAAACTTAAATTTCTGGAGCAAAGTAGTAGGGGGAACAGAATTAGAAAATAGATGGAAAAGACCTAACTAATGCAAGATTGCTCCCCTGCAGTATTCTAATGTGCTCATACTTTAAAAATACTTGCAGGACACAGACAGTACATTTTTAACTCATATCAGTGCAATACTAAAAACGGTTGCTATAGTCTTTCTGTACTTCATTCTAAGGTTTATTCAGTGATCGTTCTTGGATTTTCTTGCAGTAGTGTAAGTCATTTTCAGAGATGCCAAAGGAAACACATTTTTGGGGATTTTCCTTGATATTTATTTATTTTTTAACAATTAAAAAGCTGCTACTGCTCAACTGGTTTGTTAGGTAATAGCTAGAAACAGAAAACTATGGCAATTTTGCCATTTGTGTTAAAATGTCAAGTTATTGTCTTTTCTGTTATGTAGTTTAAGAACATTGTGATAATTTCAGTTACATTTATTTACCCTGGTGGTACTTGTAAATGACCAATTTCTTTCCCTTATTCTTCGCTGCTATTTATCAAAGGAAGGAACTTGGAAATCCTAGGGGACACTAAAACTTCTTAATTATAGCTTCTGGACCCATCACTTTGACAATAGGATTAGTCAAAGTTTTCCATGCATAGAAGGGGATGTAGTTAGGAAGGGGACATGTGGAGAGAATGCTTTATTTGATCAATGTCATCCCTGGATTTTCTGTTGCCAAGTACTTCATTTTTTGTGGTATTGTAAAAACTGTCCTCCCAATACAGTTCTGTTCAAATGCATATTAGTACAGATGCCAGTGTGTCCTTTCTTGCCACTCTCCCCTTCTAAGGGCTTAGTAACTAAGGTACTTGTCTCAGTGCTACCTCAGATGCTGGTAGCAAGGAAGATTCTCAAGACATGGATGGGGGAGAAGTGACCCAATATAAAATGGACATTCGTAACTTGAGTTCCCTATGAATCTTTAGTTTGAGTCCTTTGTAGGGAATGTTTTTCTATTCTTGGGTGACTATCAGAGTTGAATATAAGGGTATGTACCAGATTAGTCTAACTGCAGCCAGGGCTGAACCATAGGACTATCTTGCTGTTAGATGTTCAATTGTTTAGTCTTTACAAAGATACTGTTAATTGTAGTTCAGATTTTTTTAACTGAACATTGCTATATTCAGGGCCCTGTGCGTTCAAGACTGTGGAATTGCTATACAATCTTCTGCTGCTGCAGATTTAGGCAGCACATTTAAACTTAGTTTAAAAATATCTAGGTATCATGAGTAGAGATAGCTTCCAATTTTAAATACCTGGTTGTCTTCCTTAGTGTGCAAGCAGACAGCTCAAAACTGTGACTGAACCTTGGAGAGCCCCATTTATCTTTAATAGGTGCTAATATTGTAGCTTAAGGACTACCTAAATGACAGCAAAACATCATTACGGAATATTATAGCAGCAGCATCTAGTTAATGTGGTATATCAATTGTTCTTGGATATTATTTTTGGTGAAAAGGAAATTCCAGTCTCCTCTTGTCCCTCACAAATTTTAAAGTAGTTTCTGACCTTATTTAGAGGCAAAGAAAGAAGTTGCTTTCCCCATTGTCAATAGCTTTAACTCTTTCATGGGTGCCAAAAGTCCCCCTTTCGTTGCCAAAAACTCCACAACTTCTGACTTCTCAATATGACAAACTGATATCTCTTGGGAAATTAAAACAGCCAAAATAAAATCAATATTAAAAAAGGATACTATCGCTGTCACTCCACATTTAAGTAAAAGGCTGTTTTCTGATTTACCTGAATTTGCTACAAACTTCCAGTCCTAGAGTACCATCCTCAGTTAGGGGCCTTACTGCAGAATTTAGGTGCAACTTACCACAGAGTACATAGGGCCTTGACTAGCATGGGTCAGACAGTAGTATTTATTTACAGAAGTAGGTACTATACATTTTGTTGAACAAAAAAATATTCCTGATTTCACTGTATTTAACTTTCAAGTAAATTAGGATTGGAACACTGATGTATGGAATATAGGCATTTCGTGCTTGAAATGAGAAATTAATTAACCAAAAAGAGACTTATCTTGAAACAACAGATCTACATTATTTGACGTGGATAACAAACAAACTATGCAACATTAATCTTCATAAAAGCAGCTGGAAGACAGGCCGCCTGCTTCAGAGCGTATAGGCCAAATATATAATGGACATCAAAACAAAATGCAATTTGAAGTAGAGCTCGTTTAACTGGTGGCTGTATACCTGTACAGTGAAGAAGTCAGCTTTCATAGCAAAGGGAGGCTTTACTGTGTGCATGCCCACTGCTTGCTTCCTCCCTCAGGTGTAATAGAGCCTGCTTATTGTTGGAGACAAGCCCAGGAGGGGCCAAAGTTGAATAAAACTTATTTTAATGCCTGTTCTAGGGGGACAAAGTGGGACCAGGAATACTCTCGCTATTTGGAATAGCGAGGCTGTTCTGAAAGTTAAGAGGAAAGCTGTACAAACATTTGGTTCTCAGCAAGCTGGAATTATAAAGCAATCCCTAGAAACAATTCCTTACTGTGCTTTGAGCTACTCCAGTTTCAAAGTAATGTAGCTCAAAGCACAGTAAGGAGCTATTAGTTTGGGACAGCTTTAAAACTCAGCTTGCTGAGAAAAATGTGTTTGAAGAGGAAACCCAAATATTCTTGGTGGATGTGATCATTGATTGTTTTGTAGTACACGAGAGCAATTGGCTAAGCAGAGAGTAGTTAAATTTTAATTTTCCTATGCATTTTACTCCATGACAATAGTAAAACAAATTAAAGTTGTTCTGGGAAGAGCAAGTAGATGTTTTCACTGAATAGCATAAGTTCCCAATGTTGCTTTGTTGATGGAAAAGGATTTGTCAGTCTTCAAGAAGATTGCTGATCCATACTTCAGTAAAACCATATACTATGGTCTTCTCACACCTACTGTTACAGCTTCATCAGCTGATGTATCACTAGACATGCAAGGTATGTGTTACTTCTCATTTGGCTATTTTTACTATAATTCTCTGTAGGCAACCTCAGCAACTTTACTTTTCAGATGTATTACCAATTGACCAACTGTTGCAAGTCATTTGCACTGTACTGTGATGTTCCTGCTCCTGTTACCTGCTTGTGGGCAGCATAAAAATAGCTAGCCAGTTGCTCATGGGGCTGAACCTTTCACTGATGAGGAAATGTACTATGAAAGTGCTGTATTATCCCTTTTACAATTTACAACAACTGCTGGTGCTGAAGGAGGCTGCTATCATAGAAATGCCGAATTCAACTGTTGAAGAATCCCACTTGTCAAATACCTTTTCCATCTCAAATTTTGATTTTTTTTTTTAAGTTAAAGAATACTGGAAGAGGTTTGTTACTAAGCATTTAACTTCCTGTAAAGGCAGAGTAGAAGTGGGCTGGAATGAAGCATCAGTGTTTTTTGTCTTGAGAATAAAAACTAGACAACACTTTTGTATACTAATGATTTTTTAAATAAATAACATTTTACAAGATGTTGATTTTCATTGGGAATGCTTAACAATAAATGCATGTTTCCCTGAAAACAGTTTTCATCTGATTTCTGGTAACACTTCTTCCTCAATCTGAGATGGACTAGGAGGCAGTGCACCGTGTGAAGAGGGGGAATGAAGTCTGAGGTAACTTTGATGTTGAAGGAAATTAAAATATGTAAGCTGTTAAGAAAGATAAGTAAGTGTAATGAGCTAAAACCAAGGTTGGTGGAAAACACCTTGTACACAGCAGCTAGGACATGATGTGATTAAAGTCTAGAATATTGTAATTATGGTAAATTAAGTTTTTGACTTTACCACTCCATTAAACACTAGGATGGCATAGCTAACTTATCAAGAACTTTTCTGGACTTTTTTCAACAGATTACTACTAATCCATGCTTTAATTGTACAACTTATGATAGGTGGGTGGTTCAGTTTGGGAGAGCTGTAATCAATTGTATAGGTGGAAAATTGTGACAAGCTCTCCATTAGCTAAAATCTTCCTCTGATGTTAGAGATGAATGGCTGGCTCCTTCAACTTTATGAAAGTTTTGATAAAAGGTTGTGGTATTCCTCTATCTTCCTGGTTTAAAAAAAAAGTGCACTAAAACTATTACCAATGATATTAAGGAGTTAAACAGCCAGCCATTCACATTAAAATAAAAAACTCTTCCCTCCCACTAATACTAGGTTAGCATTTGTATGCTAGACAATGAATTAATGAACTCATGTATTTTGCCTCATGTATCCTTCTTTCTGTCAGTTCCTTTGTTTTTGTTTCAGCGTAGTACCAACTCTGTTCTCAAAGTTTAAGATAAACATAGGCTATGGAATGGGTTTGTAAACTATTTCAAAATTATGTAAGGAGGGCTTCAGTTATTGTAGTACTAGATTGATACAGTAATAGTCTAGGGCTACGTCTACACTGGCCCCTTTTCCGGAAGGGGCATGTAAATTTCACCAGTCGTCGTAGAGAAATCCGCGGGGGATTTAAATATCCCCCACAGCATTTAAACAATGTCCGCCGCTTTTTTCCGGCTTTTAAAAAAGCCGGAAAAGAGCGTCTACACTGGCCCCGATCCTCCGGAAAAAGTGCCCTTTTCCGGAGGGTCTTATTCCTACTTCAAAGTAGGAATAAGACCCTCCGGAAAAGGGCACTTTTTTCGGAGGATCGGGGCCAGTGTAGACGCTCTTTTCCGGCTTTTTTAAAAGCCGGAAAAAAAGCGGCGGACATTGTTTAAATGCTGTGGGGGATATTTAAATCCCCCGCGGATTTCCCTACGACGACTGGTGAAATTTACATGCCCCTTCCGGAAAAGGGGCCAGTGTAGATGTAGCCTAGGTGTATAATTCGGGTATTTAGTGTAAAGGTGGTGGCTATTTGGGTGTTGGAACAGCATAGTAAATAGGCATGAGAGGGTAAGGAAGCACTCTGTCCTTTGGTGAGTGAAGAACCTAATGTTACATATCCAAGCAGAGGTAAATGTTATGAGCTGGTATTTAGCCATAGCTTTTGCCAAAGGTGCTGTAAAGCACACCTCCAGGTGGCCCTTGCTAGAGCTGTATCTGAATTAACAGCCCTCTCATCTACTAGCTGAGACTTGGGGGCAGGCAAGATGTGGCCTACACCTACCTCTGCAGCAGGGAGCAGCACTGATCAAAGCAGCTAGCTGTTCTCTGCACTGTGGGGATGGGGGGGGGGGGGGGAGGCTTCAGCACAGTGCCCTCAAACACTGGATGCATTTGGCTGGTTTCTGGACAGTGGAATCAGAGAGATTTCTTTGGGGGAGGAGGGAGAGAGAGACAGTGTGAAGCCTTCCTCCCTGAGAGCTAGGGGAAGGGAGAGGCTGTTTGCAGGACACACACACAAAAAGTACCCTTCTCCCTCCCAGCTTGCAGTGTTCAGAGCCACACAGGGCCCCCATAGCTGTTGCATATGCACAGAAGGCAGGGATGGCATCTGAAGAGCCTCCTGCACTGTTGGCAGAGTTACCCAGGTAAGCACCTTGTGGCCAGAGCCTGCCTCTAGCACCCCAGCTCCACCCTCCCTGCACTTCTATCCTCTCCCAGATGTTGCACTCCAATCCCCTAGCCCCATCCCAATTCCAGATCCATACACCCCCTTCTGCATGCCTACTCCAGGTCATAACCCTCTGCCAGCCCCTACACTCCTCCAGATCAGAAGCTTCTCTTGGACCCTGCATCCCTTTCTGCACCTCAGTATACTATCCCAAGTCACAACCCCCTAATTCACAGATGACTATGATATAGTTATTACCAATGAGTAATCTTTCATTGTGATACATCCATCCTCCCCAATAGCACGAATTACAGGTAGTGAATGGCACATGAGCCAAACAAGATGGGCTGAACTTACAGCAGCACTGGGAACACTTATCACCCAAGCAATGCCAATAGACTAGAATAAAGCCAACCACCACTGTCATCTTAAAGAAGGAAAAGTGAACTAGGGCCTATCAAATTCTAAGAGCAAAGTTGTGTGTTGGCCTCTCAGAATATGCCATCTAGCAATTTTGGAGCTAGCCGTTTGGCCTGATCTTAGGATAAGGGAACACTAATACAAACTTCTGTGGTCACAGTGGTCTTTGTGACACATTTTGAAGCAAACTCTTTAAAAAGTCCAAATGTATGAAAATTTCACAACTCAACTGAATCCATACTGGAACATATAGTGAATAAAACAAGTTAAATACTATGAAACTCCAGTTGCATTTCTGGAGTAAAATTCAAGGAGGTATCCCCTAAAAACAAACCCCAACTCCCAGAGGTAAGGGGAATTTAGCAATTTCTGCATTGTACTGTACAAGCTATCTGCTATTGGAAAAATTCAATTATAAAATAAATTACTCTCTTTTGCCAAGTGAAGGTCTCCAGCTGTAGATATAGACTACAGGCCTGGATGGTGCTTTTTCCCTGACTCATTCCAACCCCTTCTCCCTTGCCCAGTCCTGAGGCAAAAATTAACCCTTGGAATGGACACTGCCATCACTCACAAGGCAAGACTTCATTGTGAGGACTGATTCCAGGAGGCAAGCTCTAATGGCAGTTACACAATAGTAGAGCATGCCTAATGTCCAACATCTAAATACCCCCGTGACCTTGGAGACCAAACAATCCAGTCTCAGTCCTGTACAATGGTATTTTCCATCTCCTTTGCAGCGGTCTCTGATGCTGGTTTGTGCTGAGAAATCCTTGTATAGACTAGCTCTGATCCCTTTGTTGCTGGGTCAGCCTCAGCTTACTAGCTGTGTGCTGTGGTTCCAATCCACAAGCTAAGTAAGTGGTCATGGTCCATGTCTTTGTTTTGGAGTGACAGTCCTGCCCTCCAGTGGGAGTCAGCCTCTCATGATTTGCTTCTCTCTCTTCTGGATTGATAATCCTCTTCAGTGAGGAACGTGAAGTCAATAATGGACCCAATATCTCTGGGAGCTGGGCAGCTGTTGCTGAGCACTGAGGAGGGACACACCTCTAGACAATCAGGGCTTTCCAGCAAGCCTTTTCATCACTCTTGCCCAGGGTAGTTTGTAGATTTGGAAGCTAGCCCTTAGAAACAGCTTTGCTTGGTGTTCAGATCTGTAGAAGGGGGGGAATAAAAAATTACTCAGACATTGATTTCCAGTCCTATTTCTCCACCTTTGACTCATAACACTGTAGGCCTGGATGGGACCTCGAGTGTTGCACTGATGCAGGACAAAGTAAAGCTAAATCATACAAGACAGGTGTTTGTCTAATCTATTCATAAAACTCTCCAAAGATAGAAATGCTACACACTCCCATAGAAGCCTGGTCTGGAAGTTAACTACCCTTACAGGTGGAAAAAAATTTCTAGCTTCTAATGTAAAGTCATTATTTCTTGTCAAAGCTTTAGTGGACATGGAGAACAATTTATCACCTTCCTTTTTAAATCAGACCTTAACCCATTTGAAGATTTTTACAAAAGATAAGATGGATTTATTTGGGGGTTTTGGTTTCCAAGTGCTAAACCTCTAGAGCTGAGCCCTCCCAGAGTTGAATTGGTTCAGCAACTGTGTTTCTCTGCTGAGGGGCAGTAACCCCAACTCTGTGCCTTGACAGGGGGAGACCAGAACTTCTGGTTCAGCAGGATAGGGTGGTAAGGATCCCCATGGGGCAAGGCTGTGGGCATTAGTGTCATGATCAGCACACCAGGAGACAAGCCCAAGGGGACTTCTGTGATAGGCCCCTTCAATGGGATAAAGGTGCAACGGGTTATAACACAGCCAAGTTAAAGCACAGATCTGGAGATAAGCAATTTAAACATTTTTCTTGAATAAGACAGAAGAAAACTAAGAACTAGTCTGGAAAAAAATCCCAAATATGGGAGTAGGAAAAAAAATCCTGGCTATGTCCTACTGTGGCAGTCAGCAATCATCTTGGAAAAGAACTTTAGTTACGTACCTGCTATGCTCAGGTTCCTTTGAGAGACAAAGAAATTATTGCAGACTTTGGCTGCTGGCTGTGTCACCTTCATAACTATTTGCCATCAGTTAAAAGCAAAGCATAATATATGGATGGGCAAAGCCCAGATCTACATTTTTGAGATTGGCAGACTCTTCCGGGAAGACTCTGCAGTAGGGATTAGGTGACAGAATCTACAAAGTCCAGAGTGACCTGAAGGAGGAAACAAAAATAGGAATGGAGAACAAGATGTCTCAGCCTGCAGTGCCCTTGTAAGAAGTCCAAAATTGAAATCAGTTACAAATGCATGGCCCAGCTATAGCAAAGGGTAGATTCCCTCCTCAAGTAGAAGGGAGGGGCTGAAACGAGTCAGAGTTGGAATCCTCTCTTACTCCTACAACATCTTACGCAAGAGGCCAAAGATGGAGGGGAAAGCAACTATCCCCAGGAACTCCCGAACACCATCAGGCAATGCCTACTGGAAAGATGTGTGTAGCTGCTTGTAAGATGGAGTAAAGTGTTTTGCTTTTTTTAATCAAACATTTGTAGGGTTATCTACTGGAGGACACCAGGACCAAACATACAATCTAGGGTAGTTTAAAACATACAGAAGAGCCAAAAAGACCTATGCAGTGTTCTAAATTTGTATCCTCAGGAAACAGGAGGAACATTGGAAGACCATAGCCAGAAGCTCTGCAGTGAAGCCAAGCAACAGAGTAGCTTTAGAGATAATACTGGTTTCCTTGGTCCACTCATTCCTTGTTCATGGTTTTGAGAATAGGGACTCCATTCCCCAGATAGAATTCTTTTGCTTAGAGTCATGGCACATTTGGCACCAGAGGTAATATACACCAGCAGAATCTGGTCAGAGTGAGAGATGGGGTTGAGAGGGGAATTTTTCTAGAACCAGAGAGACGACAATGCATCTCTCTGCATAAGCTGCCTGAGCGCCCTCACCTCAGAAGATGCTTCTGCAATCTGATTTGAATGGAAGAGTACCTGGCTGCACACGCACTAAAGTAAGCCAAGCTCAGGCTCCGTGTTCTTCCCATCTTTTGTTTTTGAAAACGCCAGGCTTCTCCAGCGTGGGTTTCTGTACACTGAGCAGAATCTGTGTCTGCCCTGTAAAGGTTTGTGTATTTCTCAGCATCATGAAAGTTGCTTTACTCCTCTCGCATTACCTTACCACACTCCTTCTGGTGTTACATGATGTTGCTATAAACTGAATAGTCTCTTGACCTACTGCAAGAGGTACATTGGACATAAGAGACATAATCCAAAAAACAAACTGGATAGAGACAGTCTTCAGAGAAAAAGATAATTTGGAACAACCTTCTGTAATGTTGGACTAATTTGATCAGCCCCAGTAGCTGAATATATTAAATCTTTGCATTAGGTAAAAAGGGTCCTAGACCACCACATTTTCAAATGAGTTGGTGTTGCCAGATAAAGATTTAAATAGACCTGTTTTTTACTGCATGACTGAGGATAACTTTTAAGGCTTCAGATGAGTCAAAGGAACAAAGGAGGAAACAATGTGAATTAGCAACAATTCTGGCATAAAGAGTGGGGTTTTGATGCTTGTGGCGAAAGATGTGAGATGGAACCACCTCTGAAAGAATGTGTCCCTCTGCATTTATAGATAACTGCTTATAGTTTCCTTTGTCAGTGATACCCAGGCCTCAGTGGTTTAGGTGCCAAATTAGCAATTGACATTACCCAAAAGAGCCACAGCAGTGTGAACACCCCCCCCCCCATAGCAAAATGACTAAATCAACTACAATTGGTTAATAATATAGTAAAAGCATCTTGACTGGCTAATTAAATCACACTGTTTTAATATAATTTGCTGTGAAGAGCCACAAGAGATGCACTCGAGTGCCACTGGTGGCTCTCAAGTATCAGTCTGGGTATCACTGCTTTAGAAGATGCAGCATACATTTGTGAATCCAATCTCAGAAATATTAGAGGTTTTACCAATTAAGAATAAGATGATCAAGTAGATCTTTCAGATGCAAGAGTCAAATCTACAACTACAGATTAAGGCTTCTCACAAAATTATGGTGCTAAAATCCCTCTTCCCCCAAATCTGCGGTCTTTTGAAAGGTCAATTTTCATTGCAGAGGATCTTAAGGGAAGTAGTGGAATGATATTCTATAATGTCTAGATTCCTGATTGGGTAACAATTTTTTTTTTGGTGTGTCCCCTTTTGTCTGCAGTTTAAAAAAATGATTGGTGGTATTACTAACACAGACTGTCTCAGAGGGCTAGCCATGTTAGTCTGTAACTAAAACAACTTAAACAACAATGGCCCTGTAGCACCTTAGAGACTAACAAATATATAAATAGTATCATGAGCTTTCATGGGCACAATCCACTTCTTCAGATGACCAATAGGGAGCAAGAGGCTGAATTAAGAGGGGACAGGGAGAGGAGGAAAATAAAAAAGGAAAAAAACCTTTCAATGTGTTGGTGCTAAATGAGGCTAATAGAGTAGGACTTACACCCTACTTCAATGCTGTCATTTTTTCCCTTTTCTTTCTCCTCCTCCTCTTCCCCATTTCTGCTTTATAATTCAACCTCTGTGTGTCTTGCTCCATATTTGTCATCTGAAGAAGTGGGTTGTGCCCATAAAAGCTCATGATACTATTTATATATTTTTGTTAGTCTCCAAAGTGTTACAGAATGTGAGTGAACATGTTCTTCATTTTAGACAGTTGGTAGAGGAAAGAGTACAACTTTGAAAAGACTGAAGGTTTTGCATAGCTGCCATGTTTCATGAAACTGTGTGGCACTTTATGCACATTTAGATGACTAGTTAGCATATTTTGCATATTGCCATATACCAATAAACTATCTTTTAAAAAAAATGCTTGGATTAATGTTGACCTGAAAGGCAATGAACAAAGCCCTCTGTTTATTCCCATGACAGCAGCAGTGTAAAGAATTATTACTTACCCAAGAGTAACGGTTGTTCTTCAAGATTTGTTGCCTATATGAATTCCAGTTCAGGTGTATTCATGCTGGAACAATACCTGCATCCTAGATGTCCTCCCAAATCTCCATCTTAGGTCAAAGATGGAATGGGCCCAACTGTCCCTCAATTCCTCCATCATACAGAGTCCCACTGAGTAGGATTTGTAGCAGGGCAGATTTGAAAGAAGGAGCTGTTGTATTTTCACTGATTCTGCTATGAAAATACTCCTGGCTGCAGAAAAGAAGCGGAAAACCTAGTCTCCTAACATTTATTCCCAGAGAACATACAGGATTTTTTAAGTTTTAAAACAAATTTCTACAGGCTTTTGAGGAACAAAAATATTGCTGGAGTACTTGAAGGAAAACACATATCAGGAGCACTAGGTTTCCAGGGTTCCACATATAGCATTGTGGCTAGCATCCATAAATCCTAGGCATCCTTCAATAATTACTTGACAGAAGTTAAACATTAGAAAATCAGGAAAAAAACTGCAATTTGTTTTATCAACAATCAAGTAAAACTTAGTTTACTGTTTAACAATAAACTCAAAGTTAATTTAAATTTTTTTTTGCAAATCGTTGACGTTATTTCAGCTAACTGGGTTTGCCAGTGGCTATATACATTTAAAATAAACAAAAAGAAAAGAGAAGTTCTAACATCCATTTTCTAAAATCTCTAAAACCTTTGCAGACTAATAATTTTGAGTCACACATTTATATAAAAGTACATAAAGTTCCGATTTCAAATAACTGTAAGACACTAATTCACAACCAAAATATTTTATAATATTTTTACAACATATCCAAAACCTAAAGTTATGGAAATGTTTTAAACTGTAAACAAGTCAGCAAAAATAGTTATCTGAACTTTAGCATGAGAACCAAGATAAAACTGACTAGTGCAGTGTTTCCCAAATGGTGTTCCATGAAGTGAAAATCAGGGTTCTGTGAGAAAATGCCATTACAACAACATTTTATGATTGAAAAAAATGTTATACAGCCTCTCCCCGAGTTACGAACGAGTTACGGACCAAACACTTGGCCATAACTCGATCTGTTCATAACTCAGACCCCATTGAGTTACATAATGACCACGCTGTTCGTAAGCGTGGGTCGCATTCGTAACTCGGGGACCACCTTTATGACTGCTCCCTAGGAGCTTTGGTCGTAAATGCGAACAGTCGTAACTCGACCGTTTGCAACTCGGGGACCGGCTGTACACGTTAAATGTAATTTTTGTTTTTAAATATGTGCAATTAAATGTTGATCTCTTGACCTTGTTTAGCATTTGTTTATTATTATCCTTACTTATTTGTGGTCTACTTTTTCAGCTCCATATATAAGACTCCTTATCAGGGGTTCCGCAAAATTCTTTCACGTTTAAAAGGGTTCAGTGGCCAAATAAAATTGGGAAACACTGGACTAGTGTGTCAAAAGTATAAATATATATGATGAAGAGTAGAACAGATTTTTAAAATTCAGTCCTAGAAATCTAAAATCTATTGATAAAAGAAAAACTAACTATTCTATGACTTCAAATTTAACAGCGTCCCTTTAATATATTTAAATATATTGATCTTACTATATTTTAAAAATGTGCATCTGAGTCAGTTGGTTCAAGAACTCCTCCTAAACAGTAAAAGTTAGGACCAGAAATTTGGTATTCAGCTTCCTTTTATGTTACTTAAAGCAAGGTCAGGGTTTGGTTGTGCCAGGACAATGAGATATGCCGGGAATGGGATTGTTTCTTATTAAATAGAAAGGGAGGACTCAGTAGGAGGGAGAGTTACACTATAGAATGACCACAGGGGGGCAGCGATGGGGACCAAGATAGTTGTTATGCCATTGAAACAACAGGGGGCATGAGTTTAGAAAGGGACATCTACTATGAAGATGTTAAGGACTAGTTGACTAGTCTTCCCCCCTACCTTTTGCTGCCTTGGTGTTTCAAAGCAGTGCAGCATTGAGCTGACCTCGGGCTCCGTGTGGCACTGCCCCCTTTGAAATGCTATGACAGAGTTTCAAAGGAGCAGCTGAGCCTACGCTCTGTGTGGCACTGCTCCTCTAAAACACCGCCTCAACATTTCAAAGGGGAAGCGACACAGCTGAGCCCAGGATCAGCTTTGCAGGGCTGCCCCTTTGAAATGCTGCTGCAGCATTTGTGTAGAGCCTGGGATCAGCTAGGGACTCCCCAGCTGACCCCAGGCTCCGCATGGCATGTCAAAGCAGCAGTGCAGCATGGAATGCAGCATCCAGGGTGGGAGCTTCTGCTTGGAAATGCACAAGAGCCCCCAATGGGGGCTCTTGTGCATTTCAAAGGAGGAATGTGGAAGTGCCTATCGACTAGTCAATGGAAATTGCATCGACTACTCGACTAGTAAATTACTCGATATTTAGCATCTTTAATCTACTATAATATATATTTCAGTGTCTGTCCGTCCTCCAGCCAGGGGAAATGCACCCCTTGCCCAGCTATGCCCACTGCAGTGACCATGGACAGTCATGCTTCTCACCTGTCCCCAAGCTGCTGTGGTGAGAGGGCTACGGCTGTCCTTTTCCCCTGAGGCAGCCTGCATACTGAATTCCTCATTCCCAGCACCATCCAAGAGCAATGATTTAAATGAAGAAAACCAACTTATTTGAGCTAATGACCTGAGCAACACTGGGTAAATCTTCTAGTATTGATATAAATATAAAACCCCTTTAATATCAGAAATTCTCATATTGCTCTAGAAATCCTGAAATGTAGCTATTGCTCTGTGTGAACACAAACACAAAATATGACCCATCAAGGAAGCACTGCCACTCTGGGACTAGAGAAAGATAACTGTAACAACATACAGCAACACTAACAATTTAGGACAGTAGTCATTCCTTCAACAAGTGCATCAATTACAAAACCAAAAAAAAGTATTTAGATAGCATTTTTTAATCACCATCTCAAAATACTTCACAAAGTAAAAACACTATCATTTTACAAATGGGTGACTGAAGCACAGAGGTGTGATGCAACTTACTAAATGTCACCTTGCAAGCCAATAGCAGAACCAGGAATACAACCCAGTTCTCTTGAGTTGCAGCCCAATGCTTATCCTCTAGGCAGGAAAAAATAATTTACAAAAAACAAATCAAACAATCTATTCAAATGCAAAGTTTCTCCCTTCTGACTACATACGTTTCTACACATAGCCTATTTGCTCAAATGCAATGTTTCTGTGTACAGGACAGCACACACATATATGTAATAATTAGATTTAGAGGAAATGAAAAAAGGACCACCATATGACACCTAGAAGCGTTTATTTTATGCAACAAACTTAAATATGATCACGTGTACATAAAAGTGTACACTGTATCTATGCTGAACGATGCCAGGAAACATAATATTGATGCAACAGTTTTTCTAAAATAAACATTAAAAATGAGCCTGAACAGGAAGACAAAATGCAAAACAGTCTTACTTCCAATCAGCACAATGCTTAAAATTGAGAGCAATCCTAAACATTTCCAACTTTCCTTAAAAGCTCCTGAAGTCCAACTATTTTTAAAAATTGACTTTTTTACTTCAATAATAAAAATCTGGTGACAAACATTATAAAATCAAATCCTGGACTGTCTTTACTCATTTAAAATTTTGAATATTCCAACAGAAGAACTGCTGGAGTAAAAACACTTAAAAGTGATATATGTTTTTATAAAACAAACATCAATATGTACATTTATTGCAAATTATATTAAACTAAAGTGGAGGAAAATTAAAAAATGAAATGTCTACTTGCAAATCAATAATAATTTTAAGTGATTATTTTCCCACTCTGATAAAAATCAGAAAGCAACATTTATAAAATTGCCAGCACATGACTTTTCATAGCAGGGAACTGAAATCTGTACATCTTATTTTTGCAGAAAAGTAGGCAGGCGGGAAGAATTATACATAAAAGAGTCTCCAAAAGTAAAGCAAAGAAATATTTCTTGTGATTTTTCTCTACTCTTGTTTCCATTCAGTAGACTTCTACTTTTCTTGTGAAACATGGGAATAACCTGGCTCTAGGATCATGACTTTTCAATGTCAGTAAAAGGACCTCCTTTGACTTTCTTTAAAAAAATGCAGCATGAAAATTAATGGAGTAAAACATTTTAAACTCCAGATATGCAGAAACTTGAACCAAGTGTTAAGCAATTTGCTTAATTATTGACTTTTCATAAAAAAAAGTCTCTGGGGAAGTAAGTACAGATGCTTTTAGCCTCTTTTTCAAGAGTTTCTGCTTTACAATTTCATTGAGAAGGATTAATTTCATGAAAAAGGGAAGCATAGTTTTCCTTTTGTTTTCAGAGCTGAAAGCTGTATGTTTTGAAGTAATTTCAGTTCCTGTATAGGAAATTTCAGAATCTTAGTTTTTGCAGAAGCTTGGAGCTTGCCTTTTATTATTTGGCCTTCATTTCCTCCCTTTACGAGTAAGCTTTCTTTTTACCTTATGTGGAGAAAAGAAAATAAGAGTTAAATATTTGTGTAAATAAAATTCAATTACTCCTGAACCATAAAAACCACCCTCACCAATGAATACATTTATGTTCCTACAATATGCTTGACTCTTCACCTGTGATTTTAATCTAACAGCTTTATATTGTATATTTTCTGAACTACCCCAGCACTGGTTCAATAAGTCTGCATTACCCTGCTACGTATTTTCATGTTTTAACCAAAAGTTGTGCTACCGAAACCTGAATGAAGATAGATGTATTCTTTAACTTCCATAACATTGCATAACATTTTCTCTTGTTGAATCAAACTGAATTAATGTAGTGCAGTGGTTCTCAAACTGTGCACCCCCAAAGTAAGTCTTGAATCCATTTTAATGAGGTCGCCAGGGCCAGCATTACACTTGAAGGGATCCAGAGCTGAAGCTGAAGCCCAGGCTCCACCCTCAACTGGGGCAGCAGGGCTTGGGCTCAGGTCCCTCATGTCCCCTCCTTCCCAAGGCAGTGGGAACTCAGGTTCCCTCCTGGGGTCATGTAGTAATTTTGTTCTCAAAAAAGAATCTTGGTGCAACGAAGTTTGAGAACACATGATGTGGAATAGGAAGAGTAACTTGAAACAAAAGCTTTAAGAATTCAAGTCCAGAAAAGACTATCATTGAACTCTTATCTAAAAGCAAGTAATCCAGCAAACACCTTTTCTGATATCCACAAATAATTACTAACAGTCAAAAAAGCTAAGATTTTTGTGATGTCTCACACTCAAAGGTGGTTTTATAGAAGGGAAATGGGATTCCTTGATTCCCTACTGCCCAAACTACAATAAAAATATAAAATAGCCTGTGTAAGTCCCTGCTGCACCTTAAGGAAGCCTCTCTCTGCTAGCTCTGTATCCTCATTGTCTTCCTGGCTGCTCTCACAGGCCTTAAAATGATCCATATCATTTGATGAATATCCTGGACTTGATTCTATCTCCAACAGTGAATCTCCATCACTTCCCAGCACCTGGCTTCTGAAAAATGTTAACACTGCTTTGACATTTATTTAGGAATAACTGAGTTTATACATTTCTATCACTATTCTGAGTTTATACATACTGCAAAAGAAGCTATCAGATGCATAGCTTGTTTTAAGCATATGAAAAATTAAATGCCACAGAATTTCAAGGACAAGTGTAAAATACAGATTCTTTTTCTCTGTATACTAATATGACACTTAGTGGGTTTTAATCTCTTCTCTTCCTACATTGATGCTGTCATAGACTAGGGATATAAAAAGTTAACTGGTTAACCGATAAGCCTTACCTGTACTGGTAAGAGTGAGGCTTACCAGTTCCAGTTAACCAGAAGGGCTGGAACAGCTCCCTCCCTGCCTGCCTTGGTTCCCCTTCATCAGGCCCAGCTGCCTTACTCCGCTCCCCCCCCCCTTGCTGCAGGACTGATTCCTGAACCTGACTTACATGTTGACTCCCACAGGAGCAGGGCTGGCAGGTGCTGTCAGCCCTGCTCCCAGGGAGCTGGCTGCAGAGCCCACAGCAAAGTCTCCCTGGGAGTGGTTATCTCATTAAAAGACAGCAGCCCTAGCCCCACTCCTGGGGAGATTTGCTGTGGGCTCCATAATACAAAGGTAATTGAAGCTTTTATATTGCAGAGCCTGCAGCACGCATAGAGGTTACACAGTGATTTTCATAGGTTACACGGTTATATTTTTAACTGCATTTTTACATCCCTATCATTTTATCATTTATTCTGATACAACATCTCTGATATAAATATCGATTGCAATTGTACCCATATCGCAGAGGGATAGCAATGTTAATCTGTGTCTGCAAAAACAGCAGCAAGGCCTATGGCACCTCAAAGACTAACAGATTTAGCTTCCATGGGTAAAAATCACAGAGGTAGGACACTCACTCTCACATGCACATATCAAAAGAAGGAAGCTACTTAAAAAGTGTAGGACCAGTGTTAATGAGGCCTATTCAGTCATGGTGGATGTGGCTCACTCCCAGCAGCCCATGGAGAAGTTTGTAAATCCTTATTCAGTCCTAATTTGATTTTGTTAAATTTGCAAATGAATTGCAGCTCTCTTTGTTAATTGGGTTTTTGGAAAGGGTTAATTACCCTTTTTTTGGGTAAGAGGGTGGCTATTTTTAAATCAGTTACTGAGTGTCCAGGGAGGTTTAAAGTGTTCTACTGGTTTTTGTATGAATCAGAAAATCACAGGGTTGGAAAAGACCTAAGGGGGTCAATCAGTCCAACCTCCTGCCAAAAGCAGGACCCATCCCAACTAAATCATCCCAGCCAGGGTTTTGTCAAGCTGAGACTTAAAAACCTCTAGGGATGGAGATTCTATCACTTCCCTAGTTAGCCCTCTCCAGTGCTTTACCATCCTCCTAGTGAAATAGTTTTTCCTAATATCCAACCTAGACCTCCCCCACTGTAACTTGAAACCATTGCTCCTCATTCTGTCATCACTGAGAACAGCCTCTCTCATCCCCTTTGGAACTCCTCTTCAAATTGTTGAAGGCTGCTATCAATCTTCTCTAGACTAAATAAGCCCAAATCCCTCAGCATCTCCTCATAAGTCATGTGCTCCAGCCTCCTAATCCTTTAGGTTGCCTTCTGCTGGACTCTCTTCAATGTCTGCATGTTCTTTTTGTAATGGGAGGCCCAGAATTGGATACAATTCTCCAGATGTGACCTCACCAGACCTGAATAAAGGAGAATAATCACTTTCCTGGAAATGCTCCTCCTAATGTACACCAATATGCAGTTAGCCTTCTTGCCCATAAGGGCACACTATTGATTCATATCCAGCTTCTCATTTCACTATTATCTCATGGGAAGGAAACCCTTGAAGAATTTCAGAGGGATTTCAATAACTTCCACCATACCATCAACCTTAGCCTGAACCACTCCACACAAGAGCTCCACTTCTTTGATGCTACAGTACAACTACACGACAGACACATTTCCACCACCTTATACTGGAAGCCTACCAACTGTTACATTACACCAACCAGCTTCCATCCAAGACACATTTCCCTATAAAATGTTTACAGCCAGGCCCTAAGATATAACTAGATTTGCTCCAAACACCTATAGGTTTTATATAAAGCATTCTTAAAACTGAAATACCCACTCGGGAAAGTGGGAAAAAGAGACTGAAAAGGCCAGATGCATACCCAGACATCAGCTACTTCAGACCAATCCTTGCCTACAGACAACCCCCTAACCTCCAATAAATAAATTCTTTCCAATAACCACACAGAACATCCATCATACTCATCCAGGAACCCACCCCTGCAATCAACCCCAATGTCAACTCTGTCCACATATCTCTACAGGCAATATCATCACAGGACCTAACCACATAAACCATCACATCAGAGGCTCATACAACTGCACATCCACTAATGTGATCTATGCCATCAAGTGCCAGCAATGTCCCTCTGCCACGTATATTGGCCAAACCAGATAGTCTCTCTGAGGAAGAATTAATGGACACAAGTCAGATACCAGAAAAGGCATCACACTGAAACCTGTTGGGGGAACATTTTAACTTGCCTGGGCACTCAGTAATGGATCTCCAAGTAAGTGCATTATCTCAAACCAATTTCAAAGGCCAGTTCGATAGGGAAACTACAGAACTTAATTTCATTTACAAGTTTGATTCCTACAACAGAAATGTAAACAAAGACATTGGCTGGATGGCCCGGTACATTCCACATCCTAATGACATAAAAAAACCAAACAAAGGGCACTTAAAGTGGGTACTAAGTATTCTCATCAGCTTCATTTAGCATGGACACTGTAATTGAAATTTCTTTCCCCGTTTTTTCTTCTATTTCCTCCTCTTTCGCCCTCCCCCCATTCCCTCTCTGTGCTATTTATTTGAAAACTGGATCGACTCCTTAAACTCCATCTGAAGAAGTGGGTTGTGCTAACTAAAGTTAATGATGCCATCTACATTTTCTGTTAGTCTCTAGGTCAGTGGTCTCCAACCTTTTTACACCGAAGTTCACTTTTTAAATTTCAGAACAGGCGAAGATCTACTGAACAGGCGAAGATCTACCGCCCTGCCCCTTCCTTGAAGCCCTGCCCTCTCTATTCTCCTCCTGTCTATCACTTGCTATCCCCAGCCCTTACTTACACACTCTGATAAACAGTTTATTTTTAAATTATGCGATATATAACATTAAAATCACGTGTTTATAGTTATGAAATAAATGGTCTGTTTTTTATTCACGCTATTTAAATCTAAAATGAAGCATTTATAATTATACATTTTGTGGGGACAGAGTTCTGCGGCTGAGGGCAGGGGAGAGGGAACAGGGTGCTGGGAGGGCAGAGGACAAGGTTCTGCAGCAGGGGACAGGGTGCCAGTGGGGACAGAGTTCAGGGAGTGGGGATGGGAATAGGGACAGAGTTCTGTAGCTGGGGACATGGGAGTAGGGTCGGGGAGTGGGGACAAGGTGCTAGTGGCAGCAGAGTGTCCCTTGCATCTGCATCTGCTTCCTCCCAGGACTCTCCTAGAGGTAGGTAGTGGGGCTTCTCGGGGGTGGGGGAAAAATGGGGGGTGGGGTTGCCCGAACGCCTCGCGATCAACTGGTCGAGGCCTCACAATCGACCAGTCGATCGCGATCAACCGGTTGGTGACCACGGCTCTAGGTGCTGCAAGACTATTTGTTGTTTTTTAAGTTTTTCCTGCTCTCTCACTATAAAGGCAATTTTTCCTTTCTTGGTATTCACACCTCTCCATCAACTACTGGGAGCGAGCCAAACCCATCCCGACTGAATTGGCCTTCTTTTGATACGCTATTACATATATGAATGCCTACCTCTGTAATTTCCACTCCACGCATTTGACGAAGTGTTTTTTACACACAAAAAGCTTATGCCCAAATAAATCTCAGTCTATGTGGTGGCACAGGACTCCTTCTTGTAATCGTGCCCATGTGGCCAAGAAATAATACTATACAAAAAAGGATGTAGTTTCTGCTCTGAAATGTCATATTCAGAGCTCTGAACCTTG
This sequence comes from Pelodiscus sinensis, assembly GCF_052426305.1. Lineage (NCBI taxonomy): Eukaryota > Metazoa > Chordata > Testudines > Trionychidae > Pelodiscus > Pelodiscus sinensis. The sequence goes on from NC_143055.1 coordinate 43,695,074, forward strand.
TTTTCATAGTGTATACACAGGCTTATTCTTGAGATACACCAGGAAAAAATGTATTTCACGCTCCAGCGTGCTGAGTCATGATGTGGGTTATTTTGGTTTATTAGAGTGTTTAACCATTTGTTGAATACATTACTTCTAAAGCTCAGGATACATCTTATGGGTAGGAAAAATGTGATTTTTACCTTTGTAGATCAATTTGTCTTTGTGCTGGTGCTGCTTTTTTTGCTACGTCTTGCTGTTTTGGTGCTTTGGCATTACCTGCCTCTAAACTCCCTGAACTTTCTTGACTGACTGCTGCCCTTTTCCTTCCCCTGCCAGATGGTTTATTTGTTTCATCATTTTTTACTGTGGTGCCCTGAGATTCAGACTTTGGTGGACGCCCTCTCCTAGGTTTGGGAGGGACTGGTGGTCCTGATTCATCTGATTTTTTTTCTTCTGTTTTTTGATGAATATTTTCTGATCCCGCTGCTGCTGCTGTTCTTTTTTTTCCACGTTCAGTGCTAATGTTTCCTTGTGTAGCCTGATCAGAATGCATCTCCTAGAAAAGAAAAGGTTCTATTAAGCAAAAACGATCCCTCAAAGGTCAACCTATAACTGTTACCAACCTCAGTCGAAATCATGAATTTCTGAAGCAGATATGCAATGAGCCATATAAACACCTACCCCACATGATGGCTTGATTTTAGCAGAAAACGTTTTTTCAGTCTCCAACTAAGTACTTTTAGTTTGAAAGCTAAGATTACAGTAGAACTGTAGTACTCACTTCCCACCATGATCATATGAAGCATGCTCCTTCACTGTTTCTTTGCCCATCAATAAACAATGGGTCTGGCTAAAAAAGGCATTGGTTTTAGTAAATGGATTTCTAAGACCAATCTCCAGCAAAGCTGTGGTAGTGTAGCAGTAATAAATATATCAACAAATCCTTCTAGAACTCGCTCTATGACAAAAAATAGATTTGGGGAAGAAGTGGGGGTGGAAACTGGACATAGGGGATATCTTCCTTCCTACTTGTTCTGCCAAGTTCACTAGTTATGGGGAAGAAAGTGAGTGTGAATGTTTGTGCGTGTGTGGGGGATGGTGGTGCTCTTACTCTTACATAAAGTAGGGCTACGTAAATGGCTCCAGCATGGGCAAAGGAGGGAGGCAATGAGTGGCCATCTAATCAATGGTCTCTGGAACAGCTGGCAGCACGTCTCCAGCAAATTCCACATAGGAGTTATTCAAGGAGCATACCTAAGATGATGACCGTTATCATGACTCTACCATGGCAACGGACCCAGTGAAATTATTTACATTATTTCCTGTGTGCCTTGAAAATCCGTAGTTATTCATATGGTTGAAAATACAAGGTGCGCTGAATGGTCCTTGTAGCTCCTCTCTACAGGGACTGCACAGAGCTTCAAGAGGATCTCACAAAACTGGGTGACTAGGCAACAACATGGCAGATGAAATTCAATGTTGATAACTGCAATTGGAACGCATAATACCAACTATATATAAAATAATGGGATCTAAATTAGCTGTTACAACTCAAGAGGAAGATCTTGGCATCATTGTGGATAGTTCTCTGAAACCAACTACTCAATGTGCAAAGGCAATTAAAGCACACAATATTGGTAATCATCAACAAAGGGATTAGGGATGTTACAATGTGTTTATCTGTGTTAAGTGTAGAATTGGGGAGTGAGAGGGGAGAAGCAGGAGCTGGTGCTGGCAGGGACTGCCACCCCTGGCTGCTGCCTCTGTATCAGAGGCAGCAGTGCGGGGGGCAGACAGCTCCACAGGAGCCAGCACAAAAGTTTACACATGCACCAGCTCCCACCTCCTCCCCCTCATGCTGCTGCCTCAGTGACACAGTCATATCCCTAAAAGGGATAAATAATAATACTGAAAATATCATATTGCCTCTCTCTCTCTATATATATATATCCATATCTTGAATACTGGGTGGAGATGTGGCCACCTCATCTCAAAAAAGATATACAGTAAACTTCCGATAATCCGGCACCTTTAGGACCCCGGGGTGCCGGATAATCAGATATGCTGGACTATCGGAAGGTGGGGCTATGAGGGGTCTAGAGTGGTTTGGCGGGGGATACCACCCCAGACCCTTCATAGCCCCCCCCTTCCGATAGTCCGTCTCTGCCCCAGGCATCCCCGATTCAGCTGCTGCTGGTCAGTTTCTATGCAAGATTAGCTTGAAAGATTTAGAAATTTAGCTTGCCATTTAAAAATATGAAATCTACCTTGTTTTTCACAGGTTCTGTCTTTGCTGGTGTGACTGAAATAATCCTCACTGGATTTTCATCATTTTCGCTGACCCCAGTTTCTGATATGTCTGAACTCTGTTCCCTATGAGAGGAATTAAAAAATATATATAATGCAACCATTTCTTCATTCAAAACAGATATGGAGAAGCACGGATCAAAGTAGGAAAATCACCTGGCTTTACTTTTATATTTCCTTATCAGAATGGTTTCCATTCGGACAAATATTCAAGTGTGATACCAAAAGTTTGGAAGATGGGAACAAATTTATTAATCAGGACTAGGAGCTTGCACACAGGTGTTCAAGGAGGGGAAATTTTTCACAAAACATACTATGGTAAGAATATTCAAAGTAATTACCACGTGTATGTAGGACCACCTAAGCTTTGCCCCAACTGTGGGACACATTACAAACTGATGAAGAAGTGCTACAGTAAACCTCCAATTGTCCGGCATCCAGTGGTCCGGCACTCCCGATAATCCAGCACCAACTGGAACCTGAAAGTGTTCCGGCCAACTGGACAACTGGAGCTGCTCCGTGCCACTTCCCCAAGTCCGCTGCTGCCGCTACTGAAACTGATGAGCGGCTGACTTGGGGAAGCTGCAGAGCAGAGCAGCTAGGGTGCTGTCGGACGCCGAGCAGGGGGGAACAGGGGAGTGAGGGGCAGCGCTGCGGGACCAACCAGGCAGCACCCCAGCTGCTCTGCCCGCGGCTTCTCCAAGCCCCCCCAGACCCGTAACAGCCCCCCTGCCAAAATACCTCCTGATACTCCGGCATATCTGATAATCCGGCACCCCCTGGATCCCAAAGGTGCCAGATTATTGGAAGTCTACTGTATTACCCTTCAATTTTATGAAAGCTAAATTTTTGAGAATTTAAGATTTCAAAGTGCAAGCTCTCCCTCTTTCTATGGGGCAGATTTTTAAAAATCTATGGGAGTTAGTCCCTTCAATACTTTTCACAATCTGATCTTATATACTTTAGAAAATGAAGCACTCTCCTGTCACATATTATTAGCAATCTTTATTCAAGCCATTTTTATTTTAGCCTTTTATTAAATGACACATCAACATCCTAACTGGGCTTATTCATCAAAAATCTTTGGTTTTAACTGGAACACCACAGTCACTAAAAAGTGTCGAGAAATTATATTTATTGTTTATTAAGAAACATGATTAATCTTAATTCCTTCATATTAGAAACACGTGGGATGTAAAATCTAATTACCCAACAATATTTTTGTTCAGTCATATTAATATATTTTCATATTAATATATTTTCAGATGAAAAACATTAAAAACAAATAGCTAGAGTTTTCAATCACATGACATCAGAATACATTTACAATCCATCAGGATCCAAATTGACTTTAATATAGCTAATGCACACCCTGTACACAAAACCCCCCTCTTAATTTAGTGAGATTGATCAGTGTTGTTTTAAGATGCTCAGCTTCCATGTGATGTATGTAGTACAAGATTCTACATCCATAATATAGAGTGACCCCTGTGGTTAGTTCATTGCAAATATGGCAAGGAGTTAGAGTCATATTCTAGTCCTGTCTATGCTATTGAGTTGCCATATGACCCTGTGCTGTTCATGACCTCTCAATGCGCCAGTTATCCTGACTGTTTAAAAAAAAAAAAAAAAAAAAAAAAAGAATCATAAAAGTGCAGATAAGGAAGCCTGGGTTATAGGGATAAAACTGCAAAGAATAATTTCCTGACTGTTAAAATCCAGCAAAGTAAAATGGTGTACAAACAGAACATTCATTTTCTAAACACAGGAGTAGATCGTGTGAAATAAAGTAAATAGCTGCAAACAAACAAACAAAAATCCCCATGTACCTTGATCTGTTTCCCGCAGGAGAGCTCAGCTCTGAGTTTACACTAATATTGCTTCCAGTCTCTGATCCTGTGCTTCTAATATAAGGTCTCCTTCCAGTTGCAGATAATGGCTTGTTTACTGCACCTAATACGCCAGTTGGTTTTGGCTAAAATGCACAGAGATTTAGTCAAGCTTTTTTTTAAAGGTATAAAAACGGGAATTTAAAAAACACACTCATAAAACATTTTTCATGTGAAATGAGGATTAACCGCCCAACTCTTACACTAAATTATTCCTTCTACTTGCACCAATATTTCCCATCTTAACTAGCAACATGCAATTCAAAGTATTTGTCAGTGATCTTTCCTAATACAATGGCTATCATCAATTGCTATTCCACATGATTTTCTTAAAAAATATTCAGGGAACTTTGCATATCAGGCATTAACTGATTGCTAATACATAGTGGTGGGCCTCAAAAAACCTCTGAAGAAAAAACTTATGAAGGTGGCAACACTCTGCAACAACTATTCAAATAAAGCAAAAGAAACTTGCAATCAGTATAAGACAAGTTGTGAGCAAATAACTACAAACCTTCCCAAGAGAAGGGCAGGATGAAGTTTAGTGTAACAAAATGGGAAATCCAAACACTTCTAATTCAGTTTAAGGAAAGCTGATATAAATTATCATTTATTCTATATCTACCATGTCTTTTTGGAAACTTCTTAGTGCATGGTTGATATTTTTGCTTATGGGGCCTGATATCTGGCAATGTATTTGTTCAAGGTGTCTAGATAGGAAAAGAAGGTGGTATTTTTCTCTGCACCATATATTCAGTGGAAGCTAGGGAATTTTCTTTATAGCATAGTTGGTATAAAGCTGCTTCTGCAGTGAGTTTTCAGGTTTCCTTCTAGACCAGTGTTTCTCAAACTGTGCTCCGCGGAGTCCCAGGGCTCCGTGAGACATCTCCAAGGGCTCCGCGAGGTTGATAAACTGGAAACATCGATAGGTACAACACATACAATCAGTGAACCGCTGGGGCTCTGCATAAATTTTTACGCATGTAAAGGGCTCTGGAGCCCAAAAAGTTTGAGAACCGCTGTTCAGACCATGTTGAACAAAAATAGTCTCTCCATACTCCTGTGGAGTAGGGGATTAATTTAATAGGAAGCCACACAGGAAAGCCATGTCACAGCTGTTGAGACACCCATCTGGCCAGCAGAACTGTAGCCTCTAGTGTCATGGAGGAAGACACTGTAGGAGGGATTCAGAGCAAAACCAAAAGATTTTTTTTATTCTGAGTGTGTAGGTGACCAGAGACTGCAATAGACCATGGAGCAGAGGTTCTCAAAGTGTGGGTCAGGACCCCAAGGTGGGTCACAATCCCATTTTATTGGAGTCACCAAGCCTGGAATTGGCTTTGGAACCAGCAAGTATGAAGCCCAAGCCCAAGCCCCATTGCCCAGGACTAATGTTACATGCCCCCTCTGCTCAGGGCAGAAGCCCTTGGGCTTCAGATTTGCTGCTCTTTCCTTGCAGTGGGCCTCAGTTTTTGGCCCTACCTCCTGAGGTCATGAACTAATTTTTGTTATAAGAAGGGGGACATGGTGCATTGAAGTTTGGGAACTGCTGAAAAAGGGTATAAAGGTATGGTCTGGCAGTTACACTGCCCTGCAACAAATAGCACATTAAGTTTACCTGAAAGTTAGAGTTATGTTTTATCATAAAAAATAATATACTATTTATGTGTCTAAAGAGAGAAAGTGACAAATGCTCACACGAATATTAAAATGTCAGGGCACTGAATATTCATTGTTTCATAAGTTTTGTACAATAGTAATCAATCTCTCTCTCTCTCTCTCTCTCTATGTATTTTAGAATGCCTCTGTCTGTTTGTGAGAATGTTTGTTCAAGAACTCCTCCTAAATGGTAAGAGCCAGGGCCACCAAATTTGGAATAAGCTTCCTCTTCTCCTAACTTAAAGTCAGGTCAGGGTTTGTTTGTTCCAGGACAACTGGAAACCCCGGGAAAAGAACACTTTTCCATAATATGCAAAAGGAGGGGCTAATGTTTGGAGGGATGCAGTATGAGAGTGGCTACTGGGGGCAGTGAGTCCACAAGGGAGAGCTATCCTGCAGAGTGTACAATGGGGGCTGCCATTCCACAAAGGGAGTGGCCAGCAGGGCTGGGGCTCCACCATTCTGCCTGCCAGCTGACCAGGTAAGTAGGGCCTCCCTGCTCAGGAGACAGCCCTTGCCAGTCCCTCTTGCCCCAGGAGGAACTAGGGAGGAAGGGAGAGAACCCCGCCTGAGATCAATGCTGAAGTCAATGTCGAAGTCTTCAGTGCTGGCGAATGTCCATGTCATGGTGTCTTCGCTGCTGAGTCCTTTTGCAGTGCCGTGGTGCCCTGAACCAAGAATAGTACATTGTGCACCAAGGATGTCTACTTTGGCACTGGTTACACCAGCTGGGGGTACAGGGAGGACTCCATGAGGAGCTGTTTGAATCTAGAATACCTGTCCCTTTGAATTCTTGGATAAAAACTCTTGCAGATCTTGCACTTATCTGCAAGATGTGCCTCCCCCAGACACTTAAGGAGAGTGTTGTGGGTTTATCTCGTTGGCATAAACTTCTGGCATGACATGCAGCTTAAAGCTGTGTGCCCAGGCCCTCCAGGGAAGAGGAGAGAGAAAAAAAACCCCTACCCTCCACAACTAACTGCTAACTGTCAAAACTACTCAAACTATTTATACTATAAAGCTAGGGAAGCACTTGCTGAGAGAGAGAGAGAGAGAGAGAGAGAGAGAGAAAAAAAAAAAAAAAAAAAAAAAAAAAAAAAGCTCTAAAGACAGTCACTGCAAGAAGGAACTGAGCAGGGGGAGGATTTGCAGGGGACTATATACACTACCACATCTGAGCCACTCTAGGAGTCTCCACAGTCAACCTACAGATGTTGCTGGGGAGAAACCTTCCAACAACTGTGCACACAACATGCAGACATCTACCTGGAATTAACACAAGCAATTACTCGAAGAACTACTTCTTCTGACTCCAAGCAAAATGTACAGTAAATTATTTAGTACTATAGATGGAAGACAGAATATAAAGTTCTGTTCTCAATATCTTCACATTTCATAAGATTACAAAATCAAGGACTCCAAAACTAGAAAATGCCAGAATTATACATTTTCAACCTTGCTTCTGCACCCTTGTGTGTATCAATTGTGAGACAACCTATAATTATATGATCCATTACTATTTCCCCCTCTGCAGTATCAGTGCACAGGACAGACAGTAAAGGACAGCAACCCTGTCCCTTGCTACCCTGGGCAAATTAAAGGCATTTGGTGAACCATCTAGTAAAGCCAATTTACAATTCTCACATGTATGTATAAGTATTAATAATTAAAATTGCAAACAAACTTGGTAATACACTTTTTAAACTTCTGTACTGAGACTTGTGATAATATCTCTGAAAATCAAAACAGAAAATGCCTATTTATCTCTATTATATCATATGAAAAATCATTACAATAAATTAACATCCAGTACCTTTCCGGTTAAAAGAAGAACTCTTGTCTCTTCTGTAATATAATTCCTGTCATTACAGAAGTCCTATGTGAAAACAGGAAAGAAATTAAATCCACATTAGTTGTCTTTATTTTAATGTTTTATTTTTAGGTCAGTGTGAATGATCTGTTATGTAAGCCAGTCTAATCAAACAGTCCTGTAAGCCTTTCCAATTTTCAGAAATTACACTTATTCAGCAGTCACACTTCAATTCCAGATTGTCAGTGTTTTGTATTAAGTTGAAGATAAACACACGTATATGTTATTTGTTTTGGAAAACCAAATAGAAGTGGTTTTTATAAACAAAGTTGTAATCTTATTTCCTTTTGATTATGAATATATAACTATCAACCTAGTCAATAAAAGTGTGAATCTACCTATCTACATGCTCTCTTGGCCTGCGTCACTGTAGCATTCAATATTCCATGATGAAACTACTCAGGTATATCATTTAAATTTTCAAATACCAGGCTTTGAAAGAGTTTTCATTTATGTAACGCAGTTTATGATACTGGAAATTTTGAGATGTATTCACTTGCACAACCAGAAATTAAAATCTATCTTGTAGAATTCATTTAGGTCTACTTTAGCAATTTATGTCCTGATTACTGTCGTGATACAGGTTTCAACTGATGACAATGAGCTTGTCCAAGGAAATCTTAACACCCAAGATGCTTTTAAAGAGGATATTAAAATGATTTTTTAAAAAGTAAAATGCACTATAACAAACACTTATCAGAACTAAACATTAGTGGGATGTTTTAAAATTTAATCACTCTATACTTTAAAAAAAACAAAACAATGTTATATTCCACTTTTCTCTCGTGTTTTCCATTTCTCCCTCCTTGCAGACACACAACTACTTAATACAATGTCAGTTAAAACATCAGTACTAATAACAACTGTCATCAGATTATGAACAACTTTAGCTGTATCTGCTCAAGATGGACAGATTTTTTAGCATACAATAGCTCTTTATTTTAAATTATGATATAGCCTTGAAAGTTAAGTCACAAAATATTTGTATTGCTCCTCTCAGAAAATGAATGAACAAAATCACCTTTTCGGGTTGCGTAAAAAATTTGGTTGGCAATACAGGGTCCTTTGGTGAATCTGCATTACATAAAGCACTCTTGCTGTTGATTACACACAGTGCTACATCACAAACTGTATAGAGTTTCTGTACAGAGAGGAAAAAGAACAACGTTCTTTAGGTATTATTATAAGAATAGCAAAAATGTACTTTAAAATGTATAATCCTCGAGAAAAAATAATTCTGTATCAGCTATTAAGAGCATATTTTACATTGCAAATTAACAGCAATGTTCTCCCCCATCATATCTTGACCATCTCTGTAGTTCCCAGTTTATTTTCTATACAATACACTTGAATAAACAATGAAAAATACCTTAGATATATTCATGCACATCTGACGGCTGTTGCTCACTCAAACACAAGTTTTTACTCCTAAGGTGGACATTCTTAGTAGTTATATATATTACATTATTTCCCCAAACAGAAGAAACTGTCTAACAAGTTCAGGGCTGCAGTGAAACAATCAACACTGAACAGGAGACAATATTTAATAAAAGCAATGTATTCAACCTAGCTGACTGCTGTGTTAGAATCAACAGGCTTTTTAAAGCTAGAATAAATAATAGATGTACACTGCTTACAAAAAATGTTCTCTCTAGATTACAGGATAATACACATTTATGTTTTTGTGCTTTCTAACATCTTGCATGTGGTGTTTACATTTCATTGTGAAACCCTTCTGCTCTCAATCACTGTTCCTCAAGTGAATTACATTTCTTACTTCATTGGCCTTAGGCTCATCAGGAGACTGAGCATCACGGGTAAGCTTGATGTTTTCTGCCATCTTTTTCATGAAGGCATGACTGTTGTTCTCATTCTTTGTCATTAAAACTTCAAGCATAAACCACAGGCACCTAATGAAATACAAGTAACTAAATACCATGCTTGATATTGTGGTTTCCATGTGAAGAGCAAGAATAGCAAAGTATTTAAAAGCATTCATCTATTAGATCTATCCACTGCAACTTGACATTTTAAAAAGCGTAATCTTCATATATGTTTTAAATTCTGTTTGTTGTTCATACTTTACACGTTAATCACCAACCCATTTTAGAACATTATCATTATTTACATATACACATTCATACATACAGCTTTTAAAATGTCAAGTTAATTTGAAACTACACACATACCTCACACAATTAACTAACTATTCTGGATTGATTTTAATGGGCTTTGGTTCAACCCTTGAATTAACTCTATAGAAAACTAAAATGAAAAATTAATTTTATGGAAATTGTTTGGGTGGAAGAGACTCAATCAAGATTTACATAGAAAGTCCAACTCATTCACGTCCTTCCTGATGGGTAGATTGGGCTACTTATACCACTCATATATTGCTTTTTATTATTTCTACAGAACCACACAACTATACTATGTTTTAAAGTAGGTCAGTTCCAAAAACATAGCAGGTCTTTGTCCTAAAGGTCTTAAAGTCTGTAGGCATAAACAGAAAGATAAGGGAAAAGCAAAATATACGCCAAGGGAGGAAGGGGGTAGGGAGGAGCCATTATAGCTAGAATGCTTAATGAAATGTGCAGTTTCAAAAGTTCCATGAAGAGAGGCAGAGAAAACATGGTATATTTCAAGGACACAGGATATATTTCAAAAGAATGAGGTTATTTCAGGTTTATGGAATGATGGAGAAGGTGGTACACAATAGGAAACAGTGCAGATGATAAATGGGGTAACGATGTATAACAAATTATGCTAAAAATATCAAGAGGCACTCAGCCCGCCTTATTTAGGTATAACAGGAATCCTAGAGCAATGGGTGATCCTACCACAACATGCTAGTAAGTTACACACAGACCTACACAAATACATATATTAAGGCTGAAGTGTCAGACACTTAGTAAGATTAATAATAATTCTGCATTTACAAATTTAAAAAAATGGTATTTCAAAAATTATAAATGTTTGCATGCATATTACATAGTAACTTTAATGGTGTTAGCTTTTTTGGCAGGATACTACCAATATTCCTGGGAAACAGAACTCAGTGAAATTGAACTGAGAATGAGAACAAGCAATTTTGTATTGCAAAACATTCAATTTCTACAAAGCTGAACTCAAGTAGCACAAAATGTTAACTAAGGTCTGTAAAACTGTGCACTTATAATGACTACTCCTTGTATAATATTCCAGGGGTTACACGGGCCTGAGTGAGTGGATCTAAAATGATAAATTTAATTAAAAAACCCTATAACATTTATTATATTATTACTCTTGCAGAGGAATGTCTTTTGCCATTCAGCTTTCAGAACACAGTGCTGAACAGATAGCTGTTGCATTCCTTCCACGATCAGTTATTCACCTCCAAGAAAAAAGATCTACAGAATGTCTTTAATGATAGTTTCCCTTTATAAAAGGGATAATGGCTTCATCTTCAAATTATCAAACAAAAAAATTATTCTAGTGTCAGATATTCTGGACTTCACACTTACTCTTTGATATCACGAAGCTGATCAACATCTTGAGGTTTTGTGAAATCTGGGTCATGTGCCAGTAAATGAATCATATATGGTACCACATATTCAGGCAGTAGTGATAATAGCTTTTCTGGAAAAAACAAACAGCATAAGCAACTTAAAAATACATGCACAAAGAATAAGAACCCCAGAGTTTTGTTTCTATATAATGCTAAGTTTGGACACATCCACACCTTAGCTTGCAAGTTTTAATGAATCAGGAATTCTGTAAAGCTGTTCCATTTTATTACAAAAACAAAACCCAAACAAGATAGAACTTGGAGGTTTTATTTTTGTAGAAGAAAAACCCTAATTTGAACTTAATATCTAAATAGCTTAATATTTTAATAACTAAATAACTTAGTATCTTAATTAAAAAGTTGACAGCAGTGTAATCTAAAATAAAATTACTGGGCAGGGAGAAATAAATATTTTATAAATAAGATAATGGAACTGCTAGATAAAATGATGTAATTATATTTGTTAAACTAGCTGCATAAGAACCAGAAAAAAAATCACTATGAAAATATACTATTGTGAAAAACTTTAGATAAGGTCATTTTACTTAATTTTTTTAAAGAGATTCTAATAAAGTTCAATCTTCAAAGTTTACTCTTTGAATGCATTGTACCACAGTACTCACCATTAGCCATAGGGTTCTGCTTAATATACTCTCTTCGTATACTGATATTTTTGAGCAAACACTGTCTGGCATGTGCTCTTCTCTCTTTCACGGGGTCTTTGGCACACAAGGCAAAGATTGCCATGTATTCCAGTGGGAGCAGTAACTTCACAAGTGCCTTGTGCAGCTTCTGAGCAAATATTTGCCTCACTTGATAACACTCATCCTGTAGTAGCAAAAACACAAAACTGCAACTACAAAAATCTTAGTCCCTTAAATGTAACAGAAAAATCTCCAACTAGGTAGAAAGGGGACATGCTTTAAAAAGATTAACAGATACAATGTGATATTTGAAGTGTTCAGAGCTTTCTGAAACAAAAGCTGCATTACAGAATGAGAAACACCAAATCTTAGCATCAAAGAAAGCTCTATGGGCAGGACTGCAATCTAGTCTCATTAACAGTTAATTCATAATTCAAGATCAGTTACTTACGTTAATGACAAGTGCACAGAGCTGGAACTGCTCTGGGGTAATTATTTCATGGTAACAAGGTTCCTGTGCAAGCTTCATTATGGCACTACCAGCAGCCAGTCGGAGACGAGACATATCTGATTTACTATAAAAACATAAAAGAAAAAAAAATCATAACTCAAATGACTGTGTATCTTTTTCTTTTTTTTACAATACCAGTCAATTAAAAACGGTCAATAAGAACATTTGTAAACCGGCTATCCGCAATATGGTTTTAAGCTCTTAATATAAACTAACCTCACTAAGAAGAAATCATATGAAGATGACTATCTTTTCTCCTTAAAATATTATTCCAGCTTGATTAGAAGTTCAAACATTCAATTAGTTTATGTTTCTTCGGTTTTCATGGCATTACCTGCTATACTGACTCCAAAAGGCTGACATTGTGAAGTTGCTTTTTAAATTATTTTTCCACTGTGTGATATCTAGTATTTTAAGCTTATTGTTGATGTATTCCATGGTTTAAGTTTTTTATTGATTAGTTTGATGTAACTTGCCAAAAGATTATATGCTCATAAGCAAAATACAGGCAGTCCCCGGGTTACGTACAAGATAGGGACTGTAGGTTTGTTCTTAAGTTGAATCTGTATGTAAGTCGGAACTGGCGTCCAGATTCAGCCGCTGCTGAAACTGACCGCCAGTTCTGACTTACATACAGATTCAACTTAAGAACCCCAAGCTTCCCCAAGTCAGCTGCTGCTGAAACTGATCAGCAGCTGATTCCAGGAAGCCCGGGGCAGAGCAACTCTGCCTCGGGCTTCCTGTAGTCAGCGCTAGTCAGTTTCAGCAGCGGCTGACTTGGGGACGCCTGGGGCAGAGCAGCTGGGGTGCTGCTGGGTTGCTCCAGTAGCACCGCTGCTCGGCGCTACTGGACCAACCCAACAGCACCCCAGCTGCTCTGCCCCAGGCGTCCTGATTCAGCCACTGCTGAAACTGACCAGCAGCGGCTGAATCAGGACCTGGGGCAGAGCAGCTGGGGTGCTGCCGGGTTGGTCCAGTAGTGCCCAGAGTGGGTGCTGCAGGACCAATCCGCAGCGCCCCAGCTGCTCTGCTCCAGGGTCCAAAACAAAAGCCTGGTCTGCTGGGGGGGGGGCGGGGCACACTATCCGCGCCCCCCCCGCCCCCCAGCAGACCAGGGACACGGGGAGCAGAGCAGCAGCGGCAGCGGGGTGCCGCGCCTCTGAGGCTTTGCTCTGGCAAAGCCTCAGAAGCGCGGGAACCCACCCGGTGCCCCTGGTCTGCTGGAGACGGTCTCCAGCAGACCAGGGGCACCGGAGCAGCTTACGAACGGGGCTTTCTTGCCCCGGAGCTCGCAGGTAGCAATCCGCTACCTCCACCTCCGGGGCGAGAAAGCCCCGTTCGTAAGTGCGGATCCGACGTAAGTCGGATCCGCGTAAGTCGGGGACTGCCTGTATTCCTCTTTTCATCACAGAACAATATTTGTCAATTACAGAGTTTAGTTCTTGCTCACACTTTCACTTCCTTCATTTCTTCTCTTCCCTTGAGGAAGCTCTCACCAGAAAGTGGAGACTTATATTACCATAGAAGGGAAGGAGTTCTCAACAAAATTATCTGGTCAGTTCCTGATGGATTAATGGATTCAGTAAAAAACAAAAAGGTTAGTCTAGACTTGTTGCTCAGAATCCCAGAACCAAATTATTAGATAAAGATTTTCTGCAACGTAGGAATTTTTCTCACCTAACATTAAATCTTATTAAAATGTTATAAATATTTAGGTATATAATATACCAAATGCACAAATTTTAAGTCTTTGGTTTCCACATCAGTTCTGTAAAAGACTGGAGAGTTCAATGATCCACTAAAAATTTCAGTGGTTACATGGGGGAGTTGGGGAGAGGGAGGTAGCTAAATAAACAAGGCACCAGAAAACATCTATAAAACTGGAATTCTCTCTCACAAGCATGTTGTCAGGATTAATATTTACAAATGTCTGACATCCTTGGAAGAAAGGCTTTATAGAAGTGCAGGGTAATCTTTAATCAATGTTTCATCACAATCAAAAGAGCTAATTTTTTTAAAACAAAATGAGAGTTTAGTTACTATAGAACAGCAAAATTACAAAAAAATATTCTAGAGGCCAGGAATCTGCAATATTTTTGTTCCAATTATTTCCTTTCCTCGCTTCCATTTCTCCATGTATGGTCTATTTGACTGGACGTATGAAGCAATCCATCTTTGGGAGCTCCAACAGAAGCAGTCAGGATCTTAAACATATTTAAAGCTGATTAACCAACCCTAATAATGACAAGAATTCCCATAGGTCTTTTATACTTTTTAATATGCATCAAGATGTCTACATGGTTCTGATTAGATTGCTATTAAATTTAGATTGGGGATAGCAACATTCATACTTTATTTTTTTATTTATGTCTACCTATATCTATCTATCTATATATATATGCCATACAGCAAGTACAATTACACTTCCTGATCAGCTGTTTTAGATTGTCCCATTATCATGTTCTCCGTAGGCCTCAAAGTCCTGCAAAAAATCTTTCCTCAGCTATTTTAAAAACCCTAAATTCACAATATTCACTGAAAATCTACAACAAAATAGATGAAAGAGTCTGAAAAATAAAAAAATAAACATAATTTGACCTGATTCTCTTCTGTTCTGTTAAGTCTCCTTCACTGACCAACATAGCTGACAATAACCGGAGTGTTGAATTTGCAGATTTAGATTGGTTGTTTTTCATACCCAAGAGCCAGCGTACCAAAAGTTTGATTGCTTGCACCTATTAAAGATGAACATATGAAAACAAATTGATAATTTTAATAGCAACTAAGGAAAATAAAACACCAAAAGGTACTATGATCAAATTATACTCTGTAAAAGCTACTGCTCAATAAAATGCAGACTTTAAAAAAGGCACAGAATGAAGTAGTAAACTTTCTATTCATCTGGAAAAGTGGAAGTTGTTCCTTGCTTGAAAGAGGGTTTTAGAAGCAGGTATTTAAGTAAAGAATGGACAAACAAATGGCATTCGGGGACAGAGAATCCGCGTGAAAGAAAAAAATAGCTGAGAGAAGGATTCGGAGGGAACAGACAGACAAGGGAATTGAAATGAAGCAAAGAGACTTTGAAGAGGAATAGTAAGAAAGAAGAGATGTTCTGTAGGTATCGGGAGACATGTCCACAGCCTTGGAAATAAAGATGAAAAGTTGAACTTGACACAGAAGTTGCGTGAAAACAAATGAACAGGTGTAAAATGATTTTTGGAGGATTCTACTGAACATTTGATAATAGTAGCATAAATAAGATAATTCTATTTAAGAGTAAAAGATATCAGAGAAAAATAAATTATATTTTACTAGATGGAAAGGAGATATCCCTGACCTTATAAAAAGTCTACCAATTAAAGTTGCTATCCATTAACCAGACATTTACCTTTCAAATGGTCATAATTAACGCTATGATTTTGTCACAGACTACATGATTTTCTGGGACTTCTTCCACAATGGCTGGCCAAGAGCAGCTGTCAGGCTCAGGGCCACCAGAGCAGTCCATAGGCTGCCAGAGCAGCAGCTGGTGGCAGGCCCTGCAGCCACTGGAGCAGTGGTGAGTACCCCAAGGCTGAACCAGCAGCCTGGGTTGGAGCAGTGGAAGTCAGCCACCAACAACACTCCAACTATTACGCTTCCCTCCTTCCTGGGGCATTTTTAGTAAAAGTCGGAGCTGGTCATGAACTTCCTTGAATGTCCCTGACTTTTAAAAATAGCCGTGACACAATCTTGACTTTAGTCATATTTAGGATCACTCTATTGTTATTTCAGCTTGGTCTGCCTACCGATTCAGTTATATGATAATGCACAAGTTTACAGGCTACCTTTATAACCAAAAAAACTAGTAATTTCAATCTATGAATAAAACAAAGTAAAGCTTAACATTCAGAATACTGAATACCCATGAGACAGGAAACCTAACTGCATAATTACCATTGACTTTGCAAGAGTGTGTATTTGTATGGCCACATAAGCTATAATACTATAAGCAGTTCTAAAGTTTTAGTTTTAAGCACTGTTGTAGCTGTGTCTGTCCTAGGATATCAGAGTGACAATTTTGGTGAGGAAATATCTTTTATTGGACCAACTTCTGATGATGAGAGAGACAAGCTTTTGAGGTAAACAGAGATCATCTTCTGGTCCGAAGGCACTAGAGAATCACAGTTACATCTTATAAATATTTCCGAAAGTTAGTTAGTTTGTCCCGAAAGATCTCCGAAACAGTAAGATCTAGAAACACCAAATTTTGCACGAATACCACTGATTTCCTAATTTCAATAACTGGATTAGTTATATCTCAAAATTGGTTCCCCTGGTTCCCTCAGAGCCCCAATTGGGCCCACTGATCATTAGTTTTTAGTAGCGCCTGATCATAGAAACACAACATTTTGCACAGATAATCTTGATTTCCTAACTTCAATCACTGGATTGGTTATATCTTGAAATCGGTTCCCCCAGAGCACCAATTGGGCCCACTGATAGGTGACTATTTCCCTACACAGAAAATGGCTTTTAGTAGCACCTGATCATAGGCATTTGCTGCACTCTTCTGTTAAGCGTGTCACAAACTGCAACTACAAGATCCTAGAGTGGGGGGTGGCCAATCCACAGCTCACAAGCTGAAAGAAAAAAATGTGAGGCTCCTAATGGAACCAGGATGGAACCCAGAACCGCTCAAGTCAGCCGGTCTCACGGCTGGGTCGCTGGGAACCACATGCATGCTCATGGCCCGCACCGTTCCGCTCACAGCCCCCAGCACACTAGGTCATATCCTGCATGTGCAGGCCAGGTTGCACACAGCGTCCCAGCCTGCATGTGCTAGCAGCCAGCTGCTGTGCGCAGGCTGCTTTGGGTCCTGGGCATAAGGTTAGTGGGGGAAGGGAATTGGGTTAGAGTGAGGAGGGGAGGTGTCTGGCTCTGGGGAAAGAGAGGCCGAGGGTGTGGGCCTGGCATGCCGGCCACTCAGAGTGCCAGTTGCTCAGCGCACGTGCCCCAGCACCTGGAGGGAGACATGCGGCTGTAACGGCAGCTCGGGGACCTGAGAATTAGGTTAGAGCGGGGGGAGGGGTTAGACGTGCTTAAAATTCATAACTTGCCCTCTTTATGCCCTATGTCTACAGAGATAGAATCATAGAATCATAGAATAATAGGACTGGAAGGGACCTCGAGAGGTCATCGAGTCCAGCCCCCCGCCCTCAAGGCAGGATCAAGCTCCGTCTACACCATCCCTGACAGATGTCTATCTAACCTGTTCTTAAATATCTCCAGAGAGGGAGATTCCACCACCTCCCTTGGCAATTTATTCCAATATTTGACCACCCTGACAGTTAGGAATTTTTTCCTAATGTCCAATCTAAACCTCCCCTGCTGCACTTTAAGCCCATTACTCCTTGTCCTGTCCTCAGAAACCAAGAGGAACAAATTTTCGCCTTCCTCCTTGTGACACCCTTTTAGATATTTGAAAACCGCTATCATGTCCCCCCTTAATCTTCTTTTTTCCAAACTAAACAAGCCCAGTTCATGAAGCCTGGCTTCATAGGTCATGTTCTCTAAACCTTTAATCATTCTTGTCGCTCTTCTCTGCACCCTTTCCAATTTCTCCACATCTTTCTTGAAATGTGGCGCCCAGAACTGGACACAGTACTCCAGCTGAGGCCTAACTAGTGCAGAATAGAGCGGCAGAATGACTTCACGAGTTTTGCTTACAACACACCTGTTGATACAACCTAGAATCATATTTGCTTTTTTTGCAACAGCATCACACTGTTGACTCATATTCAACTTGTGGTCCACTATGACCCCTAGATCCCTTTCCGCCATGCTCCTTCCTAGACAGTCGCTTCCCATCTTGTATGTATGGAACTGATTGTTCCTTCCTAAGTGGAGCACTTTGCATTTCTCTTTATTAAACCTCATCCTGTTTACCTCTGACCATTTCTCTAACTTGCTAAGGTCATTTTGAATTATGTCCCTATCCTCCAAAGAAGTCGCAACCCCACCCAGTTTGGTATCATCTGCAAACTTAATAAGAGTACTCTCTATCCCAATATCTACATCATTGATGAAGATATTGAATAGTACGGGTCCCAAAACAGACCCTTGAGGAACTCCACTTGTTATCCCTTTCCAGCAGGATTTAGAACCGTTAACAACAACTCTCTGACTACGGTTATCCAGCCAATTATGCACCCACCTTATCGTGGCCCTATCTAAGTTATATTTGCCTAGTTTATCAATAAGAATATCATGCGAGACCGTATCAAATGCCTTACTAAAGTCTAGGTATATGACATCCACCGCTTCTCCCTTATCCACAAGGCTCGTTATCTTATCAAAGAAAGCTATCAGATTAGTTTGGCATGACTTGTTCTTCACAAACCCATGCTGGCTATTCCCTATCACTTTATTACTTTCCAAGTGTTTGCATACGATTTCCTTAATTACCTGCTCCATTATCTTCCCTGGGACAGACGTTAAACTGACCGGTCTATAATTTCCTGGGTTGTTCTTATTCCCCTTTTTATAGATGGGCACAATATTTGCCCTTTTCCAGTCTTCTGGAATCTCCCCTGTCTGCCATGATTTTTCAAAGATCATAGCTAAAGGCTCAGATACCTCCTCTATCAGCTCCTTGAGTATCCTGGGATGCATTTCATCAGGACCTGGTGACTTGCTGACATCTAACTTTCCTAAGTGATTTTTAACTTGTTCTTTGTGTATCCTATCTTCTAAACTTACCCTCTCTCTGCTTGTATTCACTACGTTAGGCACACCTCCAGACTTCTCGGTGAAGACCGAAACAAAGAAGTCATTGAGCATCTCCGCCATTTCCAAGTTCCCTGTTACTGCTTCTCCCTCCTCGCTAAGCAGTGGGCCTACCCTGTCCTTGGTCTTCCTCTTGCTTTTAATGGCCCACTTCACTTTGAACAATCCCTTACAACAGGGATAGTTATTTTTTTCCCCCAACTTCCAAATTTCTTGGTCAATGTATATCTCAGATCTCCCCACCTCCATACCTTCCCCTCCTTTAACCCCCCCAACTGCCACCCCAAGTTCCCAACCACCTTGCTTAGAGTTAGGTGACTATTTCCCTACACAGAAAATGGACCCGACCCACCTGACATTTCTACTTGTCCCCTCCAAATGTTTCTCTGTATCTCCACCTTAGCCAAGTAGCACAGATGGGACAGGAGAGAAGAGGACTGGGTATGGGTTGGTGTCTGGGCAGCAAAGCAAAATGTCAGTGTGTGACTTCTTCTGAGCTCAGAAACAGGAGGTGAACCAGTTGTACTATGATCCATCCAATGGTGCAATGTCTTTTAGGGGGCTGGGATAGCAAAGGGGCAGGAAGGAGGCTCTGAGTAATGTGAGGGAGCAAGGAAACTCCAGATAGCTGTCTTGGGGAGGTAGGAGGCGGCCGGAATGTGGTAGAAGTCAATGTGGAGGTGGAGTGGGGAGGGAAGCCAGCTAGGGCAGGGCAATAGGAGGATGGAGAGAGCTGGAGGGAACTTGGAGGTCTGGCTCAAAAGAATAGGAGAGAGAAAAGGGGATGGACATCAGGGTGAGGGCTCCTAAGACTATTTGGGATTGTAAGGCTAAGATTGGAAGCTCCAGGGACTGTGAGGAAGCAGCATTCCCCTTAGCAACAGCACTCTTCATGTGTTTCTGCAGTGCAGGAAGGGAGAAAGCAGCAGGGAACCTGTCTAAGCTCTGCTTCCAGCCAACATGAGGGATGTTATACCATGCCTGCTTCTGGAGAGCACTACTGCCAGGAGTCCTCCTCAATTTTAGGAATACCCTACAGAGGCATTAGGAGAAATGTGGGGAAGAGGATGTGACCATATTTGCCCCCACTCATGCAACAAAAAATAGCTGGGCAGTCCAGATTTGGAACACAATCTGCTTACTGATTAACCCTGTCCTAGGATATCTACTAACTATTTATGCTAAACTATCTGTTGTCCTTTTATTTAGCTGGGACAATCATGATATCTTTCTAGACCTGAATAGCAGTTCTGTGGAGTTTAAAAGCCTCTCTGTATCACCAACAGAAGTGACTAAAATAAAAGATATAACCGACAGCACTTTGTCCTCTCAATTTGTAATTTATCAGAAATTAAGCTATTTAATGCATTTTAGGCTATCCTAAACAGACAAATGTAACCAACATTAATTGATAATATTTCTTTTAAGCGTTCTCTATTGGTAGTGTTTAAAAAAAAGTCACCTTTGCTAGAACTTCTGGGGAAACTTCTTCATCTGGGGACCACAATTTCCCATTTTTCTCACCTGTTGACTACAGATTTTATACAAGTTTAAAGATGGATTCACAAACAAAAAAAGTACAAAAATTAAAACAAAGATTTTAAAGATTAGATTAACTCCAATATGTATCCTCTTTTATATATGATATGAACTTATTATACATTTAGGGTATAACTATACTGAAAAAAAACCCAAAACCAAAAAAAAAAAAAAAACAACAAACAAAAAACAAAAAACACCATATGGCACCAAATTCCAGAGCCCAAATCCATTGACTCAAGCTCATGGGCTTGAATTGTGAGGCTAAAAAAAGCATTCTGGAGCCCAGACTCCAAGATCCTCCCATTTACTGTGTTTCAGCATGAGCAGAAATGCAGACCCACAGACTGAACCCTGATGACTGAGATTTGATGTGGTAGTTTTTTCATTGCAGCGTAGACACATCCTTACTGAACACTAAGGGTTCACTAGCTTAATCACACAAAATTAACAGCTGGACAACTTACAGAAACTCAATCATAAGCAAAAACAGAAAAGGACTTGAAAATAAATCTTACCCTATCATTCATGAGAAGATCTTTTACGATGAAATTCGCAACCACAGATTTCATTGGCGAAGCAAACTGGTCTGGAGCTAACATAGATATGTGGCCCAAAGACACTAATGGAGTTATAAGTTGCTCTGGAACATCAGCATTCAAACTTCTACTAAGAGGCTGGGGGGGGGGAAATTTCCATTAAAAATGAACTACAAATTGAGGAGCGCTACTTTGAACACCCTGACGAATTAACTTATTTCATTATTGTAGTACTGCTGATTAACTGCCCTTGCCTCCTAAATGACATCTTTTCGTGAAACCAAGACAACTTTTTTGTCTATGAAACATTTCACACTATAATTAGCAGGATGGTGAAAATAGCTATATGAATTACAAAATTACAGTGTGTGAAATCATATCAGTAATAAAAGATTAGCCTTTTACATTTTTTATTAACCAGGGACCTGAGGGCTTGTATAAATAGAGAGACTTAGGGGCATGAATCTGAATTAACTCTAGATGTGAACTGAAAGTGCATTAGTTAATGCAGTTTAATTAATACATTTTAAACTCACACCATTAATTAATTCAGATAAACTTTCCTGCATGCCCTTGTATAGACAAGACCTGATTCTGCATTTTTTTAAAAAAATTTTTTTAACTACAATGGAAGTTTTGTGCATTACTAGGAATCCCAGATCAGTCATACAATTTTTCATTGCATCCCACGTGAAATGGCCTAGTATCAATCTTTTAGCCACCATTTTCAAATACTGGTATCAGAATCTGTCTCTCTAAGTAGTTTCATTTTCCAGAGGTGCTGAGATCTAAAAGTAGTAAATAGGCATTCAGCACTCCTGTAATTTAGTCCATTTGTTTAGATGTTACAGTTCACATAGAACACTTCTTGTTAGTATGCTGGACTGAAGATGACATAAATGGTTCCACGGTCCCTTCTAACCTATTCAGTAGACGAATTACTCAGACATTGAAAATATTAGCTATTTTAGGTTAGGTGGCATTGTGCGGTGGCTAAAGACCAAAAAAATCAGATAATATATCAATATGGAAATGTAATAGTTTAAATTTAATCCAGTTACATTATGAACAGAAGTAACCAGACTGATCACAATTAGGTATAGAGCATTAGGAGACAAAGCTTTTAAAACATCGGTGAACAGAGCCTCCTATCAGAGCGTTAAGTGTGATATGCATTTCCTTTTCATCATAACCGTTGCCAGACTTCTGAGGAGGGGTATTTTCTTTGCTAGAAGTTTTACTCAGTGTCCAGACCATGTGGGGATACAGAAGGAGCATGTATTTGCACTCTCTCAAGTGTTCATAGAAACAGAACAAACACAGAGTTCCAGAACCAAGGGTTCATTTCAGTCTTCTAGCTCCTGAATTATGTATGGATTCTACGGCAATCAAGATGAAAATTTTCTTAACTGTAAAATTAAAATTGTAAGAGATCTAAATTATCTGAATGAAATTCAATAAAAATACTATACCAAATTTGGCAAACATACCTCAAAGATCTGTGCAAGTTGCACTTCTTTATTTGAGAATATGGCATGTATGCAGTGGACAGCCTGTTTTGCTTGGTGAGGAGTACCCCTCTTTGCTTTCTGATGCAAAATAGGAATTAATGTCCTGCAAAAATTTAAACAATATTTCAAAATAAAATATTTATAACAAACAAAAATTAATGCTATTAATATTTTCTGGTTGAACTCTTCACCAGGGCAGATTACTGATCACAGAATGAAAAACTTCAGCATCAAGCACTCTTCCAAAACTTTTCAGAAAAGACAGTGAGACAAATACAAGTAAACAGTTGACCCTCATTTAGAAATTATATTATTTGCTATTCACTTTTTACTAATAAAGTCCGTTCATTATGTACAGAAGCAGAGATAGCAAGAACAGACTGAAGCAGTGTTCACTGAGTTGAAACAATGAAATTACTGTTTTGTTTTTTTAATTTAAAGTAGGAAAACTGGATGAATGCTCAAGTATGCTTACAATGTGAGAAGAATATTCCAAATCTGTGATTTACAAAGGTCTGTCTGCATGACACTCTCTTAGGGTATGTCTACACTACAAAGTTAGTTCGAACTAACAGACGTTAGTTCGAACTAACTTTCATAGGCGCTACACTAGCGCTCCGTTAGTTCGAACTTAATTCAAACTAACGGAGCGCTTAGTTCGAACTAGGTAAACCTCATTTTACGAGGATTAAGCCTAGTTCGAACTTACTAGTTCGAACTAAGGGCTGTGTAGCCCTTTAGTTCGAACTAGTGGGAGGCTAGCCCTTCCCAGGTTCCCCCTGGTGGCCTCTCTCGGCACAAGCAGGAAAACTCTTCTCCTCTCCCCCAGCCCCGGGCCCTTAAAGGGGTAGACTCTGGCCAGACGGCACTGGAGTCAGCCAGCCCTGCCAGCAATCTCTGCCCCTGAGCCAGTGGCCCCACAATGAGCCAGGTAGCCAGTGGCAGTGAGCCGTCCCCTGCCCAGTCCCCAAGCACCCAGGGGCCAGCCAGGGGCCGCAGACGGCGCGCGGCCTCCTGGTCTAGTGCGGAGATCATGGACCTCATTGAGGTTTGGGGGCAGGCCCCCAATGTCCATGATCTCCGCACTAGGAGGAGGAATGCGGCCGTCTATGGCCGCATAGCAGCCGCCATGGCCAGCAGGGGACACAGGCGCACCCAGGAGCAGGTGCGAATTAAGGTGAAACAGCTGCGGCAGGGGTACGCCAGGGCCACAAGGGGCGGCACCGCTGCAGGGGCTGCCACCTGCCCCTACTTCGCTGCCCTCCACCAACTCTTGGGGGGCAGGGCGGTCCGTGCCAGCCCGGGGGACATCGAGCCGGGACCAGAGGGCCCTGACCTGGGCGCACCAGAGGGGCCACCGCCAGCTGTTCCAGCAGGGTCGTCCAGGGAGACCGTACCAGGTAAGTAGTTTGAATTAAGTAGTTCGGGGGGGCGGGGGGGGAGAAGAGGGGGGGAGACCACAGACCGCGTGCGTGGGCCATGCCTTCCACAGATCACGCAGACACCTGTACACGTGCAAGCACGTGCCATGCCACCCTTGGGCAGGTGGCTCCAGCTGCGTGACACCCAGGGGCCATTGCCCAATAGGCACATGCTCCCGACCCCGGGGCAGGACCCAACAGGATGCTTTCCCTTCACATGTCCCCTCTACACGGAGGCAGGGGACATCTCCCCTCCCCCCCGCCGCCCCGGCCACACTATACATGGCACAGGGACATGGGTGCGGTCTTGGGGCAGCTCCCAGTCCCGGGGAGAGCCAGACATCCTGACCATGGCCTCTGTACAAGCACAGCGGCTGTGACAGTGCAGGACATGGTCACCCTCACGTTGTGGAGGGGGCTGGGCATCATCCTCTGCGTCCCCAGGGAGAACTGACCACTTCTTTCTCTACAGCTGCACCAGCTGCTCGTGCAGGGCACATCACCCCGCCCGGGACATGCTCCCGCACCCGCGGCCTGCTCATGACCGCCAGCACGGAGCAGGAGTACCGGGACCAGCACCTGGGGGCCCTGCGAGCCATGCACCGCACACTACAGGCCTGGATGCGGGAAGACCTGCAGGTCCGCCACAAGCTGCTGGCTGAGCTCCGAGGGCTGAGCACCAACCTGCAGCTCCTGCTGCAGAGCATGGTGCCCCATGCTGGTCCTGCGCCTGCTGCCCCCCCAACTGCTGTCCCTCCTCCCACTCCTGCCCCCCCTTCCACCTCTCCCTCCTCAACCCCCACAACCTCTTCCTCAATGTCCACACCCCCCACCTCAACCTCCGCACCCTCCACCCCATCCCCCTGGGGACGCCGAGGCCCCCTCCCTCGCCGTGCTGGGAGGTGGTTGGCCCGGCGAGACCCCCCACCCCTGATCCTTCAGTTTCCCCACCCCCTCCTTTCCCTTGCTTCTCCCTTTCAGCTCCCTCCTCCCAGTTTTCCCCCTCCCCTCTCCCACCCTCTCTCTTCCCCTCTCCCACCTCCTTTTCCCAGTTTCCCCGAGTTTTGTTAAATAAACAGAGTTTCTAGTTTTGTCCACACGTTATCTTTATTTTGTGCATCAAGAAGAGGGGCTAGAGAAGGGTAAGTGGAAGGAGGTGAGGGAGGACTGGGGCACGAGCCCCTGATGGGGAGGACTGGGCTGGCTCTGTGGGCTTCTGGGGGTGGAAGCTCTCCTGCAGCCCCCCAATTGCCCCCTCTCCCCAGATGGCAGCCTGCGGCAAGTGCAGCCAGGCTGATGGCCGAGTGGTGTGATGTGCCCAGTGTGGGTACTCCGGGCAATCCAAGCCAAAACTGCTTTGCAAGCGGGGCACCCCTGAGAACTGTCTGTCCGGGGTGGGGGTCGGGTCCCTTTAAGCGCAGCCCTGGGCTAGCCTGAGGCAGCATCTCCACGCTCTAAGTCCTCCTCTGATGCCCTGCCGGCACTGCTTCCGGCCATCCTTAAGCCCAGTTCAGGGTCCACTCTGTGTGGACATGCTAGTTCGAATTAGCAAAACGCTAATTCGAACTAGTTTTTTAGTCTAGATCCGTTAGTTCGAATTAACTAATTCGAACTAAGTTAGTTCGAATTAACGTTGTAGTGTAGATGTACCCCTAACTATCTAAGCTTTCCATGGTAGGTTTAATTAAATGAATAAGGAAATAAGATAATACAGGAGTCAAATGAATTGTGAGCTCTCCAATATAAATGAGAGTTACACCAGATTTCCAAAGGAGGGATGTATCGAATGGCTGCATTGTCTTCTGTATTACTGGAATTATCAGTGGTCTTAGAAAAGTCATGTTGTTTGAATATTGAAATAGCACCACAATTCTGTACTGTGCTTTACAGAAAACAGACCCCATCTCTGCTGCAAAGAATTTACAATAGAAATAATATAATTTTAGGAAACAACAGTGAATGGATGAAAAAAAGGAGAGGCCAGTATTACAACAAATGAAGTTTTGAAATATATGTTGATTAGAGGTTGATTATATATCTAGATATAAGTAGTGGGCTCTTGAGTAAAGATTTAAAGGATGAAACCAAGGACATCATGCATTGTCAAAGAGAGGTAATTCCACACAAAGAATAGGACATAAAATAGGTCACAAAATGAGTGAGAAAAAGAAACAAAAAGAACAACAAACTGGGAAGAGTGGGCAGGGCAATAAAGCACAATACAAGGAATAGGGTTGAATCCTGGAAAAGGTCACGCAGTGCCATGAAAGTGAGTCTGGCCATTGTGGCCCCAACCCAATCTTTACAAGCAAGAGCTCTAAGAGAAATCCAGAAGATATTCTGGGGATTCAGAGAGCATGCTATTTGCTGATGAGATGGACTGAATATGCATGTGAACTGTATGTGTCTAGTATGTGGCAAGGGTAAAGAGTTCTTTGCCTTTTTCTGTAGTCTCATGAGAAATAGGATTCTACCCTCTCTGTTGAGAGAGAGGAACTTGACAGGGAAGTAAATTGGCTCCACCTCATGTGCGAGTCCAGAAATACAAGTTAAGCTGGAACTGACCCTTATGTATCAATCACTCCATTGCACAATGAAGACCTTTGGGATCTGCTGCAGTTCCTCGCTATGGTGGCACTGGTGTTGTCAAGGCCAATAGTGCTTGGTAACTTTAACATCCACTTGAAAAGTGAGTTACCTGAAATAACCCAGGATTTCAGTCACCAAGGGACTATCCCAGACTGTTTCAGGCAAAAATTGTTGTTAGGCACATACTTAGTTTGGTGTATGGGATAGCAGTGGAGGTAGAGAGTCTTAATGTTGTCATAGGTCTAAGACTAGCCACTGGCTCTTTTGATCTCCAGTTGGGCTTCAGCTCCCATGTCTGGCTAGAACCTGTTTTGATGGGCTTCTCTCAGAAACTAGAGAGACCTGAGGAGTTCCAAAAGGGTCTGAGGGAGAAGTCCTTTTCTCTGGCAGACTACTATTTATGGACTGGTGAAATACTTCACTACTCTGGTCCTCAATCATATATGAAGTGACCTCTGGGGCTCTTTTCCACAGTTTCTGCCTCATAAGTCACCTTGATTTACAGAGGGCCTGCAACAATGGAAGCAAAAGAGAACATTGGTGGGGCAAATCTAGATTCAAATCCGACAGACTGCAACAATGATTTTTAAAACTCTTATCTTGTTGTGAGAGAGACAAAGAAACGATTCTTTGCTTCCACTATCATATTTGCAAAATCGTGTTCAATTTGCTAGGTTAATCTGAGATTATTTTTTTGCTCAGAAAATGAATCACATATCTCCAATTGACGGAATTTCTTCATGTCGGATAAAATTGCTCAAAATTAAGTCATAGTTGTTTGCCTCAATGGGAGCATAGCATGTTCTGGAGTGGTCAAACCCTACGGCCAGGTCTATACTACGAATACTTTGCCAATGTAGGTATACTGGTATAATATACTGGCAAAGCACTTCTAGTGTTGATGCGGCTTACGCTGGCAAAACAACTGGTACACCTTATTTCAGCCCTTCCCTTCCCTACCCTCTGTAGAATTTGTCAGCTAGATTCTGATAGTGTTTTCTTTCCACAAGCACAAGAAACCTATACCTTATAATCTTCACTAGCTGCCTACAGATTTCCAACTTGATTTATAGTGTTGGTTTTGACTTACAGCCCTAAGTGGCTTGAAACTGCTGAAGAAGTTGCCTTTTTCCTCATGACTGGATGC
This sequence comes from Pelodiscus sinensis, assembly GCF_052426305.1. Taxonomy (NCBI): domain Eukaryota; kingdom Metazoa; phylum Chordata; order Testudines; family Trionychidae; genus Pelodiscus; species Pelodiscus sinensis. The sequence goes on from NC_143055.1 coordinate 43,722,997, forward strand.
AGTTATTGTTAGCAGAAGCACCTGATTTAGACCCAAATTATACTAAAAACATGACTGACAGGCAACAGGTGTTCTTTTTTTAGAGCCCCATATCTTGAGATGGTTTCCAATTAGGGCCATAACAGCCAGAGTTTTTAATTTTCAGCGGTCATCTTTTTTCATTTCTCAGAAAGATGCAAGAGGCTACATAAAGGAAAGCATTAGGGAGAAATACTGCTGGGAGAGTTAAATTAAGTCTTTATTGGATATTTTTTGTTTCTGATATTTTAAAATGGGAGCCAGATTAGATTTTGATTTTTAAATGTATATTTTAAGGAGATTTAAAAAAATGTCTTTACACTATATCTACAACAAATACATAAAAGTTATGTGAGAACAGGAGTTTTAAATGTTGAAAGAGACAAGGAACCAGTGAAGGGATCAAGGTGGTTAGGTAACAGGTATATATATTCACAAAAATAGGAAAGGAAAATCATTTTAGTATCAACATGGTGAATAGATTAAAGGAGGGGGCAAACTTAAGTGTTAAAGACACTATCAGTATGTGAAGAAAAACTCACGATCTTATCTGTGGCAGGTCTGTTTCTATTTTGTGTCCTGTGTTTCTGAAAATCTGAATAGCTGCCTCAGCTACCTTATCATCTTCCATCCTGAGGCACTGCAGGAGAGACTCATATGTCTCTGCAGAGTGGAACGAGGTAGGATGTGTGAAAGACAAAACCTGTAGATACACAGCAAAACCGAAAAATGTATTTGCGCATGCAGAATGGATTACCAACAAACATACTTATTTTCTTATTTTTCTTTATGAGAAATAACAGCAGTGTGCCGATGACATAAGGTGCTTTCTTGTAACAAATCTTAAGATGCATCTTAAAATAAATTTACTAACATTGTTCAGGATTCCCCATCCATTACTTTAAAATCCAGGTTTTTTGTTTTTTAAAGTAATTTGAACGTATTTATTCAAGGTATTTTCATAGCCCAACCTTATTTTGAGAAATCTCAAAATCCCAGTTTGGCATGGACTTCACCATTGGAAGAACCTAAATAAGCCCTCCAGGAACGAAGATGTGACTAACTATGAGAACACAGAGGTGCCCACTGGTGGGTGAACAAACTATGGTTGCCAAGAGGACACTAAGGTAGCTGAGAGACAGTCCCAAGGATTTTAAGAAAAACTTTTACCTACCACAACTGGCACCTCAGACCACGTAAGAAAAATTCCCTATTGACCACACAAATGGCAAACCTTCCTGATAGCATGCTTCCAACTACTACTCAGTAGGACCCTGAACAGACCCTCTCTAAGTTCAAAATCCATGCAAATACATGACTGACAAGCAACAGGTTCACTCCCTCAGGTGTAGAGTGGATTAGCTGGCATGTTGAATCTTGCTTTCACAGGGCGGGATAACAGAACTGATGTGCCCAACCCAGCCATATGTCACAGTGTGCTTTGTTCTGCTTGATTTTCCTTAGTACCCAGGAAAACAAGGGGATTGAGAGAAAAATCTCTCAGAATCCCTGACCATCACACAAAGAAGGTGTCACTCAGGCCATGTCTACACTATGCTGAAGATCAGCTCTGTCATGATCGATCTTCCAGAGTATGATTTAGTGGGTGAAGTGAAGACCCACTAATTATAACTGAGAGGGCGGCCCCAATGGTGCTGGTATGCTTGGTGTCCCTAGCCTCTGTTTGTCAGAGGCTGGAAATGGATGACATGAGAGGGATCACTTGGTGATTCCCTTTTCTGTTCACTCCCTCTGGGGCATTTGGCATTGGCCACTGTTGGAAGACAGGAAAGCGGACTAGATGATCTGACCCAGTATGGCCATTCTTATGTTCCTCACAAAGAGTAAAGGAAGCTGATGGGAACAAACTCTCCACTCTGCAGACAGTGATTTAAGATATGTCAACTCCAGCTATGTAATAATGTAGCTGGAGTTGATATATCTTAAGTAGACCTTTCCCTTTAGTGTAGATGTGCCTCGGAGAGCACAGGCTGCAAACTCCACTCCAGAGCACTTCACTTTTTGTTCGCATTGACAGAAACAAGCCTGTAATCATACAACCATAAAGATATCACTTGTGCTCTCTAGAGAAAGATCTGATGGAATCTGCCAGAGTGTTCTTAACCGCTGGAAGATGCATGGCAATCAGGGAAATTTGCAGAGATATACATAAGTTCCAGAAGACGATGTCTTCTGTGCAGAGTTGCAGAGAAAAAAGTTACCTTTCATAACTGTTGTTCTTCAAGATGTGTTATTCATGTCCTTTCAATTAGGTGTGTGCGTGCACAAAAGCAGGATTTTTGCCTAGCAGCAACTGTTGGGTCAGCTTAACCAGCACCAGGAGTGGTGCTGATATGGCTCTTGACAGACGGCCTTGCTGACCTGTGCAGCCTTATGCCCCAAGATAGAATGCCAATATAGTGGCCAAGGGACCCTTATAGATGAAATGGAGAGACCCTGGTGCTTCAGATGATGTAAGTCAGGGCTACTCAACTTTGGAAGCCCCGGAAGCCAGAATGATACTTACAGCACATGCCAAGGGCCGCAACTTAAGTGTGATTGCATATACAGGCAGTCCCCGAGTTACGTGGATCTGACTTATGTCGGATCCGCACTTACGAACGGGGCTTTTCTCGCCCCAGAACTAGCGGGCGGCGGGACCACCCAGACGCGCAGTAGTCCCGCCACCACGTCCTCCGGGGCGCGAAAAGCTGCTCCGGGTGTCCCTGGTCTGCTGGGGAGGTTCCCAGCAGACCAGGGACACCCCGAGCAAAGCCTTGGAGGCGGGGACCCCGCCGCCTCTGCGGCTTTGCTCCAGGTGTCCCTGGTCTGCTCGGGGTGTCCCTGGTCTGCTGGGAGGGGTCCCCAGCAGACATGGGACACCCCGAGCAAAGCCTTGGAGGCGCGGGACCCCACTGCCTCCGCGGCTTTGCTCTGGGTCTCCCTGGTCTTCTGGGGGGGGGGGGGGGCGGCGCAGCTAGTGCGCCCCCCCCCCCCCCAGCAGACCAGGCTTTTGTTGTGGACGCCTGGGGTAGAGCAGCTGGGGTGCTGCCAGGTTGGTCCTGGGGGGACCTACCCGGCAGCGTCCCAGCTGTTCTGTCCCAGGCTCCAGATTCAGCCACTGTTGAAACTGATCAGTGGCTGATTCCAGGAAGCTGGGGGCAGAGCAACTCTGCCTCGGGCTTCCTGTAGTCAACCCCTAGTCAGTTTCAGCAGCAGCGGCTGAATCTGGAGCCAGTTCCCAGTTACGTACAAATTCAACTTAAGAACAAACCTATAGTCCCTATCTTGTACGTAACCCGGGGACTGCCTGTACATGCAAATAGCTTTTTCACACAATGCCCTGGCACTTCCGGCACCTCCTCCCTGAGGACTAGAAACATGAACACCCTGTATCCCTCTGTTCCAGCCAGCCCGTCCGCTTGCGTCTTTCAATGATTACCCCCGCTGGGAGATGCCTTGCCATTGTGAAGCCTGTTCTCAGTGTAGGCCATGTTCAAAGGCTCCTACACACAGGCCGTGTTGAGCTCCACATAAACCCAAACTGCACCACAGGCCACAAACAACCGGGCCGTGGGCCGCATGCAGCCTGTGTGTTCAGTAGCCCTGATGTAGGCAGTCTAGTATAAGTGGAATTGATGTTAATGTGGAGGATGAACTGAGCTGTGAAGTCCAAATGGAGACTCTCTTCCACTTGGCCAGGTAAGTGGCCCTTGCGGAGTGTTTTCTACTACCCACAAGGACTTGACAAACAAGCTCTGAGCAGGGAAGCTCTCTGGCATTCAGCCACAGAGCTTCTAAGCCGTGAGATATAGGGACTCGAGGTTCAGGAGATGGAGATGACCTTGGTCTTCTGTCAGAAGATACTGGTGAAGAGGGAATGTGAGGAGCACTTGCACCGACATTGAGGGATGTGTACTACTGCTGACAAAGCCTGGATGCTGCTATTAATATGACCTGTGCTTGATCTCTCTTGACCTCAAGGAACACTTTGTGAATCAATGGAATTGGTGGGAAAGCTTAGTGGAGATGATCTCTCCGAGAGAGGAGGAATGTGTCGTCACAGAAGCCCAGGCGACAGTTCTAGAACGAGCAAAACAGTTAACACTTCCTCTTGTGGCATGTAGCAAACAAATCCACTTGGGAAGCACTCCACCTCAAGGAGGAGTAATTCAGAAGAGACCACTCATATCTGTGAAAAGATTTGCTGAGGAGTTCTGCCAGCTTGTTCTGTACTCCAGGAACATAAGATGCCTGAAAGTGGACTGAATGTTCTACACACAAATGTCTCCTAGAAGGGCCTATTTTCCCAGGGGAGAGGAGCGGGCACCCCCATTTGTTGATACAGAACACCATTGTTGTATTATCTGTCATCATCAATATACAGTGTCCTGATACATATGTTTGACAGGTCAGGCATGTGAGGTGCACTGTCCTCAGTTCTCTGATACTGATATGTAGAGCTAAGTCAGCCTGAGGCCAGAGACCCTGTATCCTAAGGTCTGCTAGGTGTGCCACCCAACCCAAGTCAGACTCCATCCATCACAAGTAACTAGGATGGCTGACAGGGTAGAAAACGGGCTTTGGAGTGGGTGTTGATGGGTTCATCCATCATTGGAAGGAGTTTAGCACCAGAC